>NC_051157.2:136631517-136931517 GCF_013339745.2 Dermacentor silvarum
TTATCCCATGCATTGTATGGCAGCAAGTTCGGCCGATGTCATTGATGTTAGCTAAGGAGCTCAGCAATAGGCATTCATTCTGAAGTTTCAGTGGATACCGCCACATGTTGGACTTGCAGGCAATGATGTACAGATTAAATTAAGAGTGCCAATGAATCACCCCTTATATAAGACTTCTCAGCACTTTGACTATCACCTCACCATCCAGAGTGGTTTTAGCACTTTGAATATCACCTCACCATCCAGGAGTGGTTTAAGGAATTCGTCATGCAGAAGCTATACGCTGTTTCATAGAGTAATAACTAGTTCCGCGAACGCCCCCCCTCCCTGTTAACGCGAATAGTTCATCTGTGCCTGCCAATACTTCCATAAAACAGAAATGCTCTGCTTGAGGCTTCGCACAGTAGACCATTATCCTTAAGAGTGTGCGGAACAGGTATGTTTCCCCAAACACATAAGTTTCGGAGAGAAGAACTGTCGCGCCTCTTTCCACCTGTTCAACCCCCTTTTTAAAGAGGCGGTAGAAGAGAGCAAGTGCTGGCACTATCTGCCAGCTAAATAAGCCCTAACCAACACCATCGCCCCCACCTCCCATCACCGTATCTTAGGTTATACTGTAGAATGACGTTTCTGACGTAGCCATGGCGAGTACGAAATTTTTAGAGAATTTTACCTGCCGTAAATTTTGTTACTTGTGTACGTGCACAGAGAGTTCACCGTTAAATCTGCAATTATCTGCGCTGCAAGCTACGCACACTTCTTAAATAAACGAGCCATGTAAAGGTTGCTCTGTTGACATCTTTACTCACATTCAAGAGAATGAGTATTGTACTAAACGGTATTTTATGCATAAGTATTGACCATAAGGGTATATTACCCTTGTGTCGCAATCGTGGCCAAGTTTAGGCAAGTCAGGGCTAATGGACGTTCTTTTTATCCCGATGTCCCTATTTCTTAGCACCTCGCTGCATCCCGGCGAAGCTCTCATTCTGCCACATATATTGTCATTAAAAACAAAATAATGCAAGATGTTTTTAAATGTCCTTTTTCAAGTGTCTGTAGACAGCTGTTTACGAAATTTTGAGAAAATTAACGATGGTTTTTTTTATTTTGATTTGTAAGTAGTGTTCCCTTTCGTCAAAACTTCACATTTGAGGCAAACTGTAAAAATGGAAATTTGTGCTAAAGCAACAATATTTAGCACAATCGTTAAACAGGTTAAGATCTCATAGCCCACCAAATCTCAAAAGGCTATATTCATTAGTTTAGTAGATAAAATTCGTAAATATAGCAAATTTCGAAAAGTGTAGCAAATTAAGAATTTTTTCTAAAACACTTACGTTTTGCACAGAAGCCTCAAACAACGCTTGCTGACTCTTCTTTACGTATACGTTTTACACAAGAAAATGCATTCTTTGTAGCCGTAATATTTGTATTTGACATTGTTGTGAATTTGCGAGAATGCCCGGTGCATGTAAATGGCACCTGCAACTTGAAGAATTTCAATGTTTCTTTTCTCCTAAAGTATCCATTTCTCAAAGAATGCAAGTTCACTTTCGTACTACCGAGTGATATGTCCACAAAATATAAAATATTGAATGAAATCTAAAATATGAATTTTTGGACCCGTGTTGATCTCTTCGTGGAATCACCCCACAGCTACTTGTATGCTGGTTGTCGAAGCACTCCATGAAAGACCGAACTGATAAATCTTAGTGTAAAAAATGGCGGCAGTTTCACACTAGTGGTGCGAAGATGGTGCAAACAGCGAAGCTGTCGATTCCACCTAGCTTGATCTCGGATCGGCTAAGCCGCAGGTCCGGATCGTTTTGTCAACGCTTCTTCTGGCTGCACACACGCTTTTGCTGGGTAACGCGAGCTCGCAGCTCTGAATCTTCTGTAAATCGCCGGCGTTACACCGCCGCTTCACCGGCGAGATACTCGGCCTTGGTGGCGAAGTCGTCTCATCTGCTCTCGAGTAGCGGCACGACGATTTTCGCGCCGCGCTTCCTCTTCTTCGGGAGCAACGCACTTCTTCGGTCGCCCCATTCTCACGGCGATGTGCACGGCTCGGAGACGTGGGGCATTCTGTCGACGCAACGGTGACGCGGAGCTATTACTATTATTATGAGGATCATCGCAGTTACGTCACGTGTTAGCTCCGCCTACCACAGCTGTGGCGTTCCCGGCTATGCGTGAGCTGGGCTTGATGACGTCATGGCTCGGCAAAACTGGGCAAAGCGACGGCGCGCGCGATCACGTCACGGCTTAGCTCCACCTACATAGCTGTTGCGAGGCTCGGTATTGCTAGGTGACGTGTTGCTAGGTGACGCGGAGTGACGTCATCGCTCGGCAAGGTTTTCCTGCGCACACTCCCCGGACTAACCAGCGGCTTAAACAGCTTCGCTGTTAAAATGACGTGTTCTAAACAAGTGTACGTGTTGACAGACTAGGCGTGAGAACATTGCATTCCACAGTCCAGGTCGACAGTATACCGCATAGCATTGCCAAATTTCAATTCTACGTACTCGCACGCAAGCTTTTATACCACATCGGTGCTCCACGAAAGCCAGATGGAACATTAAGCAGTCAACCACTGTCCCTAAGTTAGCGGTGCGAGCTCTGCTGGGTAGCGCCTCAAAGAACGGCGTCTTGAAAGCACCTACTTTAGAGGCGGAGTCAACTATTATGGCAGGCAATGTCTGATCGGTGAAATTTTCTGTGTAGTGAAATTGCAGGTGAGAATCATTAAAAAGTAAAATTAATTAGGTTGGAACACCATCAACGCAACAAACGCGGTGAAGCAAGAATTCTAGTTTCCCCATAAGGGCTAGGAATAAATTCGATAGAAAACATTACATGAAGTGTAAGACTCGTAGTTGTAGTGGCCGTATGAATTGAATAAAACGTAAGCTTACTAAGTAAAAACGAGCTGTTGTGCTAGCGGTCTTCTGTTTGAATGAATTAATTAAAGCCACATTCTTTCTTCGCGACTTTACAGCCACTTTTCCGTATCGGGTTTGCTTCAAACCCCTTTCCTGGGCCGAACCCTGAGCTAGTGCGCAGCCGCGCCAATAAAATTACATCATTTCCTGGTTTGAGGTCTGTTGTTGTCTTACACTTTTAATATTTAGGTCTGAGAAGATTTAAGATATAAGGCATGCGCTTTCAGTGTGTTGTCTCGTGAGATATGTTTTGTGGGCTGCCATTCTCAAAATTCGGAGGAATAACATTGTCAGTAATGTAAGACCTGGCAGGAGCAACTTTAGTGATAGAATGGTGTAGCAATATAACCCACATATACCGCATGTCATGTAGCATGGCATGGCATATAGCGTACAAATACCTAAATAAATACAGAAGCTCACGGCTACGACGACGACGGCAAAAAATCGCTTGGAGTGTCCATACAACTGCTACCACAATAAAAACAATAAACAAGAAAATCAAATTGGATGAAGCATCGACCGCGATAACAACAAGGTTTAACGCTGCACTTGAATCCTTGAACGTTTTTCTAGCTATACGCGAGTGGGAAATAAACTATTAGATGACGTAGCTTAACTTCTACTGCCCGTTCGGTCAAAAGGAGTGCGTACACAGCAGGAAAGCTAGTGTGTTTATAGGAGATGAAGAAGAAGGGATAAACTTTTATATTTTGTATAAACGTATTTAAAGATTTTGCTTGGTGGGCGGTGTCCACAGTCCCGGACTCCGGTCGATCCTGCTGCGTCATCGCCCGGTTTACCAGCCGAAGCTCATCCTCAGAACGAGAGCTGCACAGCTCTGTCTACCACTGCTCGTCAGAGCGATTAGGAAGTATACTTCTTGGTGGGGATAAGCCGACATGCCCATACCATATGGTAGAGCGCGGTAGGCCCCCAACAATGAGGGCATGAGGAAACGCTGATGGTACAGAACAAGGCATGTAGTCGGTTTGGGTGTAGAAAAAGGGTTGTTCTGGAGCTGCCTTAAGATCGCCTGCTGTCCTTCGGTGATGGAGTCGTGTCCCGATGGTAAGTTTTACGACTTTGTCGTGCTGGCTGATCACTTGATAAGTAACCATGGGTTGGTCAGCCCAATTGTTGGTCGCCCCGCGGGACCCGGCAGGGTAAACTCCGGGGCACTGGTGTCGGTTACGACTATCCCGTGTGCTTATAGTGGAGTGCGCAGAACGCTCACGCCTGAAACGGAAGACAGAACGCTATCGTGGAGATTGACCGTAGCGTTGGCGGTGCGTGGACTTCGCGTTGTCATTTTTGCAGCCAAACGTATTCCCCGTCCTTAGAGGCCACCTTCCCTGTGCATGCGAGCCGCGCATGCGCCGTCGGGCGGGACAGCAAGACAATGGTGGCGGCGCCAACGGCGCTTTTGCACTTAGGGCGTCCGTAACAATAAAAACTGTTGTTAGCGGCGAGAAGTTGGAGTGGCGCCCTCTACGAGTGACGTCACGGCCAGGACGGCGCTCGCTCGGCTGCTGCGCGCGCTCGTTCCCTTCGTGCATGCTTGAGGTATTGGTGGCTCCAGCCGTACTTATTGAAGTATATGCCGGCTTCTTTTTACTGTCATGCCTGAACGGCAGTTTCTTCTTCATAACCGCAAGTCGTGAAAATTGCGGCGCGGGATATCGCAAGCTATGTTGCATTGAAGGGGTCCTACTGGTTTTGCAATGCGTATATGCGCAGCGTCTGTCCGTAAACATTGCGTAAAAAGAATGTCTGCAATTTCAACACACGAAGTTGTGTATGATGTTCCGCAAAACACTTCAGATTCTCTTAGTGCTTAGCTATGAGAAACATTGCATTTTACAAGGAAGAAAAATATTGGTATTAGTATTTGATGTCAATATTAAAAATGCGTGTTAGAAGGAAACTACAGAGCAAATCTTTTATGATGATTCTTATTACTATGGTAAGTTGTTGTATAGTCAAATATAGCTACTTTATTAATGCGTAAAAGGAAGAGTTAGGCGCGCATTTTGCATGAAAACGTTTGCTAATACTTTCACTTTTCTTCAAACACGCAATGGGCACTCAGAAAACGCATTGCTCATGGCTGTTAACACGACGGCGCGTCACGTATAGTATGTATGTGCTTCAAGAATCCCATAACAGCAATCACCTGAAAGAACAATTTCGTGGTTAAGATAGAGAGCCTATCAATTGCACGCGAGAAAATGTTCCATAGTGACCCACAGTTGCCTTTATCGACATCATGGCACAGCCCTTACGCAACTAAATCTACCGACTGTGGTTATGGCGAGGCATGCGTAATTCGCGAAATCCATCAGTTCACTACAACTTCTAATTGAAACCATGAAGCAGTTCTTGAAGCGCCAATTGCAATGCCTAAGGTATACTCGAGGCTATAGAGCGCAGCTTAAGCTGCACTGAAGAGGAAAATTCAAACGCCTTCTGCCTCACCATGTCTCGATCCTGCGTTGTCTAACTACACAAACTGAGAACTATTTGCTTCATGAGTACATAAAAGAGAACCTCACATACCCACAAGCCTCAAATTAATTCACTTGATTTTTTACCTCCACAGGGGAATAATGATATGTTCAATAAGCCTCATACTGCTAATGAATGAGGCTTCGGCTTCTTTCTAGCTGCAGCCATACCGTCCTAAAGGCATTATTCAGTAAAAAATATGGGCCGAGGAGCCTGTGTCAGTTCGCCAGATTCATGATGTCTGTTCCTCAAGAAACAAGCAGCCATAAATTGCACAATGAGTTGAACGTGTAGTACGAAACAGTGAATAAATATTGGTACATTCCTTTGGGTATTCGGCAACTAGCTGTGAGCCTCAATTAGCTTTACTTCAAATTACCGCCACTTGAAATTAACCGGTGAGGAACAGCCTAATTTTGAGAAGCAGTTAAAGGAACAAGTGGTGCTGGTTGAATCTAAACTACACTGTCAGGTCCTCGCGTTACTGCCGAGCGTTTCTGTGAAGAAATGAAAAATTAGATATTATACCATGAGCTACTCGTCATGAGCAAACACGTTTTAATTAGTTAAAATGAAGGTAACTGTAGCAGTCATATCACCATGCAGGCGCGGATCCAGGGGGGATGTCCGGATGTCCTGACCCCCCCCCCCCTCAGATTTCTGCATCGCCCCCTCGCTAAAAGGGGGGGATGGCCCTGTCGCAAAAAAAAAATATGGCCACCAGCATTCTTCAAAAGTATTTTTCGCGAGGACCAGTGGTATCAGCCATGTAAGCTAGCTCGCTCACAAGCTTAGTTGTATTCCGTACGTAGGAGTGTGGTATCGCGAAGTTGCCGTAGTTGATTTTTCTCATGAACACCTTGGACCTCCTGGTGCATGCCGTGCCTTACTCCTCCTGTCGGTGTCGTCGAATGAACGAGGGGACGTCCCTTTTGCCAAGCACGCCGAGGTCCGCTCGAGCGCCTTCGCGCCTGATTAACTTAGTTTCCCCTTGGGGTGTCAACGGTTGCCTCATTGGCTGTCATCGGTTCCGCGACCAACCTGCTTAATGAAAGAGATCTCTTGCTGAAGTGTTCATATATAAATAATAACTAACAGCTTAACTTAGAACTACGCATAGGCACCTTTTTTTTTAGCTGTAGCACTCATTGTGATCACAGTTACACATTGACAATATCCAGTACGAGCACAGTGCCGTTCGTACGCTACAAGTTTTCATTGTAACTTCGCAGTTTTATTATCGTACATTAAGCATAGTAGGCTCGAGCCCACCGGATCCGTTTATCTGAGTGGGCGTTCTCGCGGAGCGGGGCGAAGCCTCGAGCCGCGGCTGCGAAATGGGGGAGCGTGACGTCAGCGGCCAACGCCAGCGCGCGGGCCTAGGATGACGTCGCATGGTTAGAGAAACCGGAGCAGATGCGCGCCTTGTGTAAAAGGATGACGTCGCGTGGGAAACAAAACATGAAGACGCTGGCTCGCACTCTCGCCTACTACGCCACATCGTTATTCTTGTAGGTGGCGTCGTGAGTCTTCATACGCGGTGATTCGCATATCGTAAACAACCAGCGTAGTGGTTGCTGCGTTGGAGCGGAGCGTTACGCCCGTATTCAAGAACGTTCCTCTAGTCAACACACCACCACGACTCAAGAGAGAAGATGGCACCGCCATCCCTCCACATAAGTGGTCACTGAGCTTTATGATCATTCACGGGAATTCATGAGAATTGTCGCGCCTTTATTTTCGATTATTCTGCGCAGTACGACAATAGAAATTTGGAGTCTGATATCTCGGAGCACGGACACGCTAGAATAAATCTTCCGACTGGTATTGTGTAGAAACTCGACTGTCTCTAAGTTTTCAATACAAACATACCCACTTACTGCAGTCAACAAAAATAATTGTTGAATTTATTTAATTGGGCTGCTCACAGCGATAATTATCATCTCACTTTGTGCCCCCCTAGCCACATAACTTATTTGCACAGGTGGTCTTCGCGTGCCTCCCAGTGCCTAACCTTAAGAAAACCATAAAGCTTAGTTTTGAACACCCTGTATTATCAGGCGCAGCCGCCAAGCACATGGCTGTATTGGGTAACGTCCTTTTCCTATAAGCTCGGAGAAACCGATACCTGGCTTCGCTACAGGTCTTCTTCCTCTTTCTGGGGTTTACGTGCCAAAACCAGTTCCGATTATGAGGCACGCCGTAGTGGAAGGCTCCGGATTAAGTTTGACCACCTGGGGTTCTTTAACCTGCACTACAACGCAAGAACACGGGCGTTTTTGCATTTCGCCTCCATCGAAATGCGGCCGCCGTGGCCGGATTTGATCCCGCGATCTCGGGCTCAACGCCTGAGCTGACTGAGCCACCACGGAGGGCTACAGGTGTTGCTTTAGCCGTATAAAACGCGGGTTTATCGTGAGGAAAAACGGTAAATTTCGGTAAATAAGTAAGGCTACTATCATCATCATCATCATCATCATTGACAGAAGCTGACCCCCCCCCCCCCCCCTCAGAAAAAACCTGGATCCGCCCCTGAGTCATGTAGCAGACATAGTGGCATGCTCGTTGCACCACTGCAGGTATGGTATCCTAACTGGATTCTTAGGTGCTATGTTTATGCGTTTATCCTTTTATTAGTCACGTGCTATTTACGCTTTTTATTAGTCCCCTCAATCTGCAATGTCGAGATCCGCGCACGAAAAACACGCAATGGGCTGGTCTGAGCTCCTTCGGCTGGCACTGCAGCGTTGCATGCCCTTGAGAAATAAATTGTCGTGTAGGAAATCAACTCTTTGAATAAGCTTGCGCGAATGCAGACGTCGTAAATGTATTTGAGATGACCGTCATAAGTATACAAGCACAGGGAACGACAGCGAACAAACGGAAACACTCCAGAAGGCGTCCGGACAGTGCCCGAACGGCAGCAGACGACAAGCGCGAGTCCCTTGCCGTGACGTCACGCGAGAGGCGCTCGCAGCGCCCCTGTAGGTGGTTCTCGGGCTAATATGGTACAAGAATCCACTGTTTTCATTGACCGGTGCAGCCATGTACACATGCTCTTTACAAACGTCCATGAACCGGCGACTTTTATTCCTAAAAAACCACGCAGTTTATATATACCCGCCGCGGTGGCTCAGTGGCTATGGAGTTTTGCAGCTGAGCTCTAGGTCGCGGGTCTCATGCCCAGCCGCAGTCGAGGCAATCCAAGGGTAGTAGCAATTACAAAGTTGGCAGTTCTGCCAAAGGCGAAGCGCTGTAAGCGATAGCGAAGTTTAGCGTTCCGCTCGAGCTCCTCGCACGCTGGTCCACCAATACGCGCAAGCCAAATGGCGCAACGCTACACGCGAGGAGACCGTTGCCTATAGGCTTCCTAGGAGACTGCTTCTGAGCAGCAGGAACAATGGATACCAGGCGTGTCACGATGCTGGCATGCTGAGGAACCCGTCGCACCTATGGACTGTACATGAGATCAGACCTACGGAAAACCGACGGCATGTCTCAGAGCTTAATAAATCAATCAGGTAGATCAATTTGATGTTTCCTGTCTGTTTCGCTCATAGCAGTAGATGCACGACGGCTTGGTATGCACATACCTGGTCAACGGCAACGCCACCAATTGTGCTACCACAACGCATTGTTAGGACAACAACGTGAGCACAGGAAGCCAGGCAGAACGGATTGCGCAATATGTTACGGCGCATCCACTTCGCTTTGTCGCGTTTGCAGCCAAACGAACTGCGCGTCTCGTCCACGTGGAGGCCGCGCATGCGGCGTCAATACCGTGACTACACGACGACGGCGGCGCCGACCATGCGAATGCGCCGAAAGTGTCAGTAAGTGTCAGTATAATTGCTATTTCAGTAAGACGCTCACGTAGCTAAATTTAAAAGCCCGTTAGAAATATACCACCACCCCTCACATTCACTATGACGTCAACTGAAGCGCGTGTGTTTCTTCAGGACACTAAACACCATAATTGTCGGATTTTAGGGTGATCTCTCATTTTGATTTCGTATTTGTGCAGTACGCCGTCCGAAGGCGCTGGACAACGTTCGAGGCACATCGCACGCCGTTCTCTTTGCGCGCCATGGAGTTACTGCTCACCGGATGTAGGTGGTGCACTCGCTGAAGATGTAGCGGCGGTAGGCGAAGTACGACAGGTGCTCGGTCGACTCCATTGACTGGGGTTGCGGCACCGAGCCGGGGCTTGCTCCACTTCCGTGGCAAGGCCGTTGTCCTGGGTGGGACATTCCTGTTTGCGGACGTACGCCCACATGTTGGTACGTAAGTGAACTGCCTCAAACGTGAGTAGCGATGCCGGATGATGCACAAGAAACAAATTCACCTCAAAGAAATACTGTTACCGCTGCATCTACCATATTTTCTATGCAGGCTTTATGCTAACTGCTGTAACAGGACTAGTCTTTCGTTTTTGCATCGTACTGCCTGTATATGATACTGCCAGCTGCCCTTCTCGTTTATTTTCAATACGCGACGTGAAGTAGACACTGTATACGAAATAAGAAAATTCAGAAGTAATTATTTTTTTCCCGGGAATGGGGGGGAGGAGGGCTATATTCAAGCCGTTTAGAGCTTATTTCTTTTGTCTCCCATCGTTGGCTGCGTGGAAATAAAACACAGCGAGAGCATTCATTTATCCTTCTTATTACAATCATTATTATTATTTCTTCATGGTATCAACTTTCCCGAACTGCTCTGTTTAATCGTATTTCGTATTCCGTGCAATGTCACCAGAGAGCATACATATTTCCATGCTCTTGCCCGTCATCGCCAAAACTCAACCATCCACAGAATACCTAGTCTTTACAACGCCTTTCCATCTTGATATTTTCATAACTCGCTGTCATCGTTCTTTTCCCGAGTTCTGCCTTGTGTCACAGTTTCACGCATTGTTCAACTGCCTTTGTCCTCCTTTTTTTTGTATTTACCTTGCGCTTTATGTAGGTACGCTGTTCTCACAACAGTTTTTTTATTTCTTTTTTAAATTATCTTATCCTGCAGTTTCTTGTTTTCGGTTTTTAATGCATTCGTGCGCCAGCACTCAGACCTTAGAGTTGGTTCTGGGCACGTTAAATAAACATGATCAGTTATTATTATTATTATTATTATTATTATTATTATTATTATTATTATTATTATTATTATTATTATTATTATTATCGTTATTATTATACTCAAGTTTTAGATGTCTCCCGTTTTGACCTTTCCCTTGTGCGTATGATAAGTTTCATCCGTCACTAAAGATACCTGCCTCTGTGTCAGCTTTGAGGCGGAGCTCTTCCAGCGGCATAAACGAATCCTATCAGTTTGCCTCCAAGCGTGGTGATTATGTTGGTTTTATTTTTTTTGTCCACCACCGATCGGTCACTGGTTACAGACAAAACCAGTGTTGATGACCAAGTAGATCTACTTAGGGAGCTTGTTTTCAGCAGTACGCGAAAATGGCTAAGATGATTGGCTCGCCCGAGGTACATGCGGCTCATGTGTTCGGCACTTGCGGCTCCGTTGGTCGCTAATTTAAATACATAATGAAGTGTTTAGTAGTGAGCCTTCTGGATGCCTCAAACAATGTTTCGAGGCGAACCGCGGTCTTCAGATGTGATGTCCTCTTAGAAAATTAGGGTTGTTTTCAGTTTCACATTCCGTTGACTCACAATCGACGTACGGCAATTTTAGGCTATTTTTACAAAAATAACAATGAGAACGTCTGGGACCAATTAAAAAAAAGAAAACTAAATGCCGAGCAAGTCGTCTACATCATCACGTAGCCATAGTTAGCTAAACATGGAGTGTTTTGGGCTGCCACCAGGCGACATTTTCCATAACAGGGTCCCCTACGCTGCGTCATGTCCCAAGAAAAGAATGTCGTCTTCTGCAGCCCTCCACAACACAGAGTTTCCCACAATTAGTAGAGAGAACTCTGGTGTTGCCATCGTTCAACTACCGTGCCAACTACCGTGCCTAGTGCATGGATTTGTCTGATCTTCATGCTTGGGGCTTCAGACGTTATTGGAGCTTCGTCTTTTACGCTTTACCTGGGCCTAAATTTCAAAGCGATACAAAGTTTTATTGGGATAGCAATTATATGGACACACTAGGCGAAATTCCGCCACCGTCGTCGTCGTCGCCGTGAGGTTCGGTATAAAGTACACGGGTGATAAAATCATCGCCGCGAGCTATACGCTGTATGTGCGAGTGAAAGCATGCGACGGTGAGCCGGCAATCGCGGCTCACTCACACAAGGGCGGGAAAAGGGAAGGAAGTGCAGTCTTCCAGTCGCGCACAATGCTCCGGAGGGAGGGTAGGGAAGTGGAGGGGCCGCGCTTTACTGCGGCCGCGCACTCCCGCCGGGCCGGGAGGCATAGGGGAGAGGGGGGGGGGTTTCTGCGCCACGAACACCCGCCTGCTCCGCTGTATCTTGAAAGCCATCTGCGACGGGGGCAGAGTCTGGCCTTCCTGTGTTTTCGCGGCTTCGATCGCGTTGATGCGAGCGCCGGCACGAAGCTCAGTTCGCTGGTGCTGCTGCTGCGCTGATTGACTTCAGCCTTTTGACATCCACTTTCCGCAGTCATCGAGTGAGCCGCATTCATGTTTGCTAGTGCGCGTGTGACGCCATGCTTCTTAATTTAGTTAGTATGCCTATGTTTACAGGTTTATACGGCCGATAAAGCTACTATCCCTGCTTTGTAAAGCTGTCCACTATTTTACTATCGCAATAGATGCTTCGCGTTTCGGGCGAAACTGCGACTTCTTTAATGCAGAAGGTAGCAGACTCTGCTAGCACGCACAATCACTGCTAATTGCAGTGTTTTCGCTTGTCCATGCATCCGTGGCGTGATGGTTTCAATATCGGGCTTCTGTGCTAGTGTTCCTGTGTTCGAATCCTGCCGTCGGACAAGATTAATTATGTTTATTTAATTATTTGTAACGCAGTACTTTCTCAAAAATGATAACCTTGCAAAGTTTCCGGAGCTATTTAAAGCCAGAACGACGAAGTTTAGGCAAATCCATGTACTACCCATCATTGCCATGCTAGAAGAAACCGCCCTGCTTGCATCTTCTGTAGACATTACTGTCACAGTTCCCTCTAGTAACTATATGAAACTCTATGCTTCGCACGCACCGCAGAAAGCGTCTCTGGCATTTATGGTCAACCATCGTGAGTTTGGCTGAGCGAAGTAGTTCACTCACCGGCGGGCACGTTGGCTTGAACAACGTGGAAGTAGATCTCGTCCACGATGCACTCTACGGTAGACATCATGAGTACGGTGACACAGAAGGCATCCAGCAGGCACGTCATTGTCACGGCCACGGCTATTACGAGTGCCAGGATGCTGCATAGCAGAATCCCAATAAGGGGTTCGTATGACCAAGTCTTGCGCAGCGATGTCGAAACAGCGCATGGCGAAACTTTTGCCGAGATAATCGTTTTACCAAATCAGCGTCACACTATGGCGCCATTTATTTCGGGAAGATTCTGGGAAGAAATCGCTTCGCGACAGAAATAATTTGAAATGGAAGTGTTGTACGTGGTAGGCAGTACGGGAGCGCTTAAAGAATAACAAGGGCGGTAAAGGGACCTCATTTTCCTGTATTTAAGTCAAAGGTTTCGTTTGGTTGAATAGAGGGTGCTTCGAAGCGAAGTTCTGAAGTGTGTGGGGATCGAGGTGCCTTCTCGCGCCTCGTAGCCCAGCTCACGCGTGGCGCTTAGCTCGATCTCCGGGAACCGCCGCTGTAACGACACATGCCGGACACGGCTAGCGCGCCGGAGCTACTTTCCCGCGCACACCGTGCTTCTTCCCCGGGATTGGACTTGTCCCGCGCGAACACTTCACCAGGACTCGCCTCATTGGCCTCCCGAGTGGCGGCCCCCGGGCACCCTCTCCACCCGAGCTCTCATCCGCTGAGCGTTTCCTCGCCGCCGCACTGCATGCGGCAGAAGCTCACAGGCCCGCAATGAGGTGGTTACATGAGACCTTTGTTCTCGCGACTCCTCGTCCTCGCTCTTCGTGGACCGCTACTCGGTTTTTCCTAGCTAAGCGGGCACGCGTACTCGATCGGTTTTGCGGGGAGGTTTTGCCCGTAAGCGCCGTGACTGTTGGGAGAATAAACGCGGGTGAATAAACCCGTGTTTGTTGGTGATCTGACTCCGGAGCCTTCTCTGTGCCGTGTCGGAGAGTCGATGAACCCTGCCGTAGCGCCTTTCTGCGTTGCGGAGTGGAGGAGCGTCGTGCCCTTTCCTGACCGCCGCTCGACGGGGTAAGCCTTGTGCAAACCCATCTCCACAAGTGGACGACTGGAAGGTGGCGGTAGCCTTGCTCCAAATGCAGCTCTGGGAGGTAATTTTCAAATTGTATCTGTGGTTGCAACCTCTGACATTGCTAGTCCGGAATCATGTATTTGACACGTTGCGTTAGAAGAGTGGACGAGCTGCATGACGCGCAGTATGTAACGGTTTGAAAAAATGTCAGCGTTACATTGCCGTAATCACCGAAGGTCCGCGCAGTGAGCGATTGCGATTTTCACTCGCCGTCGTAGCACAGTGGCTATGGCATTGTTATGCTGAGCTCAAAGTCGCGGTTTCGATTCTCACAGCAGCGCAGCATTCTGATTGATACGAAATGCAAAAACGCTCACGTGCTTTGATCATATCTATCCTCTCAACTTGTCCACCTTCTACAGCTGCTGCCATTTAACGGTAACCTGGGCCCTGTCAAGCCGTTTTCACGGCTTTTAGCCCAGCGGACCTTCCAGCTTATTGTTTGGTAAACTTGAATTTGAATTTACGGGCCCATTAAAGGACTCCTAGTGGTCAAAATTATTGTGCAGTCCTTGCTAGGGCGTGTCTCCTAATCATATTGTACAGACGCAGGACCTTAGAAGGTAATTTAGTTTAATTGCGATTTGTTGTGCGTAGCAACCACTGAACTATAGCAAGGTAACGTATTACTTCGTGTCAGAAAACTTCAACCGCGTGCCTTCTTGAACGTGCAACCATTACGGTATTGGTTAAAATACATATTCTTGTCACCTAGACCCTTACTTCATGCCGTTAGAAAAATAAGCCTACATTTATGTAACTCCCATATCTGCTAAGTCTGCTGTCTCAACTAAATGTCAGCTATAATTAAGAAGCTAACGAAGGCTTTTACGTTAACGGTGATTATATGTATACTGATGGGTGTCCATGCTTGTCAAGTGCTTGCTGTTTTCTTTTTGCACAAATATATAGTCGGATACAACTTTAGAAGACAGCGGCATTGGCCCCTCAAAGGCGGATGCACACGAGCCGGCACAAATAGGCGCGCACTTCAGGTGACGTCATGAGCCGGACGGCCGGTGTCCCCGCCGACGGAGAACATGCCTAACATGGCCGCCCTGGCTTCGAACTGGGCCGAGTCGCGTCAGCTCTGTGCGTCTCCCTTCGTCAGAGTGAATTCTAATTGTTTGTGGTGGTCTGTCATGCAGGAAATATTATTGTGAGCTTACGATGCACAATTTGTGCCGCGTGCGTTTGTTCTGAGCCGTGAGCCGGCGAAGAAAGATTGCAGCGAACATCGGTGGCGCTGCGCTGCGCTTCGTGTGGAAACAGGATCCCGCGGCGGCATACCGCTGCAAACAAACATCGTACGTGTTTGTTCCGTGGTGTTTTGTTTTGCTCCTAAGTGAAGTTACGACAAGGAGAGTTCGCCAAAGCCTGGTACCTACTGTGAGCGGCGGATGTGTGTGTGTGTATTGTGCCCCTGCGTTTCTCGTCGGACGTGGTGAAGTGATGGAGCAAAACCATTATCAGGATAATGAGAAAAGCGTGCGCGGGTGAAACCTACCTGCGCACGCTGTTTCTTTTCTGTTTCTCAACAGAAAAGATTTGTGAAAGCAACCTCCAACGCAAAGATTCGTTGCTGCCAGCTCAGCGTGCAAACGACCGATCGTTGGCAGCAGTGTGATAAGATAGCCGAGCGTCTAGCAGCGTCGTTCGAGTGTTGTGTAGCACCGTCGATTGATTGCTTTCCACCAATGCTAACAATCAGTGACTAACACGCGCTGCTTGAGCGAATGTCATTGGATTGTTAACGGTCAGGCGTTTGGAAGCAGTGTTTGTTTCCTTATTGTCAGCCTGAATGCTAATATAAAATTATGACTGATACACTGGTGCCGTTGCAAGGGAGCTTGGCATCAATTCGCGTCGCTGTGTGGCTTAGAACTCTTCGCTCACTGCACGCGCCAGCTGTAGAAAGCCTGCTGTGACACAATCGCGCATAAGCTGTGCTGTCTGCGCTCACCTTGCTTTCCCACAACACAGCTTTGCGCTTTGTCGTGATATGTCGCTACTAAAAAATTCCTATGACAGTGAAGGCAACAGAGCCAATATGTACATAAAAAGAAAGTACGACAAAGTAGGCACAGCTGCTTGTGAACCGACTCCTAATAGGTCTACTTGCGTCTGCGTTAAATGTGTGTGCGTGTTTTCTTGTGTGTTTGTGTATATTTGTTATTTTGCACTTTTTTGTATTTTAGATCTTAGTTTTCGCGCTCGCGTTTGTGTTCATGTGTGTGAATATTTGAGTTCTTCCGTGCGTGTATGTATTTATTCCTATTTCTATCCTTTTATTTTTGCATTTGTTCTTGTAAGCATGCTGCAGCCACAACTTTCTTTACAATTGCATTCACTTCACTCATTCAAAGCACCAAGTCCTGTGAATAGCAGGGCTGGTCTCTTCGATGTCATTAAAGCTATTCTCTCTTGTCTACCTTGCCTCCTCAGTCTGCCACCTTGCTTTGTTTTCTCCTACTATTCTGACCTTAGCCCTTGCGCCATAAAAACCTACCACTAACTATTCTGACCTTGCTTCTTGTGCTGTTGCCGCAACGTGATTAGCCAACTTGCACCAAAGAAAGTTCTATCAGTTGTGGCAACAGAAACATTGACAGATACAAAATGTTAAAAGCATCACGTGGCTTGCACAGTTACTTCGTCTCTTACCCCTGTTAATGTGTTTATGCATCAGTGCATACGGTAGCTTGCCAGAAGTGCACATGAAAAGGTGCCATATTGTGAAACAGCACCTTGCTATGTTGTTGCATTCAGTCTTAATAAACAGATGGTTTTGCGGCCCGTCACATGTGGTCGTACACATATATAACATTGTGCAGTGGGGTATCATTTCCTGTCTTGACGCTTTCATCATTACAAATGCAGTTTTCTAGTGAATGGAGTCCAGCAAACCAGTGCTGTGAGAGCTTTTGCAACTTTCACCATTTATTACTTCCCCAATATCACTGTCTGAATCTGTCCGTCACTTTGCCTACGGCTTGTAATGAACAAAGTGACTCACTAAAACACGTTCAACTTTACTGAGCATTTTTCCGGTACGTAAATATGATAAAAAATGCTAGCAAAGTTAATCACGTTAATAATTGTGCTTGCATTCACATTAATTGCTCGAGTCAGATTAATAAATTGAAAATTGGCTGTGACAACCCTTCAATTTTCAGTGCAGACTGGTAAAGGAGCCATAAAGCGTGCTCCGACTTCTGCTATTTCACTATGGGGCGCATCAAACTCGACGGTGGCTGCCTGAATGAACATTTTGGGCCTCACTAAGTTAATGATGTCTTATATTTGTTCTCTTATTCGCATTACTTGTGTGAGCAAGACAACAAAATAAACAATGCAACCACATGAATGTGAATGTGCTTTGGGATTCAAGCTGCTGACAGTGGCTGTCAGTTTCGTGTTGTCTGCTGCTATTTCACCACCACTCGCTATGACATGACTGTGATTTCCAGTGCAGACTGCTAACAGAACCATACAGCGTGCTCTGACTGCTGGCATTTCACTATGGGGTGCGTCAAACTCGACGGTGGCTTCCTGAATGAGAATTTTGGGCCTCACTAAGCTAATGATGTCTTATATCTGTTCTCTTATTCGCATTACTTGTGTGAACCAGATTACAAAATAAACAATGCAACCACATGAATGTTCTTTGGCATTCAAGCTGCTGACAGTGGCTGTCAAGTTTCGTGTTGTCTGCTGCTATTTCACCACCACTCGCTATGACATGACTGATTTCCAGTGCAGACTGCTAACAGAACCATAAAGCGTGCTCCGACTTTTGCTATTTCACTATGGGGCGCGTCAAACTCGACGGTGGCTGCCCGAATGAGCATTTTGAGCCCGCCAACGATAATCAGGGTTAACAATAGTGTTTCATTTCAGATATGCCAGCATTTAAATGTGTTTCTATGCCACTTCTTAAATCGAGCACAATGTGTGCAGGACGTTGCTTATCAGAATTGAGCTTCTATTATAAGGAATATGCCATAAATGGAACTGCTGATTTATTTGTGAGGTCACGGAATGGATGGTTGGCTGTTGCGAACCCACCGGCAAAATTTTGGTAGCCCTAATAAGGGCTGTTCTTTTGTTAATAAGACGCCTTTATGCTTCGGCGAGTGGCTCAATGCCAGACAGCTCGCACTCGGAGTCGCTTTCTTCAGTGTCATCTTCACCCAGCTGGAAGATGATGGGTTGAATGTGCTCACTCCCAGACGTGTCAAGTCTGAACTTTGCCTCCAAGTACATCACATGCTGAATGCTATTCCTCCAGTCTTCCGCCGTTACCTGCTTGATTTTCTCACTCAAGATGACGTCGACCGTGGACAGCTTGAAGTCTCTGTTGTCCGCAGCGATGCCATTTTGACATTGGCCCACACAAGCTCAATGGGATTAAATTCGCAGTGGTACAGCGGGAGCCTGAGTACAATGCAACCGGCGCTTACAGCTGTGTTGTCTACGATGTAGCTCAGAAAGCGTAACTTTACAGATGCCACCAGCTCAAGCAGCTGCTTTTTTATCATCCTTCACCGTAGGTGATGTTTTTGCTTGTGAGCCACTCCTGTATCTTTTCCTTCTTCCAGGCCGTCTTCGGCAATTTCTTTTCTCGCCGGCTATGGTAAGGTGCATTGTCTAAAACAATGACGCTACTAGCTGGCAACTTCTGCAGAACGTTATTGAACCAGCCCTCAAAACGATTGCCGTCCATTTCTTCGTGGTAGTCGCCTGTCTTTTGGCCTCTGAATACATCCAAGCAGCCGTCGACGAAACCATCCTCGCTGCCGATGTGCGTCACGATCAGGCGCTGACCTTTCCCAGAAGGTTGTTTTAGACACGTCGTCAGGCCATTTGCTCCAGCGAACAGGCGTCCGCGCTTCTGCACCACGGTGTCTGTCCACACGATCGACCGAGTGTGTTCCGCCGTCACCCATGTCTCGTCCAGGTAGAAGATCTTTCTGCCTTCCGCCCGGTAGCGCTCCCCGTCACGGAGGTATCGATTCCGCCAATCGGTGATGTCATCCCGGTCGATAAGCAGCGAGTTGCGGCCTCTCTTTTCCTGCTTAAAGCCGATCTCGGCAAGCAGGCGACGCACAGTACACCGCCTTAGTGATGGGAGTTCCATACGCTCCGACAACTCGTTAGTTATCTTCTCGACCGTCGGTATCTCGTTGCGGCGAAAGAAATCGTGCACACATCACCTCAGCGCGCACAACGTGAAGCTGTCAAACTTCGCGCTGCGTCTCCTCTTCTCCGCATTGCGTGGGCGCTTTCGCGAGGGCGTCGTCAGTTTGCCACCCGAAAAATGCGAAGCTTTAACTACCTCCCTCACCCTGAACACAGTCCTTTCGCTGACACCGAGCATGTCGGCGACAAACTTGCTCGTGTCCTCCACGCTTCGTTCAGGCTGCCTGTTACGCCAAAACGTGTAGCAGTGGAAGATCATGTTGCGTGAATCGCTGTTCAGGATTTTTGCACCTCTTGTTCTTGCCGAGGCTCCTTGGTGGTGTGGTCATCGAGGCGACACAAGGCTCGTTCGGCAACAAAGGATCGCGTTCTGATGTCACCTCGCTGGGCTCCTTGCTTAAAACTGCCACGGAATGCCGCGCGCGATCATGCGCGAACTCGCGAGATCGCAGGTTCGCAACCGCGAAAAAAAGCAAAAAATGTTAATTAAAAATAATTTTTTGAATTATTTTTATAGTTATTTCATCATCATCGTCAGCTTATATTTATGTCCACTGGAGGACGAAGGCCCCGCCCCTCCCCACCTAGTTTTCTGCCGTCCTCGACTGCGCTTTCCTTCTCTTGGTATTATAGTTATTCCTGTTCCTAGTTATTTCCGTTCCCAGTTCTTTATTGAGGTTTAAAGAGCCAACATTTATTTATCTTACATACCCCACAATGAAAACGTTCCCCAGAGGGACATAAAAATGAGCGGTAACACCGTTTATTAAGGTATCCAAAATTTTGTGCAGTCCTTACTGCCGACGAAGAAAAGCACGCGAAAGTAAAAAAAAATGTCGCAGTTTCGCCCTAAGGGCGAAGCAATAAATGCGATAGCAACACAGCAATGTCATACGAAGTAAGGTGAGCGGCTTTGGTAGCAATATGAATTGTAGTAAACATGAGCTGATTAAGTAAGCAGGTGTGCTGCGGCGTAAGTAGACCGACATGAAGAGAGACTCGATGACCACGAGAAGGCGCGTGTGAAACGGTTGTGTTGATGAGAAGCGCTTCCCGTGGGCAGCGCGTGCGAAGGGACACACCTGTAGCGCTGCACTGCCGATCCGGGCAGCATTGCATGTGTAGCGTGCGTTGGAAAATGTGACCCGACTATTACTAACTGAATGAACAAGCGTGGTGTGAGCGCGCACAAACAAACACGAATAGATCACACTGAATGACTGCAGACAACGACTGTCAAAACGCTGGCAGCAAGCATACGCCGCAGCGGGCGAAGGTACGTGCGGTCTATCGCTTCAACGGAAACTGAGCGGCGAATGCACGGCGCATAAAGGTCAGAGCCGTGTGGAGATAAGAGACGGTGCGGACGGGCGACGAGCGCGGTTGTTGGCAGAGTAGAAGTGCGCCCCCCCCCCCCCCCCCCCCCCTGCTCTCTCCGGCGCTGGCTTCCTGCTTCCTTGCTTGCGCGTGGGAGATTGAGTGCGTTCGTTCGCTCTCCGTGATAGCGCGCGTCCCCGCACGCTTCCGCTCGGGCATACGGCGCGCGGCGAAGATTTTATCTATAGGGAACCTCACGGCGACGGCGACGGCAGAAATTCGGTTGACGTGTCCATATAATTGCTATAGCGATAAAATCATGGATCTCCCCAAACTGAATCATGACGAGTGGGCGAAGCACTTGGGATCCTTCTTACCGTAAATCACCCGTGACATTGCTCACTCGCGCATGTAAATTAGTGACAACGCGAGTTTTATTTGTCATAACTCGTACGTCGTGGTGAGTTTTGGATTCCGTTTTCCCTTCATTATCACTGCTTTGTGGTGCGTGAAATTTGGAGCCAATGGTTCTTCGATGGGATCTAGCCTGAAGTTGGCAAAGACAAGGTCTATGCACGTTCCGCTGGTCCATATATATATATATATATATATATAGTATATATATATATATATATATATATATATGCGGCATTTTTTTGGCGCAGCTGTGCACAACCTCCAGGATCGGCCCGCGCAAGACCACGAGCTCCGTGGATGGACGGACGAGCCTCGACCCTAAGGTGCTTCGCCCCTAAAACGTACTATGTGACAGTCCACCAGGAATTGCAATGATCTCACGCGTACGCCTCGTGAAATACTGTCTAGC
The DNA here is from genome assembly GCF_013339745.2 of Dermacentor silvarum. Taxonomy (NCBI): domain Eukaryota; kingdom Metazoa; phylum Arthropoda; class Arachnida; order Ixodida; family Ixodidae; genus Dermacentor; species Dermacentor silvarum. The sequence goes on from NC_051157.2 coordinate 136,652,657, forward strand.
TTAGCACTGGAAACAAGCGGCCGCTATCTTTTCTTAGTGGGTGCGCATCTTCGGTCCTCATTAAACGCGACACCCTAGATTTACACGTGCGTGACGTGCACATCGTACAAGAGGACGGTATTTATGTTTGAGGCCACTGCTGTTGACGACCGTTGCCGATGCCTCTGGGCGGCGGTTCGGAGGTTTTCGACGAGATCAGAACAGGACACTCGTCGAGCAACGTGGGAAGTCTTTACCACCTTCTCGCCTAGCAACGTTTGTATATAAATACGCATTTGGTGCCGCAACTAAATGTCGCCTCCCTCCCTCTCTCCGTCCCTCCGGTCCCCCCACGCCTTTCGCGCGACGGCAGAAGTCACGTTTGCGCTATATATATATATATATATATATATATATATATATATATATATATGTGTGTGGTTATTGTAACGGAGGAAAGAGACGCTTAATTCTGCAGCCCTTCAGGGAGCACGGCGCTGAACGCGCGTTTGCTCTCCGCCGTGCTTTCGCTCCCCGCGAAAGCGCGCGTCCCTCGCGCCCTTTCACTCGCACATACAGCGTCCGGCGCGCGGCGACGATTTCATCACCGTTGGCGTCATACGGAACCTCACGGCGATGGCGACCGCGACGCCTACGGCGACGCCGACAGCAGAAATCCGCTTTGGCGTGTCCTTATAATTGCTATCGCAATAAAAACGTTGTCGCAGTTTCACCTGAAAGGCGAAGCATCAATTGCGATAGGAAATTTGTAGAGAGCGATACGGAGTAATGATATAGCTTTATCAGCTGTATAAACTTGGACATGCAGCAGCACAGGCAACACGCAGAACTGTTGTCGACGCCATCGGCGTTTTGCCCGCGTTCGCATCAAAATGCGTGCGGCGTTGGTGACTGTTGCCGGAGCCTCTGATACAAATAGGCACTTGGTGCCGCAGCTAAACGTCGCCTCCCTTCCTCCCCCTGCCCCCCTCCCCCACGGCCTCTCGCGCGTAGGAAGAAGGCGCGTTTGCTCTACATATATGGTGATTGTAAAGGAGGAAAGAGACGCCTACTTCTGCAGCCCTTAAGCGAGCACGGCGCAGAACGCGCGTTTGTTCTCCGCCGTGCGTTCACTCCCCGTGAAAGCGCGCGCCCCTCGCGCCCTTTCACTCGCACATAACAGCGTTCGGCGCGCGGCGACGATTTCATCTCCATTGACGTCATACGGAACCTCACGGCGACAACGACGGCGACGCCGACGGCAGAAATCTGCTTTGAGTGTCCATACAATTGCTATCGTTATAAAAGAAACCCACAAAACCACAGCTGCTTTATACGGTGTTATCGGTAATTTATTGACATTTCCCACAACGTCTGCATGATGCCCCATGGACTAGGGCCGTTAATAAAGGTGAGCTATTTAAGCTTAATATTTGTGTAAGGTAACCCAAAAAAGTTGTCGCAGTTTCACCTGAAAGGCGAAGCATCAATTGCGATAGCAAACTTGTAGAGAGCTATACGTTTGTAATGATAGTAGCTTTATCAGCTGTATAAACTTGGACATGCAGCAGCATCAGCAACACGCAGAACTGTTGTCGGACGCCGTCGGCGTTTTGCCCGTGTTCACACAAAATGCGTGCGGCGTTGTGACTGTTGCCGGAGCCTCTGATATAAATAGGCACTTGGTGCCGCAGCTAAACGTCGCCTCCCCTTCCCTCCCCCTCCCCCCCCCCCACGGCCTTTCGCGCGTCGGAAGAAGGTACGTTTGCTCTACATATATGGTGATTGTAGAGGAGGAAAGAGACGCCTACTTCTGCAGCCCTTAAGGGAGCACGGCGCAGAACGCGCGTTTGTTCTCCGCGGTGGGTTCACTCCCCGTGAAAGCGTGCGCCCCTCGCGCCCTTTCACTCGCACATACAGCGTTCGGTGGCGCGCGGCGATGATTTCATCTCCATTGAGCGTCATACTGAACCTCACGGCGACGGCAACGGCGACGGCGACGCCGACGGCAGAAATCTGCTTGGAGTGTCCATATAATTGCTATCGCAATAAAATGACGACAGCTTGCACTAATGGTGCAAGGCTGGCACACACAGCGGAGCTTGTGATCGACCAAGCTACAGCCAGGGTCGCTATCCCGACGATGCTGGATACTCAACCGCAGACTCTCGGGTTCTTGATCTCTAAACTCGGGATCTTCGACTCGACGACGCCTCTTTTTGGTGCAGCTTCGGCACGGCATTCCGGATCGGCTCGCCACTGACGCGCAGATTCTAGCTTGGCACCACGACGCGCTATAGACGCGACATGGCGAAGCGTTGAGATGTCTAGGTGAAGCGAGGCACATGTGGTTGCTCGGCGACGCGAAGTGACATCATGGCTAGACGGAGCAGGGCGCGGTTTTAGCAGCTCGGCGTGGCGGTGCGGAGCGGCGGCGAAGCGAGGCGCAGCTGGGCTAAGTGGGTGCTAGGCCACGCGCGGTGACGTCATCGCCAGGCGCAGTTACTGGTCTACGCTATACGGGCCAACCTCCGGCTTAAACAGCTCCGCTGTTAAAACGTATGACTGAAAGGACCACGTCGACATGTAACTCCATGTCATAATCTCCGTTGGCTCAAACCCTTCTATTATATTAAATATTGGCAACATTTAGTTAAGCTTTCGCAAATAATAACCGGCGATAGCGAATATTTCTCGCGACTGCTGCTTGACACTTATTTCCGATTTAAAAAATTGCACACAGTTGTCCCTCATGAGTGATATAGACAGGGAGACAGAACCCGTAGCTTGCAGATATAACCCACTTCACGAACATGCTCGTCAGAGTATGCTACTTCCGTGGGGTTTATCAAATAGCACAAAGACAAGGTCTGCGTCACACGCACCTGTTGATCTTGTGTCCCGTGTGACTAAGTATGAGCAGCGCCAGGCGAGTCGAGAGGCCACACTCTCCATGGTCAGCACGAGCAGCATGGCGCACAGGAAACTCATCTGGCGAACCTGCAGCGTTCTTCTCGGTTGCAGATTCACCTTAAAGTTCCAACACAGGTAACGAACGTCCGGTCCATGTTCTTTTTTTTGTTCCAAATTGCCATCGCGCACCCGGCAGATGGCGTTGCGACATTTTCAGCTACTTCCAAGTGCTGCTGGCCAAGTGGTTATCTCGTAAAATACTAGCACTGCCATTGCACTGCCGTCGCTTCAGCTGCCACGGATATGATGGCTACCCGCCGTGGTTGCTCAGTGGTTATGTTGCTGTGCTTCTGAGCACGAGGTCGTGGGATCGAATCCCGGCCACGGCGGCCGCATTTCGATGGGGGCGAAATGCAGAAACCACCCGTATGCTTAGATTTAGGTGCACGTTAAAGAACCCCAGGTGGTACAAATTAATCCGGAGTCCCACTGCGGCGTGCCTCATAATCAGATGGCGGCGTTGGACGTAAAATCACATAATTATTTTAAAAATTTTTTTAATGATGGCTAGTACATGTATTTGTTTTCGCTTGTGATGTCAGACGTTACTGTGGCCTTATTTAAATGTTTTGTTTTGCGTTTATTGGTTTATGCTTCCAATCAATATTTGTAAACGAGAAGCGCCATAAGAAGTAGCGTAAATATTGTCGGGAATTATCGATTTACAACGCCAGAAATCCGTTTGAAAGCTTAACTGGACCAAGCTTAGGTAAATTAATGTACTTCTCGTCATGCTCACGCTGGCTGAGCGGCCATACTTGCTGTTTCCGTATACACTAGAGACAGACTCTGGTAAATTTCGTGGGAAATTGCATGCTGCCGACGTCAGCCCGAACTACGACAAAATTCTCGCGGCAATATTAGCACCAACAGATGCGCGCCCGCCTTACCATTTCATGGCTTGCCCAAACATCATAAGCGTTACCTCGCTCTACCCACAATAGCATTAAAACGCATTCGGAATTCACGTTTGTACTATATAACAGGTTCGATAGCTTTAAAAATATGCGGGTGCACTATCGCAGGGCATGACTCAAATGCTTTTATACGCCAGTCTATGAAGAAGTTTTGCATTATGTTTTGTTCCATGAATTAGTGAAGATTAAATTTCCGAACCTTAAATTTTGAGAAAAACGTCAATTGAGAGAGTTATAGGGAGCTTTACCGTGGAGTAGGGCAGTGCAGCGGCTCGCGCGTCGGCCAGCTCCAAAAGTGGCATGCACAGGAATGGCAGCAGTGAAGCCATCGGTGCCGCCACCAGGTCCATCGTCAGCGACGCTATCAGCAGCAGGCCCACGCTGCTGGCGCGCCACGACTGCAAAGTGGCAAGACGTAATCTCAACAGCGAAAGGCACGGAGATCTTCTTTTTAAAGACGATTGTCTTTCTTGGGCTATCTAAACGGAAAAACTTTGTCTGTCTCTCTGTCGGCCTGACGGAAAAATATAGGAGGCTATGGTCTGACACTCAATTCAACCGCCAGCTAACGCGAACCAAGCTACTTGCACTGGTGAGACGGGTCATACATGTCAACATTATACAAAGCAAAGGAAATCTCAGGCCTATTTTAGGCAAAATATATGCAGATAACCGTGATCCGCAGCGTTCCTTTAATTAAGAATACATATTGGACTGGTTTGTACTTTATTAAATGAGAAATCAACGCGTTAGCAATGGTGTCGAAGGGACGCTACGCGTTAAAAACAAGCCAGCGTACGCGGGAAATTTGAATTGAATTCAGCAAAATCTCCATTGCGTCCATCCTGGGAGGAGTGAGTTGGGAGGGCAAGAGCCTGAGAGGTGGGAGGGGGAGAAGAGAGGGTGTTACGTATCAGGCGCTGGCAAAGACTATCGTCTTTCGACGTCATTTGCAGCGAAGCAAGCAGATATGCGGTCAGTTTTTTATTAAAGTTTTTGTAGGGGCAGAGCAACAAAGCCCTGAGAAGAACATAGCCATGGCGATAAAGAAGCACCCAACAATGAGTTCCCGGAAGTAGTTCAGAAGTCGTGACAAATAAGCCATAAGTTCACAATAGAAGTTCACAAGCTAAAACATAAGCCTATGCGGTCCGTCTGAGAAAAAAAAGGCAAAGCAAGAAGAAAACCGTAAACCGCACCGCAATAGGCCATACATAATAATAATAAACATGCACGAACGTACAAGAACGCACCTATGGAGCCATGGGCTCTATTGTCGCAAGTGCCACAAACGTTGATGCACATGTTTGATTAAGTGGAAATAAAAGTCTTTATAAAATTTACCTTCTTCTAATTCATTTTGTAGTCTGTAATAATTATCTGAGGTTCGAGACCTGCTACGAGTGTGAAGTCGATCTTCGAAGTAGTGTCACACCCCGTTCCACAATCGACAACAAAGAGAAAAAAATCCTGGCCACGGTCTTGAAAGCGCGCACTCTTTAATGCGAAAGTATTTTTCGTGCGGTTCAGTGCGCGGCGAGGGTCCTTCATGAAATATATGAATTCGTAATACGTATTGTATTTTGCCATATGTAGCAGATGTAATCATCGAATGCATGGTTCTTGACAACGGCTTTGAAGAGCTAGCAGCAACCCATAAACGCCAAGAAAAATTGCCGTAGGAATTATCATGCAAGTTTACTTTCTCTTGGCAAATTATAGTGGCAAAGCTGAAGAGAGTTCACCTACCAAGTTTTGTGAGGACGCTGACGCTGAGGGCATACAAATTTGTCAGGTCACATGCACAGACTACTTCATTGCAGTTATTTCACATTTTCTTCACCATAGCAAATATTGCCTAAATAAATATTGAATAAACAAGCGCGTCGGTAACAGCGCTGTTAAGAGTCGCGCACTTCTGTACTATAGCTCCTACTACAAGAGTCGTGTCTACTTAAGAGGCAAGGAAATGTTCCGGGTTCTTTATGAAGGAACCGTTTGAGAGGGCCACCACTAACATTTCATAGAAGTCAATGAACTGCTGCAAAATACGAACATGAAATCGGCGCGCCACAACGAAATTTTATGTGGGCCCGTGATCTGGCATAAAAGGTTCAGACCACGGTATAAGAAGAAAGGTGTTCCGACGGCGCGCCCGCGCTGGGCGAGAGAGCGGCCACTTCGTGTGACCGGAAGTGAGCGCCGCCGCTAGGGGCAGCACGTATTCAGGGGCCTTGGAGAAGCGGCACAACAGTGGATAATTTACGACCTCCGGCAGCATTTAAACACCCATACCCAAAAATATGCAAGTTTTCGTTATTTAGACACCAAATCCTAAGCAGGTAGAAGGTTTCATACCACTTACAGTCAAAATACCGTCATTTCGAACACGAGAGAGACGCGTCGTCTGCTCGAGCAGACGGCGCGCTGCGCTTACCGCTGCTCGCCGCGTCGGAGTCAATCGGAATGTCGGCAGAAATATAAAAGGACGTTCCTCCAACCAAGTAGAGTGGTTTTAAGCAGGCTAACGACGTATATTAATCGAAATAAAGCACATCTGCTGCGCGTGCCCATAAAAGCGCCAGCAAAGCGAGCGTAGTAGTCGTAGTAGTCGTCGTCGCCGTAGTAGGTAGCCACGTCTACTTTTATGAGAAAAAAATATTCCGAAAGTTGTGTCCGTAGCGCGAACGAGCGTGTCCGTAGCGCTGCCGAACGCACGGCGCTAACCACTACGCCACGAAGCTTTTTTTTTTTTTCTTTATTGTCTCATATGTGCAAAATTCACTCATTTATCAACAGCCCAGTTCAACGAAGTAGCACGTGAAAATCATATATAACATTTACCAACCAGCATTATTGCAATCACATCAAAATTCTCTTAATGTTGCCAAAGGTTCTAACCTTGACAACCACTCCGGGGCGCATTCATGCGCCTTCTGCACCTCCAGAAAGGCATTTATTTATACTCTCTCGGAAGTACATTCGCGCAGGTCGTGCGTCTGGGTCACAGTAATAGCCCGCCATTCTAGCGCGCCAGATATGTGAAGGCCAACGAGCATTACCAGATCAAAAGGAAGCCCACCGTCGTTTTCAATGCTAGATATCTGATACCGTAGGGATCTAGAGGGAATTCTTTTTTGACTGTCCTTTGTAAACATCCCACAAGAACACCCTCCCAACAATGTAGAAAAACATGGTCAATTGTCTCGGGTTGATTACAGATTAAGCAATGTGTTCCCCACGGTACAAAAAAAAACCCTTTTCTTTCAAAACTGTCTTTACTGAAAGCGTTCCTGTATGAACCTTGAAAAAAAAAAGGTTTTTACCCTGGTGGAATTTGCATACGCTTTACCCTTTTTAGTACATTTTGGCCCTGGCTACCTCTGTAAAGGGATCTATATAAAGGAACCGGAAATTCAGTGTCGCATAGATCCCTGTACAGCCTTTTTCTTTGGACAGAACTCGGGTAATCCGTTGAAAAACGTACACTTAGGAAAAGCACAGTGGAGACAACCTCCTTAAAGAACCCTTAAGCGTTCCGGAAATACTGCTTGTGGCAACAATAAAATCTGGTAGCGCTTTGATTCTCATCTGACACAGTGCGCAAGAAAGGGTCCCTGACGTCTCGAAAAAAATATAAATCTGTTTACGAGCTGACGCACAAAGAGGTGCCCAGACATACTCCCCCATCTTTGACGCGCCTGAATAGGTTCGTCCGACTACACCTCTCCCAACTCGAGGCCCACACAAACACGGCAAATATGCGGTGAAATTTCTGAATGTTTAGCCGAGAACAGTAAACACCTGCATTGTGTACCAAATTACTGATAAAGAACAAATTAACACGGTTGCTTGGAGAAGATGGATAGATTAGCCACTTTCCATCTGTCCACCTTCTCACGCATCTCTTTCACTTGTTGCCAATACCATCTTTCACTTGTTGTTGCCAATACCGATCATTATCCTTATAAAATTCAAGCGGCACACCAAGATATTTTACCGGAGTAGTTTCCCACCTAATGTTGGCAAAAGTGTCAGGGGTCGAAGGCCACTCTCCATGCCAAAACCCCAGGCACTTTCCCCAATTGACAGGACTTCCAGAGATGTCACTAAATTGTTTAACCACCCTAACTACTTCAATAATACTTCGTTGTTTTCACAGAAAAGAGCTACGTCGTCTGCATACGCCAAGAGTTTAACTTCTGATGCATGCAGGCGAAAACCTTGAATGACATCATTCTGCAATATAGAGCGACACAGTGTTTCAATATACACACAGAAGAGAAGAGGGCTGAGAGGGCAGCCTTGGCGTACAGAACGTTGCACACTAATGATTTCCTATCGTCTTGTTCACAATTAACTGTGTGGAGCAGTTCTGGTACGCCATGGCGTACACCTTGTCTGATAACAGTACCAACATTGATGTATTCTAATAGAGCTAACAAATATCGTGTGATACACTGTCGAATGCCTTTTCGAGGTCTTCTGGAGAACCGCGACACAAACTGCATAACGTCACAACACTCCAGAATGCATCTAGCCTTATGAATGTTGTTTAGAATCGAACGACCTTTATACACAAGTTTGATGGTCGCCTACTATTTCGGGCATAACAGTCTGAAGCCTGGCTGCTAAGATCTTCATGAAGATCTTATAGTCGACGTTTGTGAATGAGATGGGTCTGTATGACGTGGGCAACCTAGTTTCCCGTTTGATCTGTTTTGGTATGAGGACTGTAGGATGGCGATACGACGGTGGCAGCACATTAAGCTCATACGCCTCATTAAAGATGCGGCAAGGACTGGGGTAATTTCCTGTTTAAAAGCTTTGTAAAAAGCTGCACTCAACCCATCTGGTCCGGGTGATTTACCGTTATTTAAGTTATCTATAGCTCGATAAACCTCTTCCTTTGATATCAGCTGCTCCAATCATTCTTTTAATTCATCGTCCAGCTGTGGCATGACACCCAAAAAAGCATTCTTAAACTTAGGCACGTCAACCTTTCGGAGCGAAAAGAGCGCTTGGTAATGCTGGAAAAACACATCTTCTATGCTAAAGTTATCCATTACCAAATTACCGTTCCACTCAATCTCATGAATTTGATTTCGACTGGCGTATGTCCTTTCTAACCTTAACGCCATTTTCGTTGGCACTTCCCCTGCGGTTAGTGCTTCCGCCCTCGCCCTCACGATTGCACCACGGTATTTTTCCTCTGCTATTACTTGGAGCTTTTGTTTAATTTTTCGCACATCATCTTTAAATGCACCAGGCGTTCTGCTTTCAAGTTCAATCAACCTCTTGAGAATTGTTCTTAGTGCGCTTTCGTTGCTTCTTTCTTCGTATCTTATGCAGCTTGACCTTTCAAGAGCCTTATTTTAATGTTCTGTTTGCACCATTCCCACTGTTCTCCCATATTGCTTGCATATGCAAAGTTTATTTCACTTATTTTATTTTTTACTGTGTCAATGAAAGTTTTGTCACTTATGAGCTTCGTATTAATTTTCCATAAATCCCAATTAAAACTGCAGCTGTGTTTCGTACCTATCAGGCATTTAACAAGGCAGTGGTCTGAAAAGGACATTGGTAGCACGTGGTAATTATTACACTTGGGAACCATGTCCAATGAAACGTAAATTCGGTCGAGGCGAGCATGGCTAGTGCCCTGAAAGTGCGTATACTCCACACCATGAGCCGTCTGTAGACATTCAGCCACGTCATCCAAGTCATATTCCTTGATTAGGTCTGTTAACAAATCGGTGCTTTTGTCTCTGAAAGCACTCCTGCTCGTTTTATCACGCCCATTCAACACGCAGTTAAAATCGCCCATTAAAACAACGCGCTTCTGTGTACTCAAATACTGCTTAACATTCGCGAAGAAATTTTCTCTCGCGTCCACTTCGTTTGGGGCATAAAGACACAAAATCCGCCATTCCTTATCGCATAACAAAAAATCACATAAAACTAACCTTCCTGTTGGTGACGAGACAGTTCCTGCATAACCAGTCCCGACAGTTTTTAACAAAAAGCACACACCCAGCTGACGCACCATTTGCATGGCTGACTACGGCGTAATACCGTGACGTGAAACGCTGCACCATGCTCGCGGTATCTGCCTCCCCTGCTATTTTTGTTTCCTGGATGGCTAACACATCCAGGTCCTGATCAGTCATTAAGCGATATACTTGACTCTTTTCTTTTAGCAGCCAATCCTCGTACATTTAAAGTAGATAAACACAGGGACGTTTCGGAAGACATGTCTGATTATAACTGGAGGTAGGCTCCGGAGCATGGCGCTTACCTTTCACGTCTAGCGCCACGCTAGACGCCTCCGGAGCCGTCACATTGAACGGCCTCGCTTTCAGTCGGAGGGGGCTTGTCACAAGGATTCCTGTCCAGCACATTGGGCCGTGGTCTAAGGCTACTCCTCCGACCCTGGACCGCCTTTGCTGGTGGCTCTTCGTGGCTGCTGGCTGGCGCGTTGTCGGTCTGGTCATGGCCGCGCTTCGCTGCGGCACCAACGCTGCCCAACCGGGCGACGCTCGCTGCTGGTGCGTTCTGTGGCTTCGCAAGCTCCAAAACCTCGGTAATTTCCGGAGAATTGGTGGCTTCTTCTACTTTTTCTACCCTTTCTCTACTACGACTGAGCCCACTGAAGGCCCATTGTGTTGTTCGCCGGTCGCCCAGTCGAGCGTCGATTGCCGCTCGCTGCTGGACGCTGCCAGCGTTTCTGGTTCACTGGTACCTTCGGCTGCTTCCTCTGCTTCAACGATGTCCATAATCTGCTCCGACGATTCAACTCCAGCACCCGGACCCGTCGCCGTGGCGTAGGTGCGAACGCACTGTGCGTCTGTGTGTCCAAACCGCCTGCACCGCGAGCAGCGCGACATTTTGCAATCACGGCGTACATGGCCAACGCCACGGCAGCGCAAGCACTGCATCGGACGCCCCGGTGCCACCACTAGAGCCAGTTCACCGCCTACCCTTATTTGATGAGGCAGGTCATCTACCTTCATGCCCGGCTTGAGCTTGAGGAGCACTGAACGTGTTGTGGACCCCTTGTCACTCACACCTTGCACTCGCCAACGCTCTCGAGTAATCTCGGTGACCTTGCCGAAAGTCGCCAACGCCGTCCGCACATCCTCGTCGTCCACCCCGTGCAGAAGCCAGTGTAGCCTGAGCCTGATCTGGTGGTCTTGTGGGTCTATCATTAGACACCGTCGCCTTTTCACTTGTAGTTCTTTCAAGTCAACCATCCGCTTCGTTGCTTCCGCGCTCTTCAAAGTCACGGCCCACACGTGGTTGATCTGATAAGCTCCTAAGGCTACCACTTCGGGTAGCATGCCAGCTTGATCAATTGCGTCCCGGAAATCCTGTTTCCGCGACCAGCAAGGGCCGCTGACGCAGCTCCAAGGGAGCTCATGATTCCTGCGTCCGACGCACACGACAGCCGGCGAAAGAATGCACTACGCCACGAAGCGCACAAGGACACACGCTCCACGATGACAATAAATACCCAACATTAACGAAAGACTGCGCGTTTCTAACGCGTTTGTGCTAGCGCGTTACGGCCCGTGTAAGAAGCTGGTGTAAGACGCTGTGGCCTCTCCGCCTTACCCCCGTATTCATAAACGCTCCTCGACTTGAACTTGACTTGCCACCGCCTTGGGCAGCGCGTTCGAAACGCGTTGAAGGCGGTGGCAAGTCAAGTTCAAGTCGAGGAGCGTTTATGAATACGGGGGTTATACTCTCTCAGCAGTCATGTGATGGCGTCGGCAAACGCGGTGCACGTTCCGGCATGTGTAAACGGCTGCGTAAGACGCTGTGGCATCTCCCCCTTACTAGAGGTACTGCACGTTTCTAACGCGTTTGTGCTAGCGTCCCCTTCAGCGGGAGATGGTGCAATTATAATGAAGGGCGCTGTTATAAAATTAGGTTACTTGTTTTCGCAAGTAACCTAACCGAGCGCGCCGCTGTTGTTATGGTACAAATGCTGGAAAAGGGGTTTGTGTTTGAGTTTCCCCTTAACATAATTAAGTTTTCTCGTACATTCGAATTACAGTCCGACGCTATTATGTCTGTACGTTTTAGTTATGCCGTACTTTACGTTTTTCTGACGGATTTCGCTTTAAAAAATTCAAATTTTTTTCACTAATGCCTTGCGCCACGTGGAGGGCCTGTGTGGTCGGGGTGGTTCGGCATGAATTTCTCCGCCACGGATGCCGATGGTTACGCCGACGCCAAAGTTTCTGCGAAGTGGTTTGCCTTTTAACGCAACCGCGTTAAAAGGCAAACAAATTTGCTTGGATGCATATTCTGGAGTTGCCCAGCTACGCTCACAGAGATGGGTCCTGGAAAGAGGCGTCTCCAGGCGAACTAGTAATGTTTATTAAACTTCTCATCGGACTATCCTCAGAAGATGCAGAATAGCGAAACTGCAAAATGCGTTACGAAGGTCGCAAAGTTAAAAAAAAATCAGAGCCCTTTCATTACTGTGAGGGTGGAAGCGAGTGAAGCTGTGTCTATGGTGGGTTTGCTGTAGTGAATATTGCCCCTACGATGAGAATGGACGTATCGTCGGGCATCACTCAACCGAACATGTCTCATAAACGTTCCGGTTGAGAAACTCGCGTTTAAACCTGGCCGTCGCACCGGGGAAGTTGGCGCAAGCGTTGCCGAGGGGTGCACCACCGTTGTCGGTTTCCTGGAGGGCAAGACGACGCTGACGTTTGGCCTGAACATCGCGCTCCCGCTACTCGGGGTCGGCGGTTGTTGACCGACGTTGGTCTCAACATCGCGCTCCCTCAACTCGGGGTCCGCGGCTCTTCGCTGGCGTTTCGCTTAGGCTTCGGAATCCCTCACGCTAGAATCGGCACGTCGAAGACGAACCCTTTTGCGAGCGCGTTCGCGGCGGCGTTGCTCAAACGCATTAGGACACGTGGTCAGTTGCTCATGAATGGCTCATACTTCTTTAAGCAATAGCCATGAATGAATGGCTCATACTTCCTTAAAGGGGCCTCCCCATTTCACAGAAAAGTGAAATTCTACGCTGGAATGATTAACGGCAACGCAGTAGCTGCGTTGTTTTTTTGTTTTTTTTAACGCGGGCACGATCCTGGGGGAACTGGCCCTTAACAGCTTCGCTCTAAAAACATTTAATGCAAGCAATAAATGGGGAGTGAACCTACACTTCACAAAAACCAGGCAGTGCTTCACCGCATGGCACGAGTCGTGAAGCAGTTCATGGTCTTATAGTTTCTTTTTGTATCCGAAGAACGGCGATGTACTGAGCATTTATTTTTTAGACACTACTCCTGGGTGATTTATCTTTGAATGTATATTCTGAATTTCCTTAGATATTAATGGTTTTGTAGATACATTGTTTATTGTTGTTTTATCTGGCCCCCAAAATTGCGCTTTCTAGAATTTTTGTGTGTTACCTAATATTTTCTTTTTTGTGTTGCTTTTAAAAGTATGTTTTTGGAAAGAGCATTTCGTTATGTACAATTTACTATGCTGCAATGTGTGCTGGAATGTTATTTGTAGTGGCAACATTTTTTTACTCTGCAACATTAAAAAAACAATTTTCTCGCGGTAACGAACGACCTAAATTTCAGTGGCATGTGTTCCTGCAAGAAGCTTGAACCGGCAGAACACTGTGTGTATAGCCTTAGCAGCCGAAGGGGCACTGCTCTCAATTTTACGGCGTGATTTAGAGCACAATCGCAAGAACCTCCGTCAAGGTATTTTTTAAATTATTTACAATACTGGCTACTCTAATTTGAGAGCGTGGCAGTTGGGCGATACAGTATACATGTATATCAGTACGCATTAGGAAGAACAGTTCGTTGAAAAAAAAGTAAATAAAAAGAAAACAATTGCCCAAGGATGGCAATATAAGAAGGAAGCTTAGTTTAGAAACAAAAATGCATGTTTTCACACGACAGTTCACTAACATGATACTAGCAGTGAAGAACACGTAAGTAACCAGTTATACATGAAATAAGAACGAACTGAAAGATAACACTTAACGCGTCAAGAAATATAAAGTTGTGTGCAGAAATGCACTTTAACCATATACACTTTGAGAGAAGAAACGAATTGAGGAAAAAAATATAGGCAAGAAATTATCAAGAACATGGCAGTTACAACAATCCTCTTAGGACTAGAAGTAATACTGTAATGAACATTTATTTTGGAAACAGCGTAGCATATGTCCATATAACGGCAAACGGCAACCAACGAAAAAAAAGGAAAAAGAAAAATGGGACGTCGAGAGCAACACAATGCAAAATTTGTTACGATGATTCATGCGATGATAAATTATTTTATTTACGTACTGCAGCTTCTACTTGTCAGGTACATTTGGGCAGCGATTCGGTGGCGGTTATAGAAGGATCAAGTCGGTTCCATTCAGCTACTGTGAGGGGGAACAATGAATACTTAAACCTGTCGTTGTTGCATGTGTATTCTGTTAAAATGTACGCATGCTTGTTACGTGTTTTTCGAGCCTCGGAAAATGAAATGTACCTGGACAAATCTTAGTTATTTCTTAGAAGCTGCAACAACTTCAGGCGAGCGTGTTTTGCTCTGGTAGATAGCGTTTGCAATCCAGACCGCCTTAGAAAATTAGTCGGTGAGTCATCGCGTTTATATTTGTTTTGAATAAACTTTATGGCCTTTCTTTGTACTGCCTGTAATTTGTTATGTTAGTCATTGTATGAGGAAACCAGACTGTGTTTGCGTATTCGAGAACTGGCCTAACGAACGATGTGTAGGCCAGTAGCTTCGTTGATGTCGTAAAGAGCGCAAGGCTTCTTTTAAGGAAGAATAATTTGCGTAACGCTCCTGCGGTGATATTAGAAATATGTTTGTCCCACCTGAGGTCTGAGGTTAATGTAACTCCCAGATATTTATGTTGTTGAATTTTAGTTAGTGGTATGTAATTAATCTCATATGTAAAGTGAAGTGGTCTTGTTTTCCTTGTTACGTTCATGGTCACAGACTTTCTTACGTAAATTGATATCTACCAATTAGAGCACCAAATAGCTAGAGTGTTAAGGGATGTATTAAGTGCGATGTGGTCGCTATAATTAGTGATCTCGCTATAATAACGCAGTCGTCGGCGAACAGTTTTATATTACAACTAATGGTAGCTGTGATGTCTATAATACAGATTATCAAGAGTAATGGCCCAAGAACTGAGCCTTGGGGAACTCCGGAAGTAACGGCGACGGTGTTAGAGATCATTTTTTTTTTGTAGATTACAAATTGTGAACGATTGGCTAGATATTGTTTTATCCAGGCGGAAAGGAGCCCTTTCCCAACAACCTTTTCAACTTTAATGATTAATTTGTTATGGCATACACAATCAAGTGCCTTAGAAAGGTCAAGTAAAATCATGTCAATCTGGCAGCGGCGATTGACAGTAAATGCAAGATCGTGGACTACTTCTGTTGGGTTACTGTTGATAAACCACTGCGAAAGCGATGTTGGTAGGGAGACAAGAAGCCAATGCTCTTTAGAAAAACCGTTATGTGCTTTAAGATCATGTGCTCTAGAAGCTTACAGGATGTACCAGTTAAAGAAATGGATCTACAATTAGAAATTACTGCTGTGTCGCCTTATTTGTGTGTAGGTATTATCTATGCAATTGGGGACGCAAGCGCAGAAATATCGGTTGACTGGCCTTAATGTTAAGGTACGTGAGTGGATTATTTTGTTCTCTAAGTATGTGAAAGTGGCCATATCATCTGTGCAATACAGCTTCTCATCCACTCTCGTCCACCTTCATCCAACAATCACAGTGCAGCGACAAGTCGTTTTGATTTCGTCGCACGTTTGATCGGATCGTTCCAGACCTACGCAGTTTTGTTTTATTGTTTATTTTTCCGAAGCTATCCTCTTGCTCCCAACGGTACTCATGTTCTGACGGACATTGCAACTGGTTGTCTGAATATCAGAGTGGGTAGTCAGAAGCGCCGCTACCTACGGGGCTATTTATGACTACAAATCGGACACCCCATCAAATTCTAGCGATTTTATTTGCTGCCATCGAAAGGTAATACACCAACATATGCGGCAAGCAATGTCATAAAAATTCAGCAGAACCCACCTCACGATGAATGTAGACGGCAACGCATTAGCATTGATTCAATATAACCCACACAATGTATTACCAACGTCAAAACGAGTTGTGAGGCGTTTTGCAGCGGGACTCCTCTTTCGCGTATCCTAAGAACACTTGGCGTCATCTAGCGCAGCCGCCACGAAGCCTGGGCTAGCATCCGAAATGTATGGCAAGTCGATGCCTGTGAACGCATAGAAACGCGTCCCGCGCCAACCGAACACAAGCGGCAAATGGTTGCTCAAGGACAGCAACCCGACGCTTTAGCAGGCTGCGCCACAAATGCACCGGGTAGGTGCCGCTTTCCAATGAACGTCTTTCACGCTACCTCCAGCGAGCGGCGCCATGAATGTACTGGGTACGTGCCGCTCTTGAACGAACCGCTCGACAACTTGGGTCCCTGTGGATGAGAAACTGGGTGTGCGGCAAGCGAGGGAACATTTCTCAGTGTTCGCAGGCACCGCCGCGCCATGCATTACGGAGGCCATGCTTCGCGGCGGCGCTTCTAGATGGCGCTGAATGTCCTTAGGTAAGCGCGAAAGAGGAGCCCCAAGCATTGGACACCTCATACGTGACTCGTTTGGACAGTGGCAATACGTTGCGTCGTATATTGATTCAATGGTAAATGCATTACCGTCGACAATCATCTTGATATGATTCCTGCCGATTTTGCTTTTAAAGGCGGCATTTTAAGCACACGCAATTCACTTGGCGTGTAAATTTGCCACATTCGTTCTCCCATTTTTTCTAAGTTTAGATATCGGGGCATTGGCAATTATGCCAGCGCAACGGGTTCAATTTTGTTCCACTGGTAAAACTCAGTCGTAACGCTCCGCATTGCTTGCGTAATTTATTGCAGAATCTGCAATTACCCCACCCAGTTTCAGCTTTGCCTACACAGAACCGCTTGTCTGTCCAAATTTTAACCTAATATGGGTGACGTGTTTTGTTTGGTTCACCGTAGACGCTGGGGAAACGAAAGGTGTACCTCGTATAACGCATAATAAGCGTAAAAGCAGGATTCAGAAATTTTGTCCAACCCTCCTAATTAAGTATGAATGATAAACCAATGCCACACATTACATTTAGCATGCCCTCCACTGCCATTGAATGTGAAGTTGCTGTCAGGTCTAGTTCTTTTAGAGATCTGATAAATATTGCGCATAATATCCGCACGACGATCTCAGATGTTTATATATTTCAATGGCTGCAATTACCCTACACAGATTAAAGATAAGTTTGTACCCGTACCATGCTTCGTCGTCAAAGCAAATATAAGCAGCGTTCGTTGCACATTTCTTCGAGGAGACCAGGAAAACCAACTACGCGCTTCGTACAACGCATGAAAATTGAAAGAAAAGGTGTTGGATGGCACGAGCGCAAACGGCACGAGCGCAACGGCACGAGCGAAAACCGAGGGGCGCCAACGAGCCAGCTGCGGAAGAAGACGACGACGCTCGAGCCACTGCTGATGGTGATAGTTTTTGAAAGTGGTGATAGATGATGAAAGTGTCCTTAGCATAAACACTTTCATATTTGCCTGCATATCACTCTGAACATTTCCCAGATTTTATGAAAATATAGGTTTCGTTAATTAGCATATTTATTTAGAAATCAGTCAGAACACACATATATCATTTTGAGCCCTTCTAATGGTTTTCAATGCTTCGCGGCATAATTAACGCACCGTGAGCAAGAGTCAAGGAGGTCAAAAACGGTCAGTGCACTTAACGTAGGGCTGTGTTCGTTTTCGCTCGATATGCTGCACTTGATATCTTTGTCGCGCGTCTTTATATAGCTGAAATGCAAGCAGCGGTGGTGGCGGCAGCCTTATAAATATTGAATTTTCTAAAGTTAATTAGAAATGTGCTATTTTTCGAAGCACGGCCAAACGCTGTACGTCCTGCGTTTCTCCTGCGGGCTGTGGTATGCTCTACAAGTCGCGGCGTAATATCTTTGACACGTGGTGCCTTACGACGGGCACATGTTTTATAGCGTATGCATGGACAGCACCAAGCCCACCTTTAAAACACATCGCCACTGCACACAACTGCAACGACTTTGCGCGAAATTAAGATAATTTACTCAACTGCTGACTATATATGAATTGGCGGTAAGGCGGACTGCAGAGCAGTGGAAACATATTCTATGCAGGAAACGTTCGAAGCGTCAGTAGACAGTTTTAGTTTAGCGTTAGCGTAATAGCGGGGTTACGGGAAATAGCGTTACCGTTCCACAAACGAACTTTGCAGAAGAGAGTTTTAGTATAGCGTGATAGCGTAGTTTACGTGCGGGACGCTATTGCATTACGCTTTGAATTTCGCATACACAGGGTACCTAATCTGTGTGTGTGCGTCCGGAAAGTGCGATAGGCAGCACAATGGAAGCCGGAGTGCGTGTATTTTTACTTCCCATGTCCGTCGATCTGCAACGAAACAGACAAGCAGTACAAGCTGTCTACCATAGCCTCCGAAATCCTCCCATCTGAGAGGCCATATGCCGTCGTCGCGCCTATCTCCCAACTTTAGCGACAGATGGCGCTCGCATCTCAGAAAAAATTTCTCTCGTTAGGTTTAGGCACGTTCGAAACGAGAAGCGACCTCGAAATTCCTCAAGATTAGTCAAACACTCTCTCGGCGAAGCGGCATGAGACTAAGAAAAGCCGTTACGCAGTCATTTGCTACGAACGAAGTGAATTCTGCAAAAACAACGCCAATTCAGTTCGAAGCGGGCGACCGGGACCGCCGCCATGTTTACGTACACTACGTACACCACGCTAACACGGTAACGTAACTTGAGAAATAGCGTGCGCACGGTAAACGGTACGGTCGGTTAGCGTTCTGCGCATGCGCACTTCGATCCCGCTATTCCGGTACGCCCGCTATTCCGGTAACCACGCTAAACTAAAACTTTCTAGTAACTGCCGAATTTTTTCAGTGTTACTTTGGGATAGAAAATAACTACAAAGTGGACTAACACACTAACGCTCTATTTACAGTAGTGCCTCTGAGATTGGGAACTACCGCTGTGTAGTGATGCCGTCACGTATTGTCCAAAAGAAGTAATCGCGCTAATACTGGTGTTGTAATAACAATCTTGTCAGCCATACCAACTTCACACCACTCTGAACATCATCTGACACTATAAAATAATAACCCTCCGAGCTCCCACTTGGTGCAAAATAAGAAGCGCCATCGTTATTCCCTGCTGTTCCTCTATAACAAAAGCATTATACCCGCGTGTGAGAAGCGCTTGCAGGCTGGATTAGAAGCTGAGCAGTGGATGCACAGCGCATGTTAACATATCCTCACAGGCACTGTAGCTTGGATCTCACTTATGAAGTATGGAGTGATTTCCATACTTTTCTCCGTCCACACGTTGCATGTTCACAAGCAAGAAAGATGGTAGCAATACGAAGCGTGAGATTCAGTTCGAAGAAGGTGATCATCATCCGTCCTAACAGCAAACCTGATGCACAAGCGTACCGCGCGGAACTAGACTAGATATGACTGAAGCTATATACTGATCATTCACGGCGGAGGTAATCTGAAAACTCGAAACTCGACGAAACATTCCGGAACTTCAAGATAAGCAGGCGCTCGTTGGGCACGAATCGAGGACGCACCTTTTCGGCCGAGTTTGGGACAGCGGCCAGCCAAAGCACGAGCAGGAGCAGCACCATGGTGGCCAGCACGCGAATGCTGCTCTGCACGCGCTGCGTGTCGCCGGAAAACAAATCGTGCGCCAGCCAGAAGCAGTCCAGCTGCGCCAGCAGGTCAAAGAGCCGCTTGAGCGCTGCACCGTCCGAGAGACTGCGGGGCCGATACGGCCGGCCCGCGCCACCGCCGGTGTCAGGTAGCTGGGAGTCTGCCCCTACAGCGTAAGCATCAGCAGCGGCAGCGGCTTCTGGGCCCATCGCAGCCTCGCCTCCGTCGGTGCGCGGCACGGCAACGGCATCGTAGTTGACACCGACAAAGGGCGCGTACGACGCGGCTGCCGCAATGGCCGCTGCTGCAGTTGGAGACAACGAGGGCACGCGTCGTGGCTCGGAACCTGCGAAGGACATTGCCACGTGGCACGTGTTTTGCTTTTTCCGATAGCGCGCGATGCTACCACGCCGCTGTCCTGACGGCAAGGCGACCTTAGGCTATGTTTGTAGGGATGCCTGTCTCACACGTTCTGGGCAGTTGCCTCGCAAGCCATGAATTCATTTAGAATGTGCAGCGATAGCCATGTACATACTAGAGTGATGTCGGCTGCGTCATTCGCTGTGAAAATGGTGGCGAACGCTGTCAATATCGCAGCCACTACCTTTTTTTTTCTTTACAGAAGGAATTAGTTTGCAATCATTATTACACAAACCTTGTTAAATTCCCATGCCGTCATAATGGTTGGCTCCAGCAGCAGAAGCTAATGTGTAAAACGTTATGAGATCAAGTCTTTTAAGTAAGATGTTGCATGCCGATCAGCCAGGAAGTGGTATAGGCCGTCGTGCCTTCATAGCAGAAAATCGGCATATTCAACAAGCGTCCGCATTCTGCTGCTATATAATCTGAAGCAAATAGGGGAACCCACGGACTGCGCTTACTCTGCTTATTCATCAGTGCTTACTGACGTATTTCGTTGATTTCTCGGAGTTTCGATGTAGTCGGATAAAAGGAACCACAGGAAATATAAATTCGTTATTACAACTCCATCTGGTGCCCCAACACTTCGTTCTCACAACGACCCCAGGGCGTTGTGAGAACGAAGTGTGGCTTGATCACGCGTGTCCGTACATCATAACTGCAGCGATGGTCTAGCGGTAGAGCATCCGCCTCATATGCGGGAGGTGCCGAGTCCTAATCCAGGTGCCGCCGGGAACCCACCGGCTTTTTTAATGGGTAGAGATGTCCCCTGGCCTGGTGCTCGGCTGTCGTGGGGGTTCACATCTCGATAGAGGGCCCAATAGAGATTTCAGGACTTGTCTCTGGTCGCCTCTTGTCCAACCACAGACGGCCTTGTGGACGAGTATCCGCCGCGGCTGTGGGAGGCAAGTGCTGCCGCCGGGTACCTACCGGTAAAATAGGTACAATCGCGCTCCCGGCCTGGTGTTCGGCCATTATGGGACCTCAACGCTTGGAAGGGGTTGTTTGCCCTCAACCCGAAGGCGTCCCCACCCTCAATAGGGGCTTGGGGCGCCACATGGGAAATAGCCGCCATGGGAGCGGCCCAGACATCACCTTTTTTCCGTGCTCACGTTGGTTTCTACGGAAATTCGGGGCGCAGGCTCCTTTCCCAAGCGTATCACCTCTGAAGGAAGCCGAACGCCAGGCCGGGGTACGCTTGTACCCATTTGAACCATTGGGTGCCCGGCGGCGGTGGGAATCAAACCCACAACCTCCCACAGCCGAGGCGGGCGCTCTACCACTAGGTTAACTAAAACTGTCTAGTTTTAGTTAGCGTGTTTACCGTAATAGCGGGCGTACCGGAATAGCGGGATTGAAACGCGCATGCGCAGAACGCTAAACGACCCATACCGTTTACCGTGCGCACGCTATTTCTCAGAGTTAACGTTACCGTGTTAGCGTGGTTTACGTAGTTTACGTAAAACATGGCGGCGGTCCCGGTCACCCGCTTCGAACTGAATTTGGCATTGTTTTTGTAGAATTCACTTCGTTCGTAGGAAATGACTGCGTAAACGGCTCTTGCTTAGTCTCATGCCACTTCGAAGAGAGAGTGTTATGGCTAACCTTGAGGAATTTTCGAGATCGCTTCTCGTTTCGAACGCGCCTAAGCCTAACGAGAGAAATTTTCTCCGAGATGCGACCGCCACTTGTCGGTAAAGTCGGGAGATAGGCGTGACGGCGGCATATGGCCTCCGAGATGGCAACATTTCGGAGGCTATGGTAGACAGCTTGTACTGCTTGTGTGTTTCGCTGCAGATCGGCGGACATGGGAAGTAAAAATACAACGCGCTCCTGGCTTCCATTGCGCTGCCTCTCGCACTTTCCGGACGCACACACACATACACTTAGGTGCCCTATGTATGCGAAATTCAAAGCGTCATGGAATAGCATCCCGCACGTAAACTACGCTATCGCGCTATACTAAACCTCCCTTTCTGCAAAGTTCGTTTGCGGAACGGTAACGCTATTTCCCTTAACTCCGCTATTACGCTAACGTTAAACTAAAACTGTCTACTGTCTAATGATGCACGTCTTGGCAGGCGTATGATGATACAGGTGATACAAGATACCCAAAGAGTACGTGATAAAATCTAAGATGTATCATTGATTCTGCCCAGCACTGGTCGTCGTCGTCGCCGTGAGGATCCGTTTAAAGTCCAATGGCGATAAAATCCGTGCCGCGCGCCGTTTGCTCTATGTGCGAGTGAAAGCGTGCGAGGGTGAGCGGACGATCGCGGTTCAATCTCGCGCACGCAAGGGCGGAAATCTAGAAGGAAGGGCGCCGTCTTCCATCGCGCACCACGCTCCGGGGGGAGGGGAGGGAGGTGGGGGGGGGGGGTTCTATTCCGGGCGTCCCGGGCGGCTGCGCACAGCCGCCGGGGCCGCTGTATCTTGCATGAAAGCCATCTGCGTCGGGGACACAATCTGCCGTGCGCTGTTTTCGCGGCTTAGTTCACGTAGGGGCGAGACGCAGCACGAAGGCCAATTCGCTCGCTGCAGCTGCTGCGCTTCTTCAATCCAGCGTTTGACAACGAGTTTCCGCGGTCATCGAGGGAAATGTGTTCATGTTTCTTCATGTTTTCTTGTGCGCGCGTGACATCATGATTATTAATTTAGTTAGTATGCCTATGTTTACAAATTTATATGGCCGATAAAACTACTATCCTTTTTCGTATAGCTGTCCCCTAATTTGCTATCGCAATTAACGCTTCGTATTTCGGGCGAAGCTGTGACTTCATTCTGTACTTGTATTTACGCGACAAGGTTTAAGGGGCCCGTTACGCAGAAAATCCGATGTCTGCGTCGGAGGCGTTGTCCGTTAGCGAACAATCATACCGAACCACGCATCCTAAACCACGCAGGCCCTCCGCGTGGCGCATAGGCGTTACTGAACAAATTGAAATTACTTAGGTAAAATGCGTCAGAAAATGCGTAAAGTATGACTTACACACAACCTATAAACATGATAGCCTCGGATTGTAATTTGAATGTACGAGAAAACATAATTATGTTACGCGGAAACAAACTCAAACATAAACCAATTTTCCAGCTGCCGTTTGAAGTTTATTTTAGTGGGGGCGGCGCAGCGCGCTTCTTTCCATTTAGCACCATCCAGGTGTCGCTCGCGTCCACGCATCCGTGTCAGCGGAGCATCCCGCCGTGCGGAGGAAAAATAAAAAGAACCAGAAAGCTCAATTTCGTGCATAACGTTCGCAGCCGGCGTTTGCAGGTAAGCATTACGGTCACATA
Source organism: Dermacentor silvarum (assembly GCF_013339745.2). Classification (NCBI taxonomy): domain Eukaryota; kingdom Metazoa; phylum Arthropoda; class Arachnida; order Ixodida; family Ixodidae; genus Dermacentor; species Dermacentor silvarum. Next base: position 136,676,068 of record NC_051157.2, read on the forward strand.
AGCTGCAGTTGCCGTTGAAGCTTGACAAGCAGTCAGGGATCTTTGAATGCTATCGCGTTCCACGCTTAAAGGCGAAGCTTAGGCATCCTCCAAGTTCTTTTTTTTCCTTTGTAATGAATTTAAACGCTCACGTTTTCTTAATGCGTCTCACCAGGTTCCGGTTGCATTTACAATGACCACAGTTGCAAAATCGGGAATCTCACCTAACAGCGAGGCAAGTTAAGGCACCCGTGATTAAGCCGCGAAGTCATCAAATCTGAGAACGCCTTGACACCAAGTATTTTGGCTTCACTCAAGGCCCCTGATGGAGGCAAGCACGCATGCAATTGACAGCGCACACTGTATGCAGTTTACGAACGGCTCGATGAAACCATAACCTCCCGAGGACACACCCGCGTAAACCTATCCGGTGCTACCTCAGAGGCCAAGAGCAAAGCGTTTGTACCTCGAATGCCAGAGCTCGGGCCCACACCACTGGGGACTCCGGCTTTCTCGGGATTCTGCGGCGCTGACTCCTCGCTGTTGGCAAACTGGGGACTCAGCAAGCGAATCGGTTGCATCGGCGACGTAGAAGATGAGGAGACGCTGGGAATGACGGTCCTTTCGTCAGTTCGGGCTAAGTGCGCGTCGGAGTCTGCACCCTGCAGCAGCCCGTCTGCGCACGATGGTCGGTGGACGGGGGCTGGCGTGACGAACGCGGTCTGCTCGCTCATGGAGCTTTCAGGTCGCTGCGCGGTCACGGCATCGACCTCGGACGGGCAGTCACAGTCCCGCTGTCGCTGCGCAGTCGACTCCGAATTCTCAGCAGCTGTGGGTGACGGTCCCTTCGATCCACGTCTGAAAGAGTGTTAATGTAATTAAGCTGTGTAGTCCCATTATTCCATTTCTCTTTTTATGTCCCAGTCTCTGTACTGAACAAAATTTATCTCCTTTAATAAAAATGTTTTTGCCAGTTACCGCCTGACATCAATTTTTGTGTTCGTTGCTTCAAGGTCCTTCCATTCACCCTCTACGCATCGCGCTGCTCTGTCTTTAGGGTAAGTCAATTAAGAAAATCTTTTATGAACCCCACCGCACACATTATCTGAATAGCATGTCCTATTAAGAAAGTTTAAATGCCCCATACACACAAACATACAATATAATCATATCGGTTAAAAAATGCTCAGGTGTAAATATGTCTGATAAATGTATACAACGTAAATTAAACCCATTGTTTTTTTTCTGAGGTGCATTATAATATTGTTTCCATAAGTGTTATTGGCCATAAGCCGTCCGCCTCTTTTGTCGTTGGTTATGTTAACTTTGAGGAAAACGAAACACCATTGATGCGGAGTCTCCACTAAGCCTAGGTTTGACGAGCATTCTTCTTGCGCATTGATTAAGCTACGCAGCTTGCCATCTAGCAAGGGTGCTGAATCAGAAGCACTGTATTTGATAGCAAAAGGAGAGGAGTGTTTTGAACTCCCAAAAGGAAACTTCACCTGATAGAGAGGAAAGAAAGGGGAGCTTTACGAATCCGCGAGACTTCTGCCTAGCGACACGTCATGCTGCAAAGCCAGCGTACCTAGTCATTGCTTTATAATATTCGAATTCTGAGCAAGAGTGGTTACGCATTCACACAATAATTGTTGGATGCTTATCCTATACGAAGGAGAGCACACTAGTGGCACATTGTTTACACTGGAAAGCGGTTAACACCGTCTGTGTGACAAATAGCTGTTAATTTTAGTTGATTAGACAAATTCACTCACATATTTTGTCTTTGTTTTTTCTCTATAGTCAGGGTTTTGTGTGGTTCCTGTTTATCGTGCCTTCAGCACAAGTTTGCGCTTGTCCTGTCTTCACAGGTTGGCAGAATAAGCAGATGCTCGCTCGCACTCATTCACTCACTCACTCACTCACTTGCACACTCATAGTTCTGTATAGACTATGTACTCACTCATACTGGCGTGCATCACATTCGTCGTCGCCACTCACTCCCGCTCCTACGCATGCTCACTTCCATTCGCACTTACCTGCATCCACTCACGCTCATAGTGGCGTCAACTGTCACTCAGCGGCACTCACTCTCATACATACTCAAGCCCACTCACAATCCGCGACAATCACTTACGTTGACACTCGCGTCCACTAAAAGTCAGTCACTGACATTGGTTTGTACTCACGTTTGGCGGCACTCCTGCTTATACTCGCTTCCACTCAAACATACCATCACTCACAAGTTCACGCCCTCGTTCACTCACGTCCTTCATTTACTTACGCCTTATCCGTGAAATGTGTGTGAAGAGAGTACGAACGAATCAGTTTATTCGTGAGTGAGTATGCCGAGCTGTACTTGTCTTCGTCGCTAGCGTGATAAGCATTATACATTTTTGGCAAGCTATAAATTTATGTGATATTCCTCCATTTTAGATGTTGTAGCATGTGCAAATGTTCCGGAGGATGCTGCGAATAAAGTTGGTGCAGCGGTATGCCGAAGCATACCGCTGCAACAAATTTATTCGCAGCGGTATGCTTTTGTAATCTTTGCTGCTTCGACAGGAAGGTGGCCAGCCACCTTCCTGTCGCTTTGTCTTTGTTTGCCTCTCGAGTTTTCCCCTTTTCAAGTTTCCTAATATAACCATGTACCAACTAGGCCAACAAGTCACTTCAGATTTATATATATATATATATATATATATATAAGACGCGTTTCATAAGTGAAATAATATTACCGCAAGCCTTTTTGGCAAACTCAAGCTGCTGCAACTTTTGGCCCTAACAGAGTGTTTCGCCCCCTTGATACTAAACAACATATATGATCTGGGTATGGACCAATAAAGTTGGTGCAGCTACTCATAGAGACTTGTAGAGTAAATTTAAACGCGCAACGAATGCAAACATGCCACGTGCGCTTGGTTAAAAAAAAGGGCCGCCGTTGTATTACGGCATGTCCGCTCTCTCAACTACTCCGTAGAGCAAAAACGCCGTGCCAATAGATAGCTTAAGCAGCATTTCGGGCGTTTATGATGATGCAACCAAAACGGATGAGGCCCCGCTACACTCGTCCCCTTGGAAAGCCTTTTAGTAGAGCGCTGCGAAGCCCAAACGCACGGCACACGCTAAACGCTAAACGCTAAATCTTGTGGCGCCATCTGATAGAAGGAGGCGAAAACAGCAGCGGCTGTCGTTCGGCCTCACAGTGCCAAAACTGCATTTTATCCCACAAACAGCGGCACGTCATCGCTTGTACAATGTCATCCAAGTAGGACAAGACCAAGCAAGAGCTCGTTATAGTTATCATTCAGTTCTTGCGATCGCGACAAAGAGCAAGATGAAATGACAAATTCCACTCTTAGCGGGTGCCCTGGCCGCCACCATTTCTCACGCATATTATACGGAAGGCAAGCAATAACCAAAGCGCTAAATACGTAAATCTTTATATTGTCACGTTATCGTAACAGTGAACAATTAGACTATGGTCCATCGCCACAAAACTAACTCTCGATTGGGCGAACCTGTACCCACGAAAACAAGTTACACTATGGCAGAACCAGAGTGACGAGCAGATGCGTTGATCGTCGAAACCTGGGGCGCGATCTTGTACGCGTTCCAAAATGGAACGGAGGTGGTCCGTTCCATCGAGCCGCACACGATTGGCCAATTTGATCGTCACGGTTCAAAATGACCAATCGTGTGCGGCTCACGGTTCAAATTGACCAATCGTGTGCGGCTCGATGGAACGGACCACCTCCGTTCCATTTTGGAACGCGTACAAGATCGCGCCCCTGGTCTACAGGTCGAGCACGTCAGTTACTTATAAATTGCTCAGCGAAGATTCCAGCGTAATCACCGATGCTTGTGTGTCTTCGAGAATGTGGCACACTTTTCGAGTCGCGCACGCAATCTGATTAAGGCTCATTGACACTAGGCTGACACGACACCGATTTTGGTATGCAGACTGTTCACGGCAGCGTTTTCATTCCTTGAGATCGTTGACCACAGCGTTTTCCGTCCTGTAAACTGCTGTCGCCAACAGTCGGCAGAACAAAATCGGTGTCTTGTCAGCCTAGTGTGAATGAGCCTTTACGAAATTCGGCGACAACATAAACAACTGAGGGAAGCAGCGACAAAAATCGAGAGTGCAGTGCAGTAACATTTAACATTTGTTACCCGGTGAAGTAAGCAAGGACGCGTGTCAATGTTCACGTAACGAGCAAAGCTGTCCGTTACGCTCAGGACATGAGCTTTTTTGGGACGGCTATATTAGAGCACGCATGAAACCCTTGCATACCATGTATCGTTAGGCGAAGACGGCTATATCACACGTGATAGCGATGTTGTTATTCCTTTCTTTGTGACTCATCTGACTCAGCACGTACCCTGAGGCTTTCACACCTGCCCTAGGTGCGTCGTTTTACTGGCCTGCGAGGGCTCCGCAAGTGGCAAGGTCGGTGATGTGCTTTCCGCATCGTCTATCGTTGCGGGGGCGCTGGAAACATCTTCGTGCACCGAGCCCGTCCGCGGAGTCCGCTTGCTCGAATGACTACGATGGTGCCGAGGGTGGAGCGATGAAGTCTTCTTGGGACTCTATCGGCAAGAACGAGGAGCAAGCGCGTCAATAACTTTGTAATGTGTTCAGGTACCTTTTATTGAGCCTCAACCTAAAGATAAGTAAATTGGTGAAGATGACCGTTACACTACGCGGTTACTGGCACCTTCAAGTCCATAGAGCCACCGGTGCCGGCTTATTTCTGTGTTTGAAGAATACTCTGACTCTCGGGGTTAGCTAACTGGCTACCACGTTCTATCTCATATTTATGCCGCGTTAACCTAATGCTATGTAACGTGATGTAGCTGGTGTAGACAACCGGCGGTCTATTCGACCACCGGTGCAAGCGCTTAAAGGGTTTACAATTAAGGAGAAAATAAAGTCAATGTTAATAAATAATTTGGAGAAACGAATTTCAGTGAAATGAATGCTGATCTGATAGGTTGAACAAAGGAACAATAATTAGCAGGGTAATAGTTTTGTTTCAGCTAGAAAATCAAACACTCCGCAACAAATGTCTCTGTGAATTTATCCTAGGGTCGAGGGCTCCAAATGATAATATCACCGGTACGCACGACGACCTGTCAAGGGAAGTGGAACCATCGAAACCGGTCTAAATGGTTAGATGGTGAGACAAATTTGGGAAATTTGCAGGTTGGAGCCAGCTGACGGTGGACTGGGGGCATTGCAAATCGCTAGTAGAGGCTGTCTTCCTGCGGTGACCATAAAATAGGCTATGTAATGACAAGAATGCAAGCTAATGCCAGAGAAAGCAACAAAGGATTTCGTTGACTTCACGCTTTTGTGAGCTCGTCCTTTAATTTATGAGAAGGTACGTTAATTAGGGCGAAGTACATATGCCTCATTAGTCAACTGACCTTGAACGAAAACGCGTCAGCGGCAAGAAAGGTACAAAAAAATGTGGTTGATCCCTCTTATATAGGAATCGGTATAGAACACGAAAGTGAAACGTGTCTTCACAGAAGTAGTGTAATGTTTATTGCACATTGATATATAATGTCTATTGGTGTTTTGTGGCTAAAGCGCCCTTAGGCGTTGATGCACCCACGCTGACGCCTGGTGGCACGTCTCCTCCATCACGACTACCAACGTCGATGACCATGAGCAACCGTCGTGCATATGGAAGCTGCACTACGCTGCACACGCTAGCACAACGCGAAAGACGAAGCACGTAACTGACACACTAATACAACGCGCAAGACAAAGCACGTAACTGAATCGCCACCGAGTCAAATCAGCGCGTACAGCGCGTCGTAATTGCAGCCTCCGCGATCAACTTCAGAAACATTTTCAGAGCTAATTGCGGAGGCCACGCTCCGCTGTGCTGAGTACGGTGAACGCCACCTAGTAGTGCTTCTGCGAGAACGCGTTGGTAGTGCTTCTTGATGCCAGCGTCCCTTCGAATGCTGGCATCGAGGCGTCGTAGGGCTGAGACCACCGAAGCGTTCACTGTCGGTGCGCGTTAGTGTCATAATGCAGTACTTCTCTTTTCTGCTCGTAGGCGGCGGCACCGCCCCGAGCAAGAGCGCGGGTACACGGAGGAGTGTTAGATATATAAGGCGCGTCTGTGTAGCTCTCTGCAAATGCGTTTGTGGCGCAATGGGTTAAACGCTCGGCGGTCTATCGTCGCGGACCGAGAGGTCGTGGGTTCGATTTCCAAATTTTGCATGTTTGTGGAAATTTTTCTTCTGGTTTCTTTCTTTGTATTATGTTCGTGTATGTTCGTGTGACGTATTTCCGTGACGGAAATACGTCAGTGAAGTCTTGGTGGACCCCGGCATAAAACACTTTCGTGTTAAAAAGCTACGAACCCTCGACCTATGGTGGGAATCCAACCCACGACCTTTGGTGGTAATTAAGGCAAAGTTAATTAAGGCACAGTTAATTAAGATTTAGTTAAATAAGGCCCTCGAACCCACGACCTTGGGTGGGAGTGTAACCCTCGACCTTTGGAATTAAGATGGTGACTAAGCGAAGTACACGAAGTGAATTAGGGGGATGAGTAAGCACATTAACAGGATGAGTAAGCGAATCAAGTAAGCGATCAATAAGGAGGATGCGTAAGCGAATTCACAGGGATTACTAAGCGAAACAGGCTAAGCGAAATAAGGGGATGCGTACGTCATGTGTCCATCTATAATGCATCGGCATTTGGGCTTGCGCCTTCAAGTCGTCTCATGGATAGCATAAGAGACCCTGTAAACTTTTATTCTTGTTGGTGTATAGCTAAGCTTCGAGATAAGTGTCTCGTCCTCACCGTAAAAATGGTTCTACGATTCCGTACTGAGAGGCGATATTGCGTTACATGTACAATTGTTTTCAGTCGTGTTGTTTTACCTTGCTAGAGGCACGACGAAACTAGACAGCGGTCCGAAATGCAGTGTATGTACCTACAGACGTGTATAAATGAATCTCGTCACCCCGTGGGGACATGCCGCTTCTGAAGTTAACACGTACCGCGTGTGACTCCGATGACGAACGCTGACGTCGGCCTTCCATGAGGAACAAAGGTTGGGGCTGTTCGCTGTCTCTTTCGCCTTGCTAGAGCGGCACGCGCACTGCTGGGGTTTCTTCTTTCTCCTCTAGGACGCACGGTGGCGCACGTTGCTTCTTTCTCCTCTACGACGCACGGTTGCGCACGTTGCATGTTTATGAGCGGTGTTTCCAACGCATTTCAACCTGTTCCCCATTGACTGTCTTTCTGTCGAAGTGGCAAATAAAGAATAAAGTTCTCAATGCCACGGTTGTCCCAATTTCGGGCCGCGCGATAGGCCTAATCTTCTTTCAGCGATGATGATGATGATGATGATGATGATGATGATGAGCCTCTGTCATGGCTCGTACCCATTAAGGCGGATAGGCCAAAAATCGGGTGGCAGAGCCCAAGAAAATTCCTCATTGTAAATGAGAAACGCAAACTGAAAAAAAAAAAAGATGTTGAAATCACCAGGCTATAGTATGCGAGCGAGCAGTGAGACTAACTGAAGGGTGAGCGCTAAAAGGGGTTAGAATCAAGGAGAAAATAAATACAATGTTTTAAATAATTTGGAGAAACCAATTTCAGTGAAATGTATCCTGATCTGATAGGTAGAATAAAGTGACAATAATTAGCAGGGTAATCGTTTTGTTTCAGTTAAAAAATCAAACACTCCGCAACAAATGTCTCTGTGAATTTATCCTACGGTCGAGGGCCCCAAGTGATAATATTAGCGGCATACTTAACCCTAATCCAATTTTGCAGAGTGGAGCTTCGAGAAATGTCTTTCGCTGGTTTGAATATCGTCTGCCTGTTAGAAAGTAGTCGTCTATTGATTCAATGTCTTTACAATTGTGGCATAGAAGGGACATCATCAAACCAGGTCTATGTAAATAGAAATTCAATTGTGGGATGAGATAGCGTAATCTGGTGTATGTAACTTCCAACTGCCGAGAAGGACACCACTGTTTATTCCAGCGAAAATCGAGGCGCTGAAAGCGTGGATATGGTATCAGCGATAATTTGCCTAAGTTATTTTGTAGGCAAAATTTTCTGTATCTCGATGCCGTGACGTGAGTTGTCCTGGTAAAATAGGAATCAAACGTCCACTTAGATATGTTCTGGCTAATAAATCTGCCATTTCGTTTATGTATAAACCACGGTGGCCAGAAATTCACAGAATTTTGTAAGGTTGTAGGGTCTATAATTAGGAACACACCTAAGATAGCTGTATTCGTTTCCTATGGAAAGGGATGCACATACCGACAGAGAATCCGTAACTACGACAGCTGATGATTGATTCGCGGAAAGTTTGCGCAACGCTAGAACAATCGCGAATAATTTTTCTATAAAATTAGGCGCGTAATCCAGAAGGCGAATAGAAAAGGACCAAGTAAGAGAAGGAGCGAAAATGCCTACGCTAGCCTTCTCATCTGACAGTGAAGCGTCAGTTGTTATTATATTTCTTGTTTCCAGGTGAGAAAGGTAATCTTGTAATTGGTCATTCAAATATTGTGATGGCATTAGTTTAGCATTTGAGGGGAAGATGTCAAATTCAATCTGGAGGCTTATCTTTGATTGACTTGTGTGAATACCTTGAATTTGCCCATTCAGTGTGTTAGCTGTGCCTGTAGGAATACAATCTGAGGAGTGAGTAGTCGCGAACAATGGTTACTTAAAATGTACTTGGTTCATTATAGAAAACAGGCATTGATCTTCCTTGGAGAGAATTACCAAACTTTTTTAGGCACGTTTGGACAGTAAGAATCCTGAATCTACTTTCTGTATCTTTTGTATCGAGATACTTTTCTGTATCTCGATGCCGTGACGTGAGTTGTCCCGGTAAAATAGGAATCAAACGTCCACTTAGATATGTTCTGGCTAATAAATCTGCCATTTCGTTTATGTATAAACCACGGTGGCCAGAAATTCACAGAAAATTGATTTTTGTAAGGTTGTAGGGTCTATATTTTGGAACACACCTAAGATAGCTGTATTCGTTTCCTATGGAAAGGGATGCACATACCGACAGAGAATCCGTAACTACGACAGCTGATGATTGATTCGCGGAAAGTTTGCGCAACGCTAGAACAATCGCGAATAATTTTTCTATAAAATTAGGCGCGTAATCCAGAAGGTGAATAGAAAAGGACCAACTAAGAGAAGGAGCGAAAATGCCTACGCTAGCCTTCTCATCTGACAGTGAAGCGTCAATTGTTATTATATTTCTTGTTTCCAGGTGAGAAAGGTGATCTTGTAATTGGTCATTCAAATATTGTGATGGCATTAGTTTAGCATTTGAGGGGAAGATGTCAAATTCAATCTGGAAGCTTATCTTTGATTGACTTGTGTGAATACCTTGAATTTGCACATTCAGTGTGTTAGATGTGCCTGTACGAATACAATCTGAGGGGTGAGTAGTCGTGAACAATGGTTACTTAAAATGTACTTGGTTCATTTAGAAAACAGGCATTGATCTTCTTTGGAGAGAATTACCAAAGTTTTTTAGGTACGTTTGGACAGTAGGAATCCTGAATCTACCTTTTAAACATGGTATTCGTGCCTACATATAGAGAATGGTGTTTGCAACAAGCTTTGGTGTTTACAACAACCAGCGAACTAGCCGCAGGCTGCAAGGCCTGCTGCCAGGGTACTAACTTACACCCGAAAACGAACTTCTACCGCAGAAGAACCTGTAAACAGCCACGATGAGCGCGCCAGTATCACCTATCATGCCGGAGCAACCCAGAAAGCCATGACGTTCCGCGGATCCTTAACTGACTACCCGGAAAGCTGTCTGGAGACACACGAAAACGTCTCGACATTCAATAAAAGGAACAGAGACGACAAGTGGCGCCATGTCTATTTCTTTTTAGATGATGCTGCTCGGACATGGTACCAGAATCGAAAGTCCACTCTACCCACATGGGTCCTGTTTCGCAGCAACTTCCTATAGACATTTATGGGCGTAGTATGAAGAGTAAAAATTGAAGTCCTGCTAAAACTCCGAAGGCAGCTACAAAATGAAAAAAATGGCTATCTTCACTCAAGTGACGACCCGCCTGTTTCGCCAAGTGACCACGACGTGTCAGGAGATAAGACAGATCGTTTCCTAATGCGGGATGTGAAGAAATACTTCTTCGCCGGATTAATTCGCAGCCTGCTCAAGCCGTCGGGAATTTTCATCGGACGCAATGACCTCTGCAAGTACGCTGGAAATATGTGCACCAGGCAATATGACCGCCAACTGCATAAGCCAATGTACGAAGTTCGCGCATTAGGCTCCGAAGAACTTCGATATACCATAAGGGTCGTTGTGCGTTAAAACCTACGTAAAGTGTACCGTTCGTTGCAGTCACAAGTGACTTACATTCCTTAGATCGTCTGCGAATAGATCCCGCAGTTACAATAGATCCCGCAGGCACCGCCATAGCGTCAGCCGGAAGCGCTGAGCTCCGCCGCTGCCGCCCGCCGTCACGTTCCCCCGAGCGCCCACATAAAGGCCGACATCGCCGCCAGCCCGGCCGCAAATTGTCCCACGCACCACCCCAAGGAAGACGAGACCTATGGAGTGCCCCATCCACCGCCCGCTGTACTATCACTGAGAAGTGGGCCACATCCATCGCCGATGCACTTACTACACGAAAGAGCTATAGAGGCTTCACCGTAGACGCGCCACGTCCACAGCAAATCAAACCACCCGGTGATGTCGCCGACTACCTAGCCACAACCCATTCTGCCCTCGTTGACCTTCACGTTCCCTGTAGCCAGGTCTGCTCCCTCTCGCCGCCGCACCGACGAGGCACTGCCCCTAACTGTTGCCGGTCTGTTAGCCCTTATTCGGAAAACCGAAAGCAGCAACCAGTGGAGGTTGGCTTGCTGTTCTATTCTGTCGTCGGCACTGCGCTGTCATTTCGTCATTATGATTTCGTCGCCGTCGTTCTGACATCGCCATATTACCCTCGAAATGCTGCAGTCGTCGTGCCATCGTCCTCACACAGTCGTTGTCATTTATTGGTAGTCGTGAAGTCGTCTGGGTGCGGTCATGGTGGTTGCACTACGACCGCAGGCTAGGAAAACGAAAGGCATCATAGCCGGAAACAAAGTTGATAGCCGCATCGTCTGCTACCATGGCATGCCTGGTTTGTCTATTCCGCCACCAGCGGTGCTATTCGAAACGGCGCCAGTGGCGGCACACAACGGTCCACTGGTGCCCATACCAAACAAATTATGCATGTTACAGTAAGGGCACAAGTAAAGATGCCAATCCTAATGGACTCAGGAAGACGAAGGACCAAGCAAATCCAGTTACAATCTTTTAATTGCTGCCGCAGTAAATGTCGGCCTGATTACTACTAACTGAAATATTGCAAGATATTGCCGTATATGTTTCACGAAAGACAGTGTGAGTGTTACCAACACCGTGGGAACATTAAAAGCGTTAGATAACGATGTATGGGATACTGAGAGCAGGAGACATTACTAAAGAAAAGCGGCAAGGTGGATGTAACGAATATGCTCCTTTGGCTAGCTACTCGATGGAGAGCAGCAGCACTGGGGTAGAACAATGCTGGAAAACAATTGGGACTGGGGTGGTACTGAAGATGAAACAAAAAAATTTAGGGAGCGCGGGGCAGCAGTAAAAAAAAAAACACCGCCCGTGCACTCCGTATAGATGGTTAACCAGCGAAGCTGAAACATGCGGCCCCGGTGTTTAGCAGTGGGTTAATCCCGACGCTGTATAGAAGCGTTTCTCCATTATGGGTTACATGTTTGTGTTTCTACTGCAACGCAAGCGCAAATGGCGGGCGGATGCTGCTAACCACGACGCCGAGCTACAGTAACCGAGTTAACTCGACATATCGAACGCATGCGACAACGGCGAGCCGAGGAGCCGGCACTGCGGGCAGAGCAGGTACGACGCAGAGAGCGACGTCACTAACGGCGCTGCCAATGGCGCGCGCGCTTAGGTGCGGCGTAGAGAACTACGTAACTGACGGCGCAGCCAATGGAGACATTTAGCGAAACATGGGACGAACGGTTTTTCGTTTCGCCTAGCCATATACAAGAGAGAGAGAGAGGTTTATTTGAAGAAAGGCAGAGAGGTCGGCTTGAGCGTTAGTTTGCTCTGGCCTGCTGCTCTACATACAGCTATATCCCGCTTTCGCTGTAAAATAACGACAGAACCAATCTCACGATAAGTGTCGACATAATACTATTAGCATACAACCAATACAGTGTAGCACCATATTGATGAAGTCGCGTTTATTTAAAATATGTAATGGTCATTCTCAGACTTACTTTACCTTGTATACAGGGTGTTCTAGCTATCACGCAGCACGATTTAAAAAAAGAGGACCGCGTTACGCGAAGCAAACCTAGTGCGTATTGTTTCCAGTACAGTGGAGTCGCCACCAATAATTTTTTCGTTACTGAGATTTAATTAGGTATTTGTAATTAATTATCTAAGTCGAGAAGTATGGTCCTGATTATAAAAGCGTCAAAGAGAAAATTGTAGAGCAACATTAAAAACTCCCGATACAGCTGTCTGTTGCTCAATACGTGCTACATAAATCTGTTTTTCAGAGTCTGAAAGAAGCCCGGGAATACATAGAGAATGGCCGTGTGGCTGGCCGCTCGGGGCACTTCGCGTGTATTCGCTGGCATGACGATGATGCAATGACCGCTCTGGCATTGCGACCACGAGCACATAGTGGCACAAGCTATTAGACACCTTGGGGCATAGGGTACGAGTAGAAGGGCTGACGACGATATATAGATATATACATAGATAAATAGACAGACAGACAGACAGACAGACAGACAGACAGACAGACAGACAGACAGACAGACAGACAGACAGACAGACAGACAGACAGACAGACAGACAGACAGACAGACAGACAGACAGACAGACAGACAGACAGACAGACAGACAGACAGACAGACAGACAGACAGACAGACAGACAGACAGACAGACAGACAGACAGACAGACAGACAGACAGACAGACAGACAGACAGACAGACAGACAGACAGACAGACAGACAGACAGACAGACAGACAGACAGACAGACAGACAGACAGACAGACAGACAGACAGACAGACAGACAGACAGACAGACAGACAGACAGACAGACAGACAGACAGACAGACAGACAGACAGACAGACAGACAGACAGACAGACAGACAGACAGACAGACAGACAGACAGACAGACAGACAGACAGACAGACAGACAGACAGACAGACAGACAGACAGACAGACAGACAGACAGACAGACAGACAGACAGACAGACAGACAGACAGACAGACAGACAGACAGACAGACAGACAGACAGACAGACAGACAGACAGACAGACAGACAGACAGACAGACAGACAGACAGATAGATAGATAGATAGATAGATAGATAGGCTCAAAACACCTGAAGTTGGCAAAGAATGCCAATCGCCATTAAAAGGAATACGCATTTCTGCACACTCTGCTCACACATACGCTTTGGTGGATTCGATGTCGCGAATTCTTACGTTGCAGTACGGTGACGGTGCTCATTATTTGGCTTGAGGGAGAGAGGAAGAGAAAGCATTTATTTGGACCATCGAGGTCGTTGATCTTGAGGACGAGTGGGTGGTGTCCTCATTCCAGGACTCCACTATTTGGCTTGCAGTTTGGCCACGGATGGCGCATGGTTGCTGTGAGGATGGTGTTAGATGGTCAGCAGCGTCAAGTCTTGGAGAAATTAGTTGGCAGCGGGGCTCTAGCACTCGCTTCAGAAGCCAGCTCTATCGAGGTACCCAGACGTAAGCTACACTCTATAAGCGTACAGTTTCCACATTGTTCTGGTGAAGACTCTAAATCCTTAAGAGCAAATTTTAATGCAATGGAATGGAAAAACTTTATTGAGGTCTTTCGGAACGTGCACTAGCACGTAGCGGGCCGCTCCCACGTCGGGACAGAAAGGCCTCGCCTCTCCGCCACGTCGCGGGCCCGTTGGACTGCCCATAGATGTGCTTCAAAATCCGGACTGCGTAGAGCAGCCTCCCACTTGCACGACGTAACGTCTTCGTCACCTCGTATACTGCGCACCGCCAGAGCATGAGGTCTAAGTTAGCAAAGTCTGAGCAAAGCGCGCAAGTGTTTGACGTTTGAATTTCGGGATAGATGTTGTGTAAGAGTTCGGGGCTAGGGTATGCCCCGACCTGCAAGAGTCTGAGTTTCATTGCACTCCTCTTATCTGTTGTAGAAGGTAGAAATATAGCTTAACTTTGGGAGGTAGCACGTATTTGGATTTTTTGTTCACTGGCTCGCGACAGTGACGATAGCGCCTAATGTTAGCTGCATATTTTTTGGCCGATGTGCATCGAAAATATGGCGTTGTGATACGCCTAAGGCGCCTGTGCACTCCGTGAACTTATGGTGTACGCAGAACTTCCCTCAATATGTGTTCAACAAAAAATCTTTAATAGAAGCTTAAACGCCGTCAATAGATATACTAACGCTATTGTTTTAACAGCGAAGGTGTTCTAGCTCTAGTGGCGCCTGCTGTCGCAAAACCTCGCCGAGCTATGCGTCACTGCGTTGCCTAGGAATCACCTCGCGGAGGTGATTGCACATGTTGTATTGACATGGGACGTTAAGGAGAGGGAAGGAGAGCATGCGCGCGGCGTGCGCAATACTCGGGAAAGGGAAATAGAAAATGAGAGCAAGATAGAGAGAGAAAGAAATTGTAAATGCACCAACGAGGCAATCCGCAGAGGTACTGCCGATGTCACTCGCGTTGCCTAGCCGCGCATGCGCTGAAGCACTAGAGATGACGTCACCTCGCGTTGCCTAGTAACCGCCATCGCAGGTGCGCACTCACTTTACCTGACACAGACACGGCTCCTGCCTGCCTGCCTGCCTGCCTGCCTGCCTGTGTTTTTGGCATGCCTGGAACGATGTCGCTCGTAGGCGCTGAGGCATCCGGCACTAGTCAAGCGAAATGTCGCGAAAGGGAAGGTACTTTCGAATATCCTCACTCGAGTATACCTTCCCTACACGCGTACTTAAGTTAAACCAAGACCTAGGAGCCACCAAGTTAATACCTAGCAGTACAACCAGTAAGACTTGAGGATTGACACTTTCGCTGTGCCTAAGCTTTGCACGACCGGGTGCAAACTTGCCCGCTTTTTTCATTACCTTGGAGTACTTTGGCAAATGAACTTGACATCGAGGAACAGGGCGCCGAAAAAACTTTGAAAAAAAAACGTGCTGAATAATTGAGATGTTTATTTTTTATCCGTAAGTACACTACCATGCAATAGTATTTGATTTCTTTTGCCAGTGTTCTCTTGGGAGAAAAGTTGCCAATTTTTGGCAGGAGTTTTCCGTCACAAAGTGACAACGCTTAACAGAAAAATAGCGCTGTCTTGATTCCGGTAGCTTTACCTTAGATCGAGAGCAATATTTGACATAACAATCTTATCATAATGTTGCTTTCTATACCGTTTCATTCTGCGTTTTAGTTGATTAACTTCTCTCGTTACCCACCGGTTACCACGACCTATCCGTTTCATTTCATTAGGAATGAAGGTGTCAATGCAGTGCTGACAGCATCTTCTAAACTTTGTCCAAGTTAAACTTCGTTCTTAGAAGACAACGACAAAGCGAGTGCAAATGATCACGTGCAGTCACTTCGTTGTTTTCCAAGGGGTGCTGGACGGCAAAATAGTCATTTCTGAGGTTGGTATTCATGCTACGTAGGCGAAAATAAGTACTTAGTTACGATTAGCTTTCCTATCTCGGAATATACTGCAAATTCAGATTAAAAGTGAAACGCTGGCATTTACCAATTTTGCATTTCACGCGATACCGATGACATGAAGGGCGATTCTCAAGACAACATTTGAAATTCGGCAAAGTACTTACCATCTCCGGATGGAGTGCGGTAGTCTGAGGAATGCCGGGCTTTCGCTGTTGACTCTTCACGTACCTGGTGTCGGGCGAACGCTGATCATCGAGGGCGCGCCCCGAGAAGAGGCTTCTCGCTGACTCTCGCTGTTATCCCAAAGTGGGATAACGGGGCATATAATTTTTGGTAGTGGGGGAGGGCTCAACTAGGCCCTCCTCCCAATTGAGGAATTAAAAGAAAGATTGTGGTCATAACCTGCACATAGTGAGCTGTGCCATTGGTACGCTCCGTCGCATGGATTCGGCAGCAGCAGCGGCGGAGTGCACGCATTCCACTGACGCCGTTTCTGCAATACTTTTGCAGGTTGGTGAAGCATTTCCAAACATATCTGCTTATATTTTTGCGCTTATACTGCTGCTGCTGCTGCCGCTGCCTTTGGTTTGCCGGCTGCCTATTTTCGTTCATGTTGTGTGTAACTGTCATTTCAGTTTTGTGAACGATAGCGCGCATCATGAATCCTAAGGGTAATTGCGCCTGCGGCAAGTGCAATGATGTTATAGATGAGGATGAACCCTATTTGGCATGCACTGACTGCTCAATCTGCTATCATCTGGGTGGCGCCTGCTCCGGCGTCTCTGAGAATACGTTCAAGTCGAAGCGTGATGAGTGTAAGAAGTCATGGCGATGCCCTTCATGTCGAAAAAGCAAAGCAAGTGCTTCAGCACCGAAGGAAAATAATGAAACGATAGCTTCCATGCTTAATTAACAGGAAACTTGGTGAGCTTCTGCCCTTGAAGCAAACTGTCAGTGACATAGAGGTATCGGTACAGCTGCTATCTAGCAAGTATGACAGTATTCTTGAGGCCGTTGCCAGACATGACACTGACATCAAGGCTCTCGGGGGCAGAGTGACCAAACTTGAGAAGCTAGACACGAATAAAGAACTACTTGCTGTGTCTGCCGCAGTCAATGACCTTGAATATCACAGTCGTAAACTAAACCTGGAAATTCATGGCATTAAACAAGAAAAGAATGAAAATCTAAGGGATAAAATCAACACTCTAGCATCAAAATTGGAATTAGCTCCTCTGACTAAAAATACTGTCACTTCGGTTCACAGGCTTTGTCGAAGAATGACAGGACGCCAGGTGTTATTATCCGTTTTTCGAGTCAGGAAACTCGAGATTGTTGGCTTGCTAAAAGAAAATATCTATCTACTGCCCATCCTGGACTTTTTATAACAGAAAACCTCACTGCGCAGAACAGAATGCTCTTGAAAGCCGCAAAAGAATGGGCACGTGCAAACAAGTTCAGTTTCGCTTGGCACCGAAACGGGAAAGTGTTCGCACGAAAGAAAGAGGGAGAGAATGCATGCCTGATTAGGTGTACCGCGGACCTTGCGAAGCTTGTAGCGTAACCTGAGTGGGTAGCTCTTTGCCTATGACGACAGCATCACTTATTCACTCAGGTCAGCTACCAGTGACCATTCAGGATTTCATTCGCTCCCATCTCGGTAGATCCATAACCTGTATTCATTTAAACTGCCAATCTGCAAAAAACAAAAAGAATGAACTCGATGTACTTTTCAGCAGAATTAACTTGGAAATTCACTTTATTATGTTGTCTGAAACCTGGTACGACCGCCATACTATACCCTGGTGTTTGCTGAAGTATCAGTGTTTCACGCGGTCTAGAATGGGAAGTCGAGGTGGTGGAGTCAGTATGCTTGTACGCGATAATTTCAATATAGAATGTATCCCTGATTTTTGTTGTGTGACCGACGATTATGAAATCTTGTCTGTTTTACATGCTCGCACCGTGTACTCTGTTGTATATCGCCCGCCTCGTGGTAATATACAATTCTTTTTTTGCATTCCTGGAAAAATTCTTAAACTGCGTTGCTGAATTGCAATACAAAATTGTACTCGGCGGAGATTTCAATATCAACATGTTAGAACGTTCCAGCATGACTCGTAACTTTGAATTACTATTACAGTCGAATGGCTGTTTGAATGTCATTAATGCTCCCACTAGAATTACACTTGACACGTCTACATGCCTTGATCTATTCATCACTAATTATGGCTTGAACGAGATTAATTCTGGTGTTTTATCATATAGCCTTAGCGATCACGTGCCTATTTTTTTATCTTTACAAGGAAAAGCTAAAATAACTCCTGTAAATGACATTCCGTCCCAAATAATCACGCATGCTAGGCTAGTATGCTTTCATAATGAATTAAATCAGGTTGACTGGAGTGTACAGTGCTTCTTGTGCTGAAGTGGCTTACAACACATTCTTGCAAATATTTATCGCCGCCTATTTGAAACATTTCCCTTCGCGTTCACACCGCACAAGGCCTTCAAAGATACGCAAACCTTGGGTTACGAAGGATTTATTTGAAAAGATTTAAAAAAAGGGAACATTATTTAATCAATTCCTTAAGTCACGAGATCCAGCCGATCTTAAAGCGTTTAAAAGTTTCCGCAATGGGCTGAACAAAGACTTACGTACTGCTAAACTTGCTTTCTACCACAAATCATTCGCGCTATGCAAAAACGATAGTCGAAAGCTGTGGCATAAGCTCAATTTATTGATGAATCGAGTACCCACTCCCGCCACTGCGCTACGAATCGTGCATGATGGGGCTGAACTGAGCGGCGACTTGTTGCCTGATTGTTTCAATGATTATTTTGTCTGTCTGCCCCACCAACCCGTAAGTGCCAATGCCTGCCAATTTATTACTACCACTTGCCCAGACTCGATCTTCATTAACCCTACAACTGAATCAGAAGTCACCTCACTTTTTTTGAGCTTAATAACAGTCATGCCTGTGATGCTGACGATATTCAAATTAAACCTGTTAAGTTCGTCCTGGACATAATTGCGCCAGCATTAGTTCATATTTATAATATCTGCCTCTCGTCAGGAGTATTCCCACATGAAATGCAGACGGCGAAAGTAACCGCAATATTTAAAAAGGGTGATAGAACCATGTTGTCAAATTACAGGCCGGTGTCGGTTCTGCCAGTTTTTTCTAAAGGCCTAGAAAAGATTATATCTTGCAGGATAATTAACTTCTTGGATAAACATAATCTGTTAACGAACCAGCAGTATGCTTTTCGCAAGAATAGATCCACTCAGCTCGCTCTATTAGAGCAAAAAGAATTTATCCTAAATAATATTGAAAAAGGTCTGTTTACACTAGGGGTCTTTATAGATTTCTCGAAAGCTTTTGATTCCATTAACCATGAGCTCTTGTTTTCTAAAATGACATATTATGGCATTCGTGGCAGTGCCCTTGACCTCATTAAATCCTACCTAAATCACAGAAAACAGTTTGTACAAATAAACAATAAGGCATCTCAAACTCGTTCAGTTAATATTGGTGTTCCACAGGGCAGCATTTTAGGGCCCCTTCTCTTTAATATTTATGTTAACGATTTAGTGAACATTGATGGGGACTCACATTTTGTAATCTATGCTGATGATACTACGTTATTTCTTTCGTCTACAAATCCAAATGATTTAGTTCAAGGGCTAATATCGTACTGGAGAAGTTATATAAGTGGTCAGTAGAAAATGGCCTATGTATTAATTCCTCAAAAACTAAAAGAGTGCTATTTCGGACTAAAAATATGCAGACCACTTTGCAAGAAGACCTGAGGATTAATTCCTGTACGATTGAAATCGCTGAATCTATAAAATATCTAGGTGTACACTTTGACCAACACATGACCTGGAATAATCATACAGATTTCGTTGCAGGCAAACTGTCCCAAATTGCTGGTCTGATCTACTCACTGAACTTTCTCCCCCGTTCCATTAAAGAGTTGATATATAATTCCTTATTTATGAGCCACTTAAACTACTGTTGCCTTGTATGGGGTACGACTTCTGCAACTAACATTAAGAAGTTGTACGTACTACAAAAGAAAGCAGTTCGTGCTGTATGTAACAAGCCGTACGACTTCCCATCTGCCTCCTTATTTCAACAGCTTAGAACGTTGAAAATAACAAATCTTATGGAGTACCGTCTGGCAATAGCCTATAAAAAGGAACAGAAAAGCAATATAAGCCTTATACAGTCAATAGCCCAACTCAACAAGCGTAAAGCAACCTACACAACCAGATTTCCAGAATACTGGTACACACCTCACTCACGTACCAATTACGGCAAGCAAATGCTATGTTCTAGACTGCCTAGGCTACTCAATGATCTGTTGAGTAATGAAATTGATGTACTGTCGTGTTCACCAGTTGATCTTTATAACTTTTTTTCACGCCTCTAAATGATTCAGTTGTGTCTTTCTTTGTGTTTAAACTATGTCTGATTCAGTTATGATTCAAATATGTATTTCTTTATTGACTAGATGATCAATGTTGTTGTATTAATATAATCGCATTTTTTTACATAGTCATTACGAAATATGTTGCTCCACCCTGCTGCTCGGATGTTTCTGGGTTCTTGGGACCAGTCAAGATGCCATGAGCAGCTTTTTTTCCCACTTTCCCACCACAACACTGTATTGTACATGTTTTGTGGAAAATAAACATTCATTCATTCATTCATTCATTCATTCAAGCTACGCAAATAGTGCGGCTGTCAAATCACTAGCCCTTCCCCTACCAAGAAAATGGGGTAAGCGAAGGTTGTCGTGTATGTACGTTACCTTCGTCAGGTATAAAATAAACGCTTACAATCTAACCATCAAGGAAACAAATAGTAAAACGAAACAAAAGTCAAAGTTGCAGGAAAGGGAAGGAAAAGTAGTAGGTCAGGTAGACACACGACAAAACGTCGCTTACCCCCATTTCCTCGACAGGGGGAGGACTGATGAGTCTTAGTTTATTGCGATAGCAATTATATGTACACTCAAAGAGGATTTCTGCCGTCGCCGTGAGGTTTCGTATGACGTCAACTATGCGCTCCGGGGCTCGAGCCCCCTCCGGAACTTTCCCGGGTGCGAACGCGGGCAAAACGGCGACGGCATCGACACCAGTTCTGCGCGTCGCTAGTGCTGCTGCATGTCCAAGTTTATACAGCAGATAAAACTACTATCCTTACTCCGTATTTTCTACTAAGTTGCTATCGCAATTGATGCTTCGCCTTCCGGGTGAAAATGCGACATTTTATTGTGATAGCAATTATGTGGACACTCCTAGGCGGATTGGTGCCGTCGGCATCGTCGTCGCCGTCGCCGTGAGGTTCCGTATGACGTCAACGGCGATGAAATCGTCGCCGCGCTCCGGATGCTATATGTGCGAGTGAAAGGGAAAGCGGGACGCGCGCTTTCACGGGGAGGGAATGCACGTCGGAGAGCAAACGCGCGTTCTGCGCCGTGCTCCCTGAAGGGCTGCAGAATTAAGCGTCTCTTTCCTCCTTTCCTTATATAGAGAGCAAACGCAAGTTTTCCGTCGCCCGAAAGGCCAGGGAGGACGGGAGAGAGGGAGGGGAGGCGACGTTTAGCTGCGGCACCAAATGCGTATTCATATAAAAACGTTGCGAGGCGAGAAGGTGGGTAAGATTTCCGACACTGCTCGACGAGCGTCCCATTATGACCTCGTCGAAAACCTTCGAGCCGCCCCCAAAGGCGCCGGCAACAGTCACCAACGCCGCGCGCGTTCGGTGCGAACGCGGGCAAAACACCGACGTCGTCGACAACAGTTCTGCGCGTTGCTTTTGCTGCTGCATGACCAAGTTTATACAGCTGATAAAACCACTATCGTTACTCCGTATATCGTTACTCTACTAATTTGCTATCGCAATTGATGCTTCGCCTTTCGGGTGAAAGTGCGACATAATTTTATTGCGCAATTATATGGACACTTCAACCGTATTTCTGCCGTCGCCGTCGTCGTCGCCGTGAGGTTCCGTATAGATAAAATCTTCGCCGCGCGCCGTATGCCCGAGCG
The DNA here is from genome assembly GCF_013339745.2 of Dermacentor silvarum. Taxonomy (NCBI): domain Eukaryota; kingdom Metazoa; phylum Arthropoda; class Arachnida; order Ixodida; family Ixodidae; genus Dermacentor; species Dermacentor silvarum. The sequence continues at coordinate 136,697,912 of NC_051157.2, forward strand.
GAAGCGTGCGGGGACGCGCGCTATCACGGAGAGCGAACGCACTCAATCACCCACGCGCAAGCAAGGAAGCGGGAAGCCAGCGCGGGAGGGAGCGCGGGGGGGGGGGAGCGCTATTCTACTTTGCCAACAACCGCGCTCGTCGCTGGTCAGCACCGTCTCTTATCTCCGCACGGCTCTGACCTTTATGCGCCGTGCATTCGCCGCTCAGTTTCCGTTGAAGCGATAGACCGCACGTACCTTCGCCCGTTGCGGCGTATGATTGCTGCCAGCGTTTTGACAGTCGTTGTCTGCAGTCATTCAGTGTGATCTATTCGTCTTTGTTTGTGCGCGCTCACACCACGCTTGTTCATTCAGTTAGTAATAGTCGGGCCACATTTTCCAACGCACGCTACACATGCAATGCTGCCCGGATCGGCAGTGCAGCGCTACAGGTGTGTCCCTTCGCACGCGCTGCCCACGGGAAGCGCTTCTCATCAACACCACCGTTTCACACGCGCCTTCTCGTGGTCATCGAGTCTCTCTTCATGTCGGTCTACTTACGCCGCAGCACACCTGCTTACTTAATCAGCTCATGTTTACTACAATTCATATTGCTACCAAAGCCGCTCACCTTACTTCGTGTGACATTGCTGTGTTGCTATCGCATTCATTGCTTCGCCTTTAGGGCGAAACTGTGACATTTTTTTTTTCAAGCGTAGCTTGTATACGCTAGCGTGCGCCGGCGATGTGATGCTAAAGAAACCAGCTGCTCGGTTCAACTTCGAGCTGTCCAGAGGGCCTGCGAGAAAGCGGAGGGCCGCGGTCTTCCGGTCCCTGCGTGGGAGCGGCCCGCGACTGCTAGCGACTCCCCCTGAAAGGGGGCGTCGCAGCGCTGTTCCTCAGGACCTGAATAAAAGTTATTTGTCTGTCTATCTGTCTCGAGCTGCTCAGGTGTCGTCGCCTTCTTCCGCAGCTGGCTCGTTGGCTCGTGCTCGTGCTGACACGTGCTCGTGCCACTTCTCCCGCGTTCGTCGTCGTCGTCTGCTTCCACAGCTGGTGGCCTTCCACAGCTGGCCTCATTTCGTTGGAGGCGAAATGCAAAAACGCCCGTGTGCTTGTGTTGTAGTGTACGTTAAAGAACCCCAGGTGGTCAAAATCAACCCGGAGCCCTCCATATGGCATGCCTCATAATCAGAACTGGTTTTGGCACGTAACACCACAGAAAGAAGACGAATGCCGCTAATCATTACAGCGTGGAGAGAGAATAAAACATTTAATGGTCAAAAATTTATAGTCGCTTTTGTGGTCGGACCTCCTAGTCCGCGTGGAATTTCACTTCTCTTCTGTCGTCGCAATGGGGACGCCGCGTTAAGGGGGTAAGAGCCATTACCTAAGCGGATATGAGCCATTGATCGTCTTACGTAACGGAAAGATTTTTTTTCAAATCATCTGCGCCGCCACGCTACTGACTTCTTCTCTCCGCCAATAGGAGTCGTATGCCTAGGTAACGTGAGAGGAACGAGTATTTCTCGCGTCAGAACACTATCGGAGCTGCGGTGGTTCTACACCACCTACATAACTTTACAAGGCCCCCGCATGACCTCGTTGCCGAGCAACTACGTCACTGCTGAGATATCCGGCCGTGCTACCGCAATACCACCTAGATTAGGTGGTGTTGCAGCAACGTGCGTAACTGCTGCTCGACGTCGTCGGCGTTTTGCCCGCGTTCGCACCGAACGCGCGCGGCTTCCGTGACTGTTGCAGGTGCCTCTGGCGGCGGCGCGGAGGTTTTCGACGAGATCAGAACTGGACCATGGCCGCTGGATTAAAAGAAAGGTGCGACCTGCCGCGTCGGGCAGGTTGCAATGGGAGCGAATGTGAGAGCCGTAGTTGCATTGTCGGCCGCTTGGCTGGGCCGAACGGTGCTAGCCATCGGCGATGGAACGCGTCGGCTTGCACGCGTGACGGCGTTCCAAGCGCGTTCCTTAAGCATTTGCTATGCCAAAGCCAGACAACAACCCCCGACGTACAGTGCCTAGAATATACTTACACGGAACGTGTGTAGCCTCACTTGGGAAATGCCTGACAGTTGCTGCGCCCCAAACTGCAGATCGAACTGTGGCGGTCGTCCGAGCAGCGCGAGTGTCAGCGTCTACAGGTTTCCTGCAGACGAGACAGAAACAGCAGCGTGGACAAATGCTATATGTCGTGCACATTTTGTGCAGACGAAGCACACAGTGGGAAACATCGCTTTTACAGCGAAGCTGTTAAGGGCTTGTTCCCCTAGGACCGTGTCCGCGTGTGGAAAAAAAACTGTCATCATGAGGACTTCGGCTCCATGTACGCGGCGGCTTCGAGCCAGTTGTGCTTAGCACAGGTGTCAAAACGGATGACTAACATGACTGACAGGTCATGACATCAATAACATCACATGCTCGTCAGTGACGTTACGATTAACGTGGGGCGCATGCCCGCATTGGAAATGATGGTATGAGCCAGGGACAAGAAAAAAAGAAAGAAGGAAGAAAGAAAGGAAGGACAGGAGGAAATAAAGAAAGAAGGAAGTAAATAAGAAATTCATAAGGTTGTTTATTGGATGGCACTCGAAGCAGCGCAAGGGCGACTGTCCAAAAAACGCAGCACGGACTCTAAGCACGAGCGGCGCTCGAGAGCCGAAGGAAACGACCCACTAGAAGGTACTGGCGAGGGAGACCCACTTCAAGGCGCTGGAGCGAACGACCCACTAAAGAGTTCCAACGCTTCACTACAATTACCCCGGGTGTGAAAAGGGAGCCGCCCGGCGACTTAACAGGTTGTCACCAACCTGTTAACAGGTTGTCACCAACATGGTATATCTTGAGGCGCTCCACATTGACGATGTCGCGCCCTCGACGGCGCATGTCCGAAGACGGTTCAACGGGTTCGATGAGGTAATTTACTGGGGACGTGCGTTCGACGACACGGTAGGGGCCTTCGTATTTGGGCAGCAGTTTCGAAGAGAGGCCAGTTGCGGTGGTAGGGACTGAGAGCCAGACGAGCGCCCCAGGAAAAAACGTGGGCGCAGAAGTGCTGGTGTCGCCGCGAATGCTCTTCCGCCGCTTTTGTTCATTTGTAGTAAATGTCCGGGCCAGGTCGCGACACTCTTCAGCATGTCTGGCTGTGGCAGATATAGGGGTATACTCAGACGTGTCTGGCTTGTATGGAAGGATCGTGTCAATCGTGTGCGACGGGTGGCGGCCGTACAATAAGAAGAACGGTGAGAAGCCAGTAGTACTCTGAGGGGCGGTATTGTAGGCGTAGGTGACGAAGGGCAGAATGGCATCCCAATTGGTGTGGTCGGCAGCGATGTACATTGAGAGCATGTCGCCGAGCGTGCGGTTAAATCGCTCTGTGAGACCGTTTGTCTGTGGGTGGTACGCAGTAGTTTTGCGGTGAACGACGTGACAATCTTTGAGAATGGCTTCGACGACTTCCGACAAGAAGACACGGCCTCGATCGCTGAGTAGCTACAGGGGTGGACCATGACGCAGTATGAATCGGTGAAGCAGGAAAGAGGCAACATCTCGTGCTGTAGCCGCTGGAAGGGCGGCAGTTTCGGCGTATCGCGTGAGATGGTCAACAGCGACGATGGCCCAGCGGTTACCAGCCGACGTCAGAGGAAGAGGTCCGTATAAATCGATGCCAACGCGCCCAGACCTGCTGGCTAGAGGTGCGGCGAAGATTTCCGGCGCTGACAATCGAGGCAGGAGCGAACAAATTTCTGCACGTACTGGTACATTCCCCGCCAAAAGTACCGTTGTCGAATGCGGTGGTAAGTTTTGTATACCCCAGAGTGCGCACACAGCGGATCAGAGTGGAACGATTCGCATATTTTAGAACGGAGACTGCGGGGTACTACCAGTAACCGAGCGGTTTTGAGGGTACAGCACTCTCCACCAATTGATAAGGATGTTTATTGGATGGCACTCGAAGCAGCGCAAGGGCGACTGTCCAAAAAACGCAGCACGGACTCTCAGCACGAGCGGCGCTCGAGAGCCGAAGGAAACGACCCACTAGAAGGTACTGGCGAGGGAGACCCACTTCAAGGCGCTGGAGCGAACGACCCACTACAGAGTTCCAACGTTTCACTACAGAATAAATAAATAAAGAAAGACTGAAAGAAAGAAAGAAATCACGTGTGGCTCCTACCCGCGTTGGATGTGTGGGTATCAGCCGCCGAGCGCAGGAGCGGGCGAAATGTCACAGGATCTTGACACTGCCGTGCAATGTGCCGCGGCTGCTAACGCTATAGCTCATACGCTAGTCTATGACGATGGCGCGGACTTGGCGCAGCAAACGTACTACTTGGCCATCGCGCCAGGCGAAAACAAGACGCCGGTGTCCTTACTCTTTGACGAACATGCCGAAGACGCTGAATATGCCGAAGAAGCTCAATATGATCAATAATGGCTGCTGAGCACGAGGTCGCGGGTTCGAATAACGGCCACGGCGCTCGCATTTCGATGGGGGTGAAATGCGCAAACACCTGTGTACTTAAATTTAGGTGCATGTTAAAGAACCCCAGGTGGTCCAAATTTCCGAAGTCCCCCACTACGGCGTGCCTCATAATCAGATCGTGGTTTTGGCACGTAGAACCCCATAATTTAATTTTTAACGATCAATAATGATAATAAAAATTACACCATCTTCCCGTAGTATGCGAAGGAGCCATGGGGTCGACTCAAGGTTGCTTTATCAGCTGTATAAACTTGGACATGCTGTAGCACCAGCAACGCGCAGAACTGTTGTCGACGCCGTCGGCATTTTGCCCGCGTTCGCACCGAACGCGCGCGGCGTTGGTGACTGTTGCCGGTGCCTCTGGGGCGCCTACCGTCGCTTCTCTAACCTAAGCTGCTTCGCATTATCGCGCGCGCAGCCGCAGGTGTTGCCATTCGTTGCGCAATCCGGAGAGGAGAGGAGCGTCGGAGAAGAGGGGAGGAGGGAGGAGAGATGATACAAGCAGAGGAGGGGAAGGAGGATGCGCATGCGCAGTAGCAGTGTGGACGCCGCACGGCGGAAGGAGGGAGGGATGGAGGGAGTGACAGCCTCGACCATAAGCTGCTTCGCATCTAATATAAATTCACTACAGCAGACCCACCATAGTCACAGCTTCGCTGGCTTACATTTTCACAGTAGTGGATGGGCTCTGAATTTTAACAGCGAAGCTGTTTTAGCCAGCCGTTTTTTGTGGTTCGTATCAAGAAACTGTGCCGCCGTAGCCTCCTCGCCAGCTCTCTCGTTTTCCGACACCCGCCTCTCTTCTCTCCACGGCGCGCTGAGCCAGGAGAAAAAAAAGCTGGCCGATTGATATCGAGCGGCTAGCCTCCAACGCATTCGGCGTCGGCAAGCAACAGCGTTCTTGGCACTGTGCCAACCTTGATAAGCCGGCCTGCGTTTGTGGCATGCCAGGAAAGCTGTCGCTCATAGGCGCCGATGCATCCAGTGCTAATCACGCGAAATTTCGCGAAAGGGGAGGTACCTCCGAAAATTATCGCTCGAGAATACCTTCCTACATGCGTAGTTAAGTTAAATCAAGTTAAGACCTAGCAGCAACCGAGTTAATACCTAGCAATAGCAGCCAGTAAGACTTGAGGATCGACAGTTTCACTGTGCCTAAGGTTTGCATGACTGAGTGCAAACTTTCCCGTGCGACGAGGTTTATTGTGGTCGATAACGTTGCAAGAACGCTACGTAAAGGTAGGCACTGCAGGGGCTGTTCGTAGCACGGGGCTCACTCGTGGTCACGGCACGGTACTTCGTCTTCCTCTTCAGTCGGCACATACACAGGGGCGGCCTCTGCTTCATTACAATGCCCCGGGAAAGAAGCATAGCCATCCTGGCGACTCAGGGCGCAGAGAAGATGAGTAGGTCGTAATACGGTTTCAGGCGGTTGACATGTACTGGCTCTCGCCCACGACGACGCAGGTCTGGTGAGACTGTGAGCGGCTCAGCCATGTAGTTGACCGCTGAAGTGGCATCGATGATACGGTACGGAGCGTGATAACGGGCCAGGAGTTTGGAAGAAAGACCAGGAATGTGGGCTGTTATCTAAAGCCAAACAAGCGAACCGGGAGCAAAGCTTGGTGGTGGTTGATGAGTATGGTCATGTCGTGTCTTTTGACGTTCTTGAGTCTCGCTAGTGAGGGAACGTGCCAGCTGACTGCAATCTTCAGCATACTTGGCGACTTCGGAAAGCGGAGTGTACTCTGCGGCGTCAGGTTGGTACGGCAGTATGGTGTCCAGAGGGCATGAAGGCTCACGGCCATGTACAAGGAAAAAGGGGGAAAAGCCGGTAGTCGCTTGCGTCACGGTGTTGTATACGAACGTGACAAAGGGGAGAACGGCGTCCCAGTTGGAGTGGTCGGATGAAATATACATCCGCAACATGTCGCCAAGTGTGCGATTGAACCGCTCGGTCAGGCCGTTGGTTTGGGGATGGTATGCAGTCGATTTCCGGTGGATGATCCTGCACTCAGCGAGGAGGGCTTCGACACCCTCTGACAAAAAGACACGGCCCCTATCACTCAGTAGTTCTCGGGGAGCACCGTGGCGAAGAACAAAATTGCGAAGGATGAAAAACCCAACTTCACGGACGGTCGCTGCCGGCAGAGCTGCAGTCTCAGCGTAGCGAGTAAGATGATCTACGCCGACAATAATCCACCGATTTCCACACCCGCTGCATGGAAGCGGGCCGTAGAGGTCGATGTCGACGCGGTCGAACGGACGAGCCGGGCATGGTAGCGGCTGCAACGGTCCTGTGAAATGGTGTGTAGGTGTCTTGCCCTGTTGGCAAGTAGTACAAGCCTGAATGCACTTTTGCACAAAGTTTTACATGCCTCGCCAATAATAGCGCTGACGCAACCTTGTGTAAGTTTTGAGGACGCCGGCATGAGCGCTTAGGGGATCAGCGTGAAAAGACGCGCAGATGTCACAGCGCATATGACGAGGTATAGCAAGGAGCCATTTCCGACCGTCGGGCATATAGTTGCGGCGATATAGAATGTTGCCTACCACGGAAAAGTGGGTTGCTTGGGGACGCAGTGCTCGTGTCGAAGGAACATCAGACGGAGCGGCAAGGTAGTCAAGTAACATTGCAAGTGTTGGGTCCTTGCGCTGCTCTGTGACCATGTCGGTGATGGTCAACGGTGACAAGGTGTACGTGGAGTCTGACAAAGACGCCAAGTCAGGCGTCAGTGGCTAGCGGGAGAGCGCATCAGCGTCGGAGTGCTTGCGACCGGAGCGGTACATGACGCAAATCTCGTACTCTTCCAAGCGAAGCGCCCAACGTCCTAAGCGTCCCGACGGGTCTTTCAAGGAAGAAAGCCAACAAAGGGCATGGTGGTCAGTAACTACGGCGAAAGAACGGCCGTAAAGGTATGGGCGAAACTTGCTTAGTGCCCAGATGATCGCTAGGCACTCCTTTTCTGTCACTGAGTAATTTAATTCTGCTTTCTTTAGAGTACGGCTCGCATAAGCGACGACGTATTCATCATATAGTCAGCTTTCCGTGGCGCTAAGACCGCACCAAGGCCAACTCCGCTGGCGTCAGAATCGGTTGGGAGGTCAACAAGTGGCGCATCTGCTGAAATGCCGCATCGCATTCAGGTGACCACGCTGCTATGCCGTTACTGGCGGAAAGTAATCTTGTCAAGGGCGCCAGGATGGATGCGAAGTTGCGTACGAAGCGACGAAAATAGGAACATAAACCAATAAAACTTCTGAGGGTTTTGATAGACGTGGGCGTTAGGAAGTCTGCAACGGCGCGAAGCTTGTCTGGGTCCGGGAGGATGCCGTCCTTGGAGAATACGTGACCCAAGATGGTTAACTTGCTTGTAGCAAAGCGGCACTTTTTAAAGTTGAGCTGCAGGCCGGCAGAGGCAAGACAGGTCAGAATTTCATGCAGGCGAGCGAGGTGTGTTGGGAAATCGGTTGAGAAGATGACGATGTCGTCGAGGTAACATAGACATGTCTTCCACTTGTGGCTGCGAAGGATGGTATCGATCATACGCTCAAAAGTAGCAGGCGCGTTGCACAGCCCGAAGGGCATGACGTTAAACTCGTAGAGGCCATAGGGTGTAACGAATGCGGTTTTCGGGCGGTCAGGTTCGGCCATTGGAACTTGCCAGTACCCGGAGCGCAGATCCAAGTAAGTGAAATATTCTGCGCCTTGCAAGCAGTCGGGAGCGTCATCGATTCGAGGCAGCGGATCAACGTCTTTTCTTATTATCTTGTTTAGGTGTCTGTAGTCGACACAAAAACGAACGGAGCCATATTTTTTCCTTACCAATACGACAGGTGAAGACCAAGGACTTTGAAAAGGACGGATGACTTCACGTTTGAGCATGTGGTCCACTTGCTCCGTGATGACTCGTCGCTCTTTTGCCGATACACGATAGGGGCGCTGTCGCAAGCGGGAGTGGGAACCAGTGTCGATGGTGTGAGAAACACAGGTGGCACGGCCCAATGACGTCTGATGGCAGTCGAAAGAAGAAAGAAACTTGTGAAGGAGAGCGAGAAGTTGGCGGCGATGAGATGGGGAAAGAGCAGGGTTGATGGCGTTGTGAAAACACACTGAAGACGATGAGTCTGAGACAGAAGCTATGGCGTCAACGTAGCAACGGTGGGAGTCGGTAGGAACATCGAGATCGTCAACGTAGTCGACCGCCTGCAAGTATCCTAGGGTCTCTCCACGCAGTAGGTTGATCGGGTACTGGAAGTAGTTGGTGACCAGCATAACAGTTGACCCGGATGTTATAGTGAGCACGGCAAGCGGAAGAACTATGCCCTTGCGCTGAGCAAACACATCGGGTGGCGTGAACACTACAGTGGCGTCAGAATCGGCAGCAGACGACAGGACAACAGCCATCCACAACTCAGGGGGTATGGTTGTGTCGGCATGAACAATGAGTTTATCGGCAACGTGAGGAGAGCCGGTCAGCAGTGATTCACATAGTGGTAAAAGCGACACTTCGGCACGCGAAAAGTCAATGACAGCATGATGGCGTGAGAGAAAATCCCAACCAAGGATGAGGTCGTGAGAGCACGATGGTAGCACGAAACACTCAATTATGTATAGAACTTCTTTGATGACGACACGGGCCGTGCACACAGCTGAAGGGTGAATTCGCTGCGCGCTGGCAGTGGCGAGCACCAGGCCAGAGGGAGCTGTAGTCACTTTTCGCAGTTTCCGACAAAGGTTCTCGTGAATGACGGAAACGGCGGCTCCGGTATCGACTAGCGCAACTGCGGGTACTCCCTCTACAAAAACAGTAATAACGTTTTGCGGCGAAGATGGAGGTCTTGAGAACGTCGATGTATTTGCAGTTCTTGCCTCAGGAACTGCACCAGTCAGTTTCCCGCTTCAGTGGGAGCTCGACGACGCCAAGGTGAAATTGAACGCCGATGAGGGGAAAGGGAACGACGAGTTTCTGATCGGCGATCGGTTTCAAGACGTCTGGGTGAAAACGTAGACGCGGCGGCGTATTGTGGTGCGTAGGTGGGCGTTCCAAAGGTGGTAGGCGTTGTTGGGGCGCGGCGGCGACAGAAGCGAGCCACATGTCCAGCAATGCCGCAGGCGAAGCAGATAGGCCGGTTGTCGTGAGTGCGCCACGTCGCGGTTGGACGAAAAAACGGCGTTCACGGTCGGGCAATAGGAAATGAAACCGGATGCATGGGCGAGGAAAAGGAAGCTGGCGGCGGAGGAGGCCGTGCAACCATGGCTGCGTAACTGAGCGGTTGCAACGTAGGGTGATTGGGAAAGTTCGTATAGGGCAGCGGCACACTCATAGGATTGGGGGGGGGGGGGGGGAGGTTGTAGGAGCTGCAGGAAGCGCTTCCGATATCTGATTCGGATGGCTTGCTGTAGCGTTGGACTCAAAGCTGCCGAAGTTGCGTCGCTATGAGGCAGCAGCGCTTGCCACCTCTTCACGAATAAAAGCTTTTGTATGTTGCGATAGGGTCGAGTTGGGCAGAAGGTTGGCAGAAACCGCAACGCTCGAGACGGAATCGGCATGCTGAATGTTCTGGCGGGCGATGGAACGTTGGCGGCGCAGCTCGTCAAAGCTCTGACATAGGTTACTAAAGACTGATACGCTCGTTGGGCTTTTTGCCAGCAGCATCTGGAATGCGTCGTCCTCTATGCCCTTGAGGATATGCTTGATCTTGTCATCCTCTGACATGGTGGGATTTACCCGCTTGCACAAATCGAGAACATCCTCGATGTAACTGGTGAATGTCTCACCAGGCTGCTGTGCGCTTGGCGCAGACGCTGTTCAGCGCGTAGCTTACGCACAGCGGGGCGATCAAAGACTTCGGCAAAAAGTGTTAAATGCTGATCAGCTTGAAAAGTCTGATTCGTGGTTGACGAACCACAGTTTGGCTACGTCGGCGAGGTAGAAAGACACATGGGAGAGCTTAGACTGGTCGTCCCATTTGTTATGGGCACTTACACGTTCGTACGATGAGAGCCAGTCTTCCACGTCGTGTGCGGCGGTTCCACTGAAAATGGGTGGGTCACGATGAAGAGGGACGCCGGCGCAGACGACAGTGGCAGCCGGTGGTGCAGGCAACGAAGTGGCTAGATAAGGCATAGTGCCGGGCGATAGTGTTGGTGTTGGCAGGGTTCGAGTGCGGAGCTCCAGGACGAGGCGAAGGATCACAGCAACCTCCACCAAATGCGACGAGGTTTATTGTCGTCGATAACGTTGCAAGAACGCTACGTAAAGGTAGGCACTGCAAGGGCTGTTCGTAGCACGGGGCTCACTCGCGATCACAGGCACGGTACTTCGTCTTCCTCTTCAGTCGGCACATACACAGGGGCGGCCTCTGCTTCATTACACCCGTTTTTTTTTTCTGCTTTTCAGAATGCTTGTGCTAAACTTACGTGCTTCATGCCGCATTCTTACAGCGAAGCTGTTAAGGGCTCAGTCTCCGATGGTCGTGTCCGCGTATAGAAAAAACTCTCATTGGCCGTATGCTGTATGTGCGAGTGAAAGCGCGCGAGGGACGCGCTCTTTCACGGGGAGCGAACGCACGTGAGAGAGCAAACGCGACGGCTTCCGTCGCGCGAAAAGCCGGGGGGGGGGGGGGGGGACAGGAGGGAGGGAGGGGAGGCGACGTTAACTGCGGCACCAAATGCGTATCTTGCGATCTTGCGACCGGGCGTTTTGTTTCACACTTTTAATATTTCAGTCTGAGAAGCTTTAACATACAAGGCATGCGCTGTCGGTGTTTTGTTTCATGACATTTCATTATGGGCTGTCATTCTGAAAATTTTGAGGAGCTGTATAAACTTGGACATGTAGCAGCACCAGCAAGCGGCGTTTTGCCCACGTTCGCACGGAACGCGCGCGGCGTTGGTGATGTCTTTATGAAGAGCGTGCCAAACTTTGCCGTACACCCTATGGCGGTGTACCGTAGCGACCATAAATCCACGGTCCCTATGGTCAGTAAATAAATGAAAACCCCCGGATCATATATATTTCTCATCCTTTAATAGTTCAAATAGCCAATTACACCATCACATCTTAATAATCATAATTGGAAATGCATAATTGCCACCATAGTACAGCTTCACTGGTCTTCCATCTCCACCCCAGTGGAAGGGCTGACAGTTCTTTTTTCTGTAACTTAGTTGCGAGAGCAGAGAGAGAGAGAGAGAGAGATTCAACTTTAATGGTGCCATCAATTCACGAGGGCGGACGCAGCCTCCCTCCGCCTAGCAGACGGCCGAAATCCCCTGGGTCTCAGCGGCTGCCTCGGCTAGCTGGACGGCCCAGACCTGGTCTTGCTGGTCTGAGCTGAGCAGCAGGGTCTCCCACTGCTGCCGGTTTTGAATTTTGCGGCCCTCGAAAGGAGCCGCCTTCGAGCATGCCCATAGAATATGTGGCAGATCCGCCCTACATTTACATAATTTGCATTGATCGTTGTATTGCCCTGGATAGAATCTGCTGCAGGCCACCGGGTTTGGATACATGTTTGTTTGCAGGAGGCGCCAGGCCACTGCCTGTTTCCTGGTTAGCGCGGGATGAGCTGGTGGGTACCGGGCCCTTCCCAGCCGATAGTAATCGGTTATTTCTTTGTAGCTGACCATGCGGTCTCCTCTCGTTCCCGGCTGGGCGGGCTCACTTGCTCGGCGAGTAAGTCCTCGAGCTACGTTGTGAGCCGCCTCGTTGCCGGGGAGAGAGGAGTGCGCGGGTGCCCAAATAATTTGGATCGTCCCGCGATGACGGTCGCTGTTACTATTTAGAATTTTGAGCGCCTCTGGCGAGATGCGTCCTTTCGCGAAATTGTGAACTGCAATCTTGGAGTGGCTTATGATCACTCTCGCTTTCGTGGAGGCCACCGCTAATGCTATGGCGGCTTCCTCCGCAACTTCGGCGTTGTCCGTTCTCACGGTGCCGCTCGCGAAGGGTTCTCCGTCCGCGTTTACCGCTACTACGGACATCCCTTTGCGTTCTCTGTATTCCGCGGCGTCTACGTAGGCCACGCCCTCTACGTCATGGTATTTGCGCTCAATGTGGCGTGCCCTTGCCTCTCGTCGCTCCTTGTGGTGCTCCGGGTGCATGTTCTTGGGCAGTGGAGGAATTTTAAGTTCTCTCCTCGTCTCTAGTGGAATGCTTAGTTTGGTGCCGTGTTGCGCTTCATATCGAATTTTTAGTTTCTGTAGAATGTGTCGCCCCGTTGGGGTTTGTGTGAGTCTTTCGTATTGGGCGGTAGTGTGCGCCTCGATTAGCTCGTCAAGCGTGTTGTGTAGCCCCAACTCTAAGAGTTTGTCGTTGCGTGTTGTGACTGGGACACCAATTGCCTGTTTGAAAGATCGTCTGATGATGCATTCCATCTTGTTTTTTTCTGCTACACCAAATCTTAGGTACGGTGCCACATAGACGACGCGGCTTATGACGAAGGCCTGCACTAAACGAATTAGGCTGACCTCCATCATGCCGTAGCGTCTATTGGCAATCCGTTTGATTAGCCTTAGTGTTTGCTGTGCGCTGTTTTCTAGCGCCTTGATGGTACCGAGGTTTCTGCCTTCCGCATGTAACCGGAGTCCTAGGACTTTGATTTGGTCTACGATAGGTATCGGGCCCCCGTTCACTTTGATGTTAATAATCGGAGTTCCTCCGTATTGTTTCCTGGTCGTAGGGTACACCAGCAGGAGTTCGGACTTTTGAGAGGAACAACTGAGCCCCTTCTCTACCGCGTAGCGTTCGACGGCCTCCGTGGCCTATTGAAGGGTTTCCTCGATTTGGCGTTCGCTGCCGCCTGTCACCCACAACGTTATGTCGTCAGCGTACAGGCTGTGGTTGATGCCGCGGATCTTACTGAGGATTTTCGGCAGGCCGATCATGGCCACGTTGAAGAGAAAGGGGGACAATACCGAGCCTTGCGGCGTTCCCCTACTACTTAGTTTTATGTCATCCGACTTGATGTCTCCTATCGTGGTTTGAGCTGTGCGGTTCGAGAGGAAGTCCCGGACGTAGGTGTAGGCCTTGCGACCTACGTACCCCAGGTCCTGGAGGTTCCCTAGGACCGCTTTGTGCGTAATATTATCGAAGGCCTTGGTGAGGTCCAGCCCTAAGATGGCTTTCAGTCCCGCTCCTCTGCCCCGCGCGTCGAGGATTTGATGTTTTATTTGGAGCAGGACGTCCTGTGTGGACAGTTTCGGCCTGAACCCGATCATCGTGAGCAGATACAGACCTCTATCCTCCATGTAGTTGCTTAATCTAGTGAGAACGACGTGCTCCATCAGCTTCCCCACGCACGAGGTTAGAGAGATGGGCCTGAGGGTCTCAATCAGTAATTTCTTCCCGGGTTTTGGGATCATCACTACGTGCGCAGTTTTCCACTGCGGCGGTATTGCACCCTGTTCCCAGCACGCATTTATGTACTTTGTTATTGCCGCGATGGATTCGTCATTTAGGTTGCGGAGAATCTTGTTCGTAATGCCATCCGGGCCCGGTGCCGACTTTGTGCGCAGTCTGAGTATTTCGGCCCTCACCTCGGCCTCCGTGATCTCCTCGTCCAATGCGGGATTTTCCCTGCCCGAGTACGCATTCTGTGGTTCTCGCGTAATGCTTCCTATGTATCTGTTCTGTATGTCGCGAATGAGTTCATCGTCGGTTCCCGCGTAAGTGTGGGTGATCTTGTTGAGGTTCTGTTTCTGTGTCGTTTTGCTACCCTCTGGGTCTAAGAGACATCGGAGGAAGTTCCACGTTTTGCCCAGTCCAAGCTGGCCCTCCATGCGGTTGCATGTAGACTCCCATTGCTGTCGGTCCAAGCGGTTCGCGTGATCTTCAATCTCCCTGTCTAAACGTGCTATTCGCCGCCGCAGGGTCCTATTCAGCCTCTGGCGCCTCCACCGTCTCTGTAGGCTACTGCGCGCCTCCCACAGGTGGAGGAGTTTGCTGTCGGCTGCTTCGAGCCCTGCTTCCTCGGGAATTTCTCGAGTAGCCTGCTTTACCGCCTTGTGTATCTGTTGTGTCCATTTATCAATGTCCGTAATAATTTCTTCGCAATCGATGTCTGCCATTGTGTTGTTGTGTTCTTGTGCCTGTCTGAATATATCCCAATCCACCATCGTCAATTTCTTACCCTTCTTTTTTGTGGGTCCCGTGTGTATTGTTGTGGCTATAATGAAGTGGTCACTGCCCAAATCGTCTTGTGTGTTTGCCCACTTGGGGCCCTGTGTATTCTTTGTGAACGTGAGATCAGGTGTGGTGTCCACGCTTACGCTGTTACCCGTGTGCGTGGGTTGTTGAGGATCCGTAATAAGTGTGAGCCCCTCCTGTTGTACGTCTATCCAGAGATTCCGTCCTTTGACGGTTCCTCTGCGATAGCCCCACGCGGGGTGCGGCGCGTTAAAATCCCCTATTATTACTACTGTGTGTCGCTTTGCTATGTCAAGGGTTTTTCGGAACAGGGGCCCGAACCTACCTGTGTGTCTTGGAGAGCTATAGATGTTTAGGACAAAGAGGCTGCCGTCGTTCTTGCATGCCGGTATTATTTCTAAGAGGACGTGCTCTACGTTTGATATCGCGGTTTCGTGTTGCATCACTGCTAAGTTTCTTTTGACTAGGGTTACAACGAGTGCTTTCTCGTCAGAGGCTCCGTAGGATTTGTACCCTGATAATTTTGCCGGTCCCATAGTTTCTTGCAGGGCTATGACATCTGGGGTTTCTTTTCCTGAGAGGAACTGCTGCAGGTTTCCCCGTTTCCGGCGAAACCCTCGGCAGTTCCATTGCCAGATCAGATATTCAGTGCTATTTTTATTCGGGGCCATGTTGCTAATTGATGGCCCCCCGGTGGCCATACTGCTGTCCGCTACGGTGGGTCTCTGGTATGGTTTCACATTCTTTATAGGCCCTACCGGTGCGGGCCGATTTTCTGCCAGGGTGTTCTCTAATGCTGTAGTTCGGATTTCGAATCTTCCCATTCTGTTTTCAATTGCCTCCATGCGTTGTCCTAGTCGTTCCATCTGCGTATTGAGCATTTCGAATTGTTTCTTCATTAAGTCTGCTAGACTCGAGATTGGTTCGTCCTTAGTCTGGTGCTGTTCTTCCGCCTTCCGCTTATGCGGCGGGGCCGGCGCCGGTGCCGGTGCCGGAGCGCTTACCTGCATAGGTGTGGGGTTGGTCGTGACTGCCCTACCGTTGACGGATGGAGTACGGCTCCGATCTCGTGTCTTTTCTGCTTCTAGCTGTGCTATTTTAGCTCGAAGGCCTCTATTCTCCTGTAGTACCTGAACTAGCGTTGCCTGAATTTGAGCTAATTGTTGCTCTAGGGTGGATCTGCCACAATCCAGTTGTTGTTGGGCGGGCGGGGAGACCCTGTCTGCCTAGCTCACCTTGCTTTGGTCTTGCTGCTGCGGGCCAGGTCCCTGCTGCTGCCGCTGCCGTGGTGTTGCCGCTGACGACCCGGAACGAGTCCTTGACCTGGACGGCGTCCGGGATCTCGATCGCCTACCGCCGCCACCGCCGCCCTGGGGCAGCCTCGGGTAGGAGCGGGAGCGGCTCCTGGTGGCCGGACGAGCCGCTCTCTCGAGCGGCTCGTCCGGTCTTCGGCGCTGAGTCTCTGCTGCTCTTGCCGGGTTCTCTCCCACTGTCGTTTCTTTAGTAGATATGGAGTCCTGAAGATTTCCGTGCACTTCTTGTCTCCCGTGATGTGTTGCTTGCCGCATAATTTGCAGCTCGGTGTACATTGGTGTTCTTCCGTTGGGTTCGGTATGCCACATCCGCGGCATTTCTTGTTGTTTGGATTGGGGAACACGTCCAACCTGTGGCCGATGCGCCCGCACTGTTCGCACACTTCGTGTTTCTTCTTGTGCAGTAGGCAGCGGTATTCAGCGCCACGGTAGTACGCGTAGTACGTAGTATTCGTAGTCCCATCGAATACTATAACGATTGAGTTTGTGCGTCCCATTCTTCTCGCGTGTAGTATCGTAGGGTTTCGGTCGGTGACCAGGCTCTTCTCGATGACTTCTTGGCTTTCATTCTCGGGTACTCCGTGGATAACCCCTTTCGAAGTATCCTCCGGCGCCGTTATATACGCTGCTGCTGGCATAGGTCTGGTTTCCGATCCGTATTTCTTCAAGTTTGCTGTACTTGATGGCGTTGTCCTTGACTGGGGTGCTCATCGTTAGTGTATTCTGTCGTGCGTTGATTCTAAGCGTATCGTCTCTCGGTGCTTCATGAGTCAAGTCGGCCCCAAGGAGCACGCCATCCCTGACGACAACGGTGTGCAGTCGCGCCGCATCGAAGCCGCCGCGCGGGCGGATGACGATCTTAAAGTCATCGTGCGGCAGTTGCGGTTGCTTCGGCGCCGTCGGTGGTTGGCGTATGCGCACATCGCTCTTGTATTGCGCCGTGATGGCCGGTTTTTTTTACTTGTCTCTCGCCTTGTTCATTGTTGAGTTTCCCGCTCCTGTGTCTCTTCTCGTGAGCCGCTATCCAGCCTGGATCTTGCATTACTTCGGGGGTGATGTCCTCGCCCTCCACCTCTATGACATCCATATCGAGCTGCGGTTGGGGTGCTGGGGTGTCACCTCACCGGGGCTAACCTCGACGCTCGCCGGGGCCGGCGGGGTCAGAGGTCGTACTAAGCCGAAACAGGCATAGGCGTGGACGTCGCACAAAACGTTGAAAAAAGTGATCCACTTGCCAAATTTTGGCCCCACGTGGTCCTGGGATGTTTCGATGTTCGTTGTCGTAGAAGTTTCACTCGTTCCTTGCGAATTTCCGTTAATTTCATGAAAATTCTGCGGAGCAGCACTCAGGGTTCCACACAAGAGCCACTTCGTCGTCGTCGAGAGCAGAACATTTTTTATTATTACGTCACTTGCCGAGTTTTGGTTCTCATTTGTTTCGCTTGCCGAATTTTGTGAGCTTGTCTCCTAAACATAACTGACCCCCGTTTCACTTTGTAGGTGCGTGAAAAACGATTTCAGACGAGTGACTTCGTCAGGGTTAGAACGTACACGGACTTGAAGAGTGTAAAAGTTATTGAAGTGCCGCTGGAGCGGGTTCGCCTCAAGCCAACTACGGGCCCCAGTCTTTTCCCCAGCTGTCCGAAATATATGTCTCAGCTGACGCCAACGCGGGAAGCTCTCGCTGAAAAGAAGGCTCGGCTCCAGGCAGCATCAGCTGCGAAAAGCGATACAGCTTTCTGTTGCTACGCAAGAAGACGAAGATCGCAGGAACAATATTTGCAGTTTTCAGGAACTTTGTTATGCCCTTCTGACGCTAAAGATTTCAAACATCTGGACTGCGATCACTAGATAGTCAAAGGTTTTTTTTTCTTGACCTCTCCCTCGACGATGCTTCCGCGGTGCGTTCGTCAGTGGGGGTCTTAGAGGAGCTGTCGGTTCAGGTGTTTCTCGGAGGGTCCGTCTTCAAAAACTTGCAGATGTGTTTCGTGCCGGCAGAAATAAAAGGATTTAAGGGAGCTTGACTGGAGTGCTGCAAACTGAGGAAAAGCTTGCAAAGTTGTTGTACTGAAAGGAGTCAAAAAGAGAAGGAACACCACCTACTTTCAACTGTGCTGATCCTCCTGGACGAAGTGAACAAGGAATGTGAGCTCCAAGAACGTCATGCATGGAACTTACAGGTACTGAAATTTGTGAGAAGCCAAGTCGAGCTTGTGTTGAGAAAAGTGCCGCGACATCTACCAGATGTGCTTCTGTTTTCACGTTTGCTGTATACCATTTTTCCGCATGCGTACAGGTTCATCAGAAGTTCTCTCAAAGTTAAGCTGCTGCACCCAGACACCATTCGACGAATATGTTCGCCTATACCACTTGAATCTAGCTCTTGAGCAGCAAGATTTTTCTTTTTTGAACTACGCTAAAACTCATGCAAGCAATGGCCGAGCATGAGCGTATACTGTAACATTAATGATGGATGAGATCTATCTTGAAACCTATTTTGAATACAAAGCAGGCTTCGTGACAGGCGCCGCCGCCAATGGTTCAAATCCGGCTAAAACAGCATATGTGTTCATATCGCAGACCCCTTCTTTCGAGCAACAAGGATGTGGTTCACATTTTACTTGTCGCACAGATCGATGCAAAAGCATTGCATAAATTTTTGCTCAAGCTCAGAGTCACTTGTATTCAAAGTACTAGCAGTTGTTCCAGACAACAGTGCTATAAACCAAAAAGCCAAGGCATTTTTGCTAGCCCCCCTAAAGCCATTATTATTTACCCACAGCCATCTGATTCCTCTCGTCCACTGTTCTTTAGTTTGGACCCTGCACACCTGCTGAAGTCGATCAGGAACAACGGGGTAAACCAGAGAAACACTGCAAAGTGCATGTATTACCCTTATCCGAGCAGTAACGACCCAAAGCCACCTATTCTTACGGCATCACTTAAATGTTTGTCTGATTTACATGATGCTGAGCAGAATAATCTTTTAAAGCTGGTACCAACTCTGTCCCTTAAAGCACTAAACCCATCAGCTATTGACTCTTTTCGCGGAGAAGTTTGCTCTAGAAGAAAGAGATGGCGCTTTCGGCGGCGCGCCATACGTTGCCTCAGCGAATGCGCACGAATACGAAACCATTACTGCTTCTGCACTGATACTGTGCGATCAGCTGTCGGAAATGCAAACTGGGTGTTTGCTAATTCATTGTGCCCAATTCATGCTGCAAAATATGTAACGATAAAGGGAAGACGCGTGCGGTAGTTCGGTGAAAAAATAGTGATTCACATATAAAGGAATGGAATCAACCTGTGTCGCCGCTGCTACATAAGGACTGCCTGTGTTGCCACCCTTCGCGATACACGGCTTTCCTCGAGGATCAAAAAAGATAATTAATCCGCCAGAGGTGTATGGCTAACCTCCAAAGAAAGGACTTCAACTCCGGAACGTGGGCACTTAAGAAGGAGTACCGTTCGTTAATAAAGGACGTAGCGCCACTTACTGGCAGAGTAAGCTTTTCGCACGCTATCTACACACATCAACGCCTACTCGCACGCAAACTTACGCCCACGCTATTGCCAACGTATCAATATTAAATGAATGGGCGAACACTTGAATCACTGTGCCGAAGCATGAGTTACGGCGACTACACCGACAAGACACGAATGTTTGAAGCTGAGTGTTTCGTGACGGTTCACAGAGTAAGCGAGGGACTAGCGACAACACGTCTTTGCTACAAGCTAACGCAAAGTACAGAATATTTACGTTCCAAGCTTTGTGCGCAGCAAGAACAAATCTATTGCAGCAGAGCACACCCACGAGCGACAAGGCTGAAAAAAGATGTGGCCGCACGGAGGAACCGACGAACTTTACTGAGTCAGAGACATGACAAGCCGCTGCTTCAAAATGTTTGCCAAATAAAGAACGAAGAGCACACTGATCCCGATTTAAGTGATATGCGGAAAATTGGACAGCTTGGAATACATTTGTAGCCCCGCTTTTAGTACAAGCACCGTATACGCTGCTCGCGCCGTTTGGAAAAGGCGTAATGCACATACATGTCCTCCGTGGCTGTGGTCAAAGCTTCGTGTCGTGCACAAAGGCACCGTCTACGATATGTGTCGAAACGGAGGTTTGCTGCGCCGCACGGGCGCCACGCGCTTGCATTGTAAATGCGGAGGCAACAGGAGGCACCTGAGGCAAGCAATGGACGCGTCACCACGTGATCAAACATGGCTGCGCCCACAGGAGCGCCGCGAAAAGGGTCAATATGCAAAAATAGTGACTGGCATGTTAAGGAATAGAATGAATCTGTGTGGCCAATGTTCGCGGACCTTTGCAGCAACTGTCCGAACGTGTCACCGGCACTTCGTGATGTACGGCTTTCCTCGAGGATACAGAAATTTGCTCATCCGCCAGCCTTGTATCGCTAACCTTCAAAGAAAGGGTTCCATCCCAGAACGTCGGCAAGAGCGAGTACCACTCGTTAAACAATAACAAAGGGAGTAGCGATGCTTGCTCTCATAGTTAGTTTTGCGCACGTGATCTATACACATCTGTCCCAAATGGCAGGAAAACTTACGCCCACTTTATCGCCGACGTATCAAAAATAAGTGAGTGGGCGCACACTTGAATATTTTCGCACTGTATACGCACAATAAATGACGGACTACACCTATGGCGCACGAATGGTCGAAGCTGAATGTTTCGGGACGGTCCACAAGAGTAAGCACTTTACTAGCTGTAATATATCTTTGCTGCAAGGTATTACAATGTACAAAACAGCTACGTTTCAAGCCTTGTGCGCAGCAAGAACAAATATATCGCAACTGAGCACACCCGCGAGCCATTAGGCAGAAAATATTCAGATAGTGGCCGCACCGAGGAACGTCACTGAGTCAGAAACTGACAAGCCACTGCTTCAAAATATTTGTCGAATAAAGAACAAAGAGCAAAACACACTAATCCTGACTGAATTTATAATCGGAAAGCTTGGAATACATATTTAGCCCCGCTTTTAGAACAAGCACCATATACGCTGCTTGCGCCGTTTGGACATAGCGGGCTCCGAAAGCGCTTTTGCATGTTCTCTGAAGCTGTGTTCAAAGCTTCGTGTCGTCCACCTAGTCACCGTCTACGATATCTCCGAAAACAGAGGTTTTCTAAGCCGCGCTGGCGTCATTACACTTCCATTGTAAGCAAGGAGACAACGGAGGCAGTTGAGGCAAGCAATGGACGCGTCACCATGTGATCAAACATGGCAGCGCCCACGGGATCGCCGCGAAAAGGGCTCAATAGAGCGTCAGAACGTTAGGCTGGCTCTCAGAATATTTAGTGAATCGACAGTTGCTGCATTGCAATGCTCCACAGTGCAACATGCCAAAGGAACGGCAGATTTTATTAACACCATTTTGACATGGCGGCAAATAGTTAATGTAAAGACACCGAGAAAGGGTGAACGCTTACGTGATGAAAAGCAGTATCCGATTCTGTCAACAACATATCCACCGCTGGAATTTTTGAGAAATATACCAGAATGGCTAGACTACGGGGTTAGCCTGAAGCACTACGCCGGCCACCTGACGAAAGAAACGCACTTGGCTTTTGGCCACAGCAAGCCACGCTCTGCATGAGGTCTCGGCATACTGCCCTGAAGAGCTAGGATTTCGGCATGTGCTTCTTGGAAAATGTCAAACAGATTCTTTTGAAGACAGGTTTGGGAAGTACCGCGAGCTATCTGGTGCCCAATACCACATCTCAATCGGGCAGATTTTTGAATCTGAGAACAAGCTCAGGCTTCAAAAAAGTACTGGACCTTGCCTGACCTGGACGTTATTGCAAAGCCAATCCCTACCATAAGTGTTGATTCACTTCATGTGCAGTTAACCATAGCGATGACCGATGCTGATGTTGCTAAAAAATCGTCAATTATTCCCGCTGTTACATACGTTGCTGGGTACTCTGCACATGCGGCACTGAAAAAGCTCATTTGTGTGCCGTGCAAAAAAAAAAAAAAAAAACCTTATACTGGAGAATGCCAGTTTGGAGCATGAAGACACACTGCTCATTGAAGGTATGACAAGAGGAGGACTGAAGTTTCCGCATGCTGTTGTAGTGGATGCTGTACTTTGTACAGAAATATTCCTTGATAAATTGAGTATTCAGCAGTGCGCATCAAAATTTCTTGCTCTTCCAAATCAGAAAGAGGTTTGCGAAACTAGACCGCATTTGGCACCAAATGCGGTCTAGTTTCGCTATGTGACCTTGATGCCTGTGATTATGGCCACTCTCCAGAAAAAGTCATGCGCCATATTTTGAGTGCAGCTGCCAACACGCTCTTGGATAATCTGTGTAAAACCAAAAACGACCAAACAACTGTTTCAAAGGGGAAGCGTAAATTGCGAACTCTAAAGAGTGGAAGATTGATGTAGTAGTAGTAGTAGAAGAAAACTATTTGATGTTTTGTAACGAAGTCCCAGAGGGTGGAGGGTGGAGCCCTCAGTCTAGGGCCCCATTTGCTGCTGCTATCCGGCTGGCGCAAGTTGGAATGCAGGCGCAAGTTGGAGGCGCAAGTTGGAATGCGCTAGCGCAAGACAGGGGTAATTGGAGATCGCAGGGAGAGGCCTTCGTCCTGCAGTGGACATAAAATATAGGCTGATGATGATGATGATGATGATGATGATGATGATCCGGCTGGCGCGGTCGATCAAGTATCGCTGCTCGTCGAAGGCTGTGCTGGAAAGAGCGGCTTCCCACTGGGATGGTGAGGGGTTGGGAATTCTAGGTAAGCCGGGTGGTGTGGAGCCTTCCCACGTAGAATGGTAGAGGTTTGGGTGACCACCACAGAAAGGACATTTGTCGGGGTACTGGCTAGGGTAAAAAGTGTGGCGGAGAGCAAGGCTGGGGAACGTATTAGTTTGTAGCTGGCACCAAGCGGCTGCATCTGCATGGTTTAACTTCACGTGTGGTGGAGGGAATGTTCTACGGGATAGTCTGTGGTGTTGTAATATATGCGTGTATGTAAGTGGTATCGTTTCCACCTTGTCTGGGTTGGACTGGTCTTCCACCGGTGCCTGGAGGGTTAGGCCTCAGGCTGTCGCATGAACGCGCTCATTGCCAGGGAGAGACGCATGCCCAGGTGTCCATACTAGGTCAACTAGTGGAATATTTTGCTTCGTGTGTAGAATTTTATGAGCGATCGGTGAAATCCATCCTTGTGCGTAGTTTCGACATGCTTGCTGGGAATCTGTAAGAATATGTATTATCTTATCTGGGGGTTGAGCGCTGATGGCGAGGGCTATGGCACATTCTTCCGCTTCCGTGCAGTTGTCAGTGCGTATTGTGGCTGATAATAGTGCTTCGCCCCTCCAGTCGGCCACCGCTACCACTTTGGCTGTAATGTCGGGGTAGCACGCGGCGTCTGTATAGAAGGTGTCGAGGTCGTTGCCGTAAGCTCGGTGCAGTGCCATTGCACGTGCAACGCGCCTGCCTTTATGGTGTTCGGGGTGCATATTCCGAGGTATGGGGGCCACTGTAATGTTTTCTTTGATGTTTGGGCGATTGACAGGGGCTCTCGTGGGGCACTCTGATGTTGGGTAACTTAATTGTCTCAGTACGTGCCTTCCTGTCGATGTACGTTTCAGTCGTTCGATCTGACCGATTTTCTGGGCTTCGAATAATTCGGCCATGGTGTTATGCAAACCAAGCTGTAATAAATTGGAGTGTCCCTCCCCACGGTACTCTTTAGTAAAAGGTGAAAGATTAATGCGTGGATTTCAGGAGAGACCTGAGCTGTAATAGTCTGGCTGTTGAGGTGTAGATAGCAAGGCCTGTCGCCGTTTTCACCGCTGTTCGTATGAGTGTGTCTAGCTGGTTTGTTTGGTTTAGGGTGAGTCAGTGGTAAGGTGCGTGATAGGTAATGCGGCTTACGATTAAAGCGTGTATGATACACATGACGTCGGATTCTTTTAGGCCGTGGCGGAGGTTCGTGACCCGCCGGAGCATGTGCACTACCTGATTAATCTGCTTCTTCAGTAGCGTCAGGGTATATGTCGCTTTCGCATTGGCTTGAACGTGGAGTCCTAGTAAGCGTAATTTGTTAACCTTATTTACAGGTTCACTTTCGATAGTCACCGTGATATCAGGCGGTAGGTGGTGTTTCCATTGGAGTTTTTTTACATAAGCAGTTCTGACTTTTGAGCTGCGCACGTAAGTCCCCCTGATCGCGCATATTTCTGGGTGACAACGGCTGCTGCTAGTAGTGTGTCCTGTATTTCACCATCTGAGCCACTGGTGGCTCAGATGGTGATATCATCAGCATAAAGCGCATGCCTAATTCCAGGTATGGCATCTAGTAGTGCAGGTAGTCTGCTCAAAGCTATGTTAAATAGCACGGGGGAAAGCACTGACCCTTGTGGCGTGCCTTTTCCCGCAAGAGGGATGGAGTCCGAACGTATATTTCCTATACCTATAGTGGCAGTGCGATCTTTAAGAAACGCCCGGACGTAATTCTATAGTCGTCGGCCACACTTTGTTGCCTCTAGATTGGTGAGTATGAAGTCGTGAGCTGCGTTATCAAACGCGCCTTTCAGGTCTAACGCATGGATGACTTTGCTTTGTTGAGTGCTCATATGGTCAATTATCTCTTCCTTAATTCGCAGTAGTACGTCTTGAGTGGATAGCCCCGGTCGAAAACCGAACATTGTGTGCGGCAGTAAAGCTTGCTCTTCTAGGTACGGCTGAAGCCTTGCCAGGACGACATTTTCAAAAATCTTTCCTATGAATGATGTGCGCGAGATGGGCCTCAGTTGGTTTACAGAGGGCTGCTTGCCTGGTTTTGGCATCATTATAATATCGGCGTGCCGCCATTCTTGCGGCAGGGTGCCCTCTAGCCAGTGGTACTGAAAATAATCTGTAAGTTCTTTTATCGATCTGTCGTTGAGGTTTTTTTAAAAGCCGGTACTGTATTCCGTGTGCTCCCGGGACGGTGTTGCGTACTATTCGATGCATTGCCGCTCTAACTTCATGTGGTGTAATGTCTTTGTCTAATTCCGAAGGCTTCCGCATACGGATAATTTATGTAAGTACCTATTTATGTTATTATGTATTTATGATATTTATGATATTTATGTAAGGACCTGTACCTAGGTAAGTATCTTTTAGCTGCTGTATTGTGGCCGCATCAGTCCCAGGTGTCTGTCCCAAGATTTTTTGAAGGGTTTTGCTGCTCGTTGCTTTAATTTGATTGGGGTTGATGAGATTTCTAAGCAGTACCCACGTTTTGGCGGTGCCCAAGGTAACCTGCATTTGATTTCATAGGTTCTTCCAATTGTTTCGCGTTAGTTCGGTTGCGTAACTTTCCGCCTGGGCTGTTAAGGCGGATATCCGCTGTCTGAGCTTGTGATTGTGTTTTTGCTTTTTCCACCTTTTTTGCAGGCAATGGCGAGCCTCCCAAAGGTGTAATAGGTGCCTGTCGACATCGGGATGTTCTGGTGACGTGTTGATGATTTTCGTTGTCGCACGGAAGTCTGTCTGAATTTGTCTGATCCATTCCTGCAGAGTTTCTGTTTTCAAACTGCCTTCGTAGGTTTCGTTGGTGCTTTCTTGCTTGCGCCGCTGTCTGAACTTGTCCCAATCCGTCATTCGTATTTTACGTTCTTTGATTTTTGTTCGCGGTGTTATAAGATGCGTTTCTATTATATTGTGGTCACTACCGAGGGTCTCATCGAGGTTGTGTCATCCCTGGTACCTGATGTCTTTGATCAGCGTAAGGTCGGGGCAGGTGTCTCGACTGACACTGTTCCCTATTCTCGTTGGGTAGGCTGCGTCTGTAAGTATGGTCCAGCATGGTTGTGCTATCGTCTGTGCTAGCCGTCGACCCTTTGGATTAGTGGTCTTGTAACTCACGTTGGGTGTACACCGTTGAAGTCCCCTACAATAAGTAACCGTTTCTTTGCTTCCTTTAGTGTGTGTTTGAAGAGCCCATCGAAACAGTCTGCCCGCTCTTTAGGGGCACTATAGATGTTGAGGACAAAGAAGCTAGGCTCTTTCCTGTCTACGGGAATGATTTCGATGAGTACGTGCGGTATGCGTTCGCAGCTGAGGGTGTGGTCGATTGCGGTTAACCTCTTTGACACTAATGTTGCTGTTTTAATCGGGCCATTGTGGTGTTCTTTGTACGCAAAAGTATTGCATCCAGTCAGTTTAGGCTCAATGTATGTTTCTTGTAGTGCCAATATGTCTGGTGCGTGTGTCTGTGCGTGTATGAACTGCGTTAGATTTCCTCGTTTCCGGCGGAAACGGCGGCAGTTCCATTGCCAAATTTTGATGGGTTGTGTTTGCGCTACATTTTGTTGTCTAGCCATGTTTTATTGTAAACTGACCTGAGATGAAGGGCGTGCTTATGGATGTGCCCGGATATCTTCTCTTGCCTCGAGTGGACTAACACGGGTGCGGTTGAGGGTGGCGTTGTGGACGGCCGTCTGAGTAACTTCGTCGCGAATTTGTTGTCTAAACTCTTGGGTTAGCTCAATGGACAACTGTTGCAGGGTGGTTTTGATTTCTTCGTTTATTTCCTGCGTATCTTGTGTGAAACTCTCCTTGAGTTCCTATCGGTCCCGTTGCATTTCTTTGCTCAGGCGCTCTCTATCTTGTTGAAACTCGTGTTTTAACTGGTGTAATTCCTGTCGAAGAGTGATTGGCATTTTGTTTATTAATATTCGCATCTCTTGCCTAAGGGTTCGGGCTATGCCATTAATGATTTCCTGCACCTGGGCGTTGGTAGTGAAGTTATTTGTGAGAGGCACCTGCCCTGTATGAGTACTACGTGTGCATGTTGTAAGGGGTGGAAAATTGGTGGAAGTGATAGAAGGTAAGGGGGAAGGATTTCAAAGCCGCTCAGCCCAGGTCACCTTTGGCGGATTCGTACCAGAGCCCTTCGTGACCGGTTTCCTCCCGGTGTTCTCCAGCATGTCGATGGTTGACCGTGATTCCGCCCCTTGCTCGTTTGCAGCTGCTTCATGCCGTTCATGTCGGTGTGTCTTTGCACGTGGTAGGCTTTGTGATCTGGATGTGGACGCGTCCCTGGATTAATCTCGTTTCTTTGAGTCTGCTGATATTCGGGGTGATCGGCCTCTGTCTACGTTCGTCTCCGTGGAAGCTGGTGGCGATTTTGACCCGGGAGTTTGTGGTTGATTGCTGCTAGTCCCAGTGTTGGTGGTGGTGGGAACGTTGTTGGCGTCGCTGGTGTAGCCGGCGTTACATAAGAAGTGTGATTTGTTGAAGGGCTTGCGCTGCCTGGCTGGGCAGCTTGGGTCCGTAAATGGGTGATCGCCTCCACACAGCACACACTTCGGTTGGCATTGGTGGTCCTCTGATGGGTTTTCATGTCCGCAGTTCTTGCACCGGGCACTCTCCGGCGTGGGACAGATGTCCGCCCTGTGCCCGGTTTTCAGGCATATGCTGCATACCTGAGATTGTGGTCGGTAGGGTCGTCATAGGAGCTCTCCACCATAATAATAAATTGTTCTTGGGACTTCCAGCCCATCGAAGGTGATAAGAGCAGCCGACGACTTTCCGAGCATGCGTGCAAAGAGAATCGGTGCTTGCGGGGAGCGTAGATTAGCCATCAGTTCGTCCGGGTGAGTTTCATTGTCGATCCCAGTGGCAACTCCCTTGCAGGACATGTCGAGGGCTGCCACGTATGCGTATACTTGGTACTCCTTGCCACCAAATTTGAGGGTAGTGATCCGTCTGATGCGTTCCGCCAGCTCCTCTTTTGGCGTACTCGCCACTGCCAGGTTCTGTTAGTTGCGGATTCTCAGTGTGAGCGCGTCAGATTCGGTTGCAGTAATGTTGGAAGCCTGACTCACCGCTCGGGCGACGCGATGCGATTGCAATTTGCTGAAGTCGAGGCCGTCTCGTGGACGGAAGACGATCTTGCAGTCAGAAGGTGGAAGTGGTGGGAGTCGTGGTTTTCATTCGTGTGCCTGGTTGGCAGTGCGGTCTGGTCTGATTCTCCAGTCGTAGTTGTTGGAAGGCTGTCATCGCGTCGGCGTTTACGGGCAACCGTAAACCAGTCTCCCCCGTTGCCGTCAGTATCATTGCTTTCACCTTCGATTGCGGCGTTCATTTCCATTCTTTCGGAAGTTTGGGTGTTTTCAGGGTCTGCGTCGACCAAGACGGTTTTGATGGGGTCCATTTTGGCCTTGCCAAGGATTATCTCTCAACAGATATTTCCCGGCTACAGCGGGCGGCCAGCCGCCGACGCTGGGATCGCTCCCGTTCGGTTAGGCTTGGCCGGGCAGCCGTCACCTTGGATCTTAAAGAGGCGATAATTTGACGTAAAATCAACGCGCGGATGTTTTTCGAGTATCGGTGTGATCGCGTTGCGGTAGTAAGTCAATTAGTATCACTCACAGCACTCGGTGTGGTCGAAATCTATTCTAAATCCGGCATTGGAGGTCGATACAGCGGGAGCACATCGATCAGAACGGGTCGTTGTCCTGGAAAATTAATGATCATATGGTTTAATGCAAGTGTTTTTCAGTAGTGAATGTTCCTTGTACATCTAATTACATGATTATGATAGCTCTGTATTAAGCCATTTTAATTTGGTACATGCTTGTTTGATACTAAGTGACTGCTGCATATAGCACTGTATTTGGTGAGAACTTGTGTTCCAATTTTTTTCATTTTGTAAAATGAAAATGTATATGTAAATGTATATGCTTGTCGCTCTTTCTCACACTGTGGTGGTCAACAAATTGTACTTGGTTTTTCTGGGCTTGAGATGCATATCTGACTATGTCCCATAACTTGGTGACAGCTGCCTTGTGAGTGTCTGTATGTGTGAAGTGCTGAAATAAACTCTTCATTCCCTGTATTTATTAAATATCTTTTTGAAGTCTTTCAGGATCGTTTTGAGATCCGTGCAGCATGAAGTAGCTATAAATTAACATATGAAGGAAGCCAACAGTCACCACAACCGAGGAAAGTGTAGGGGTGAACAAGTAGTGGTAAATAATGGGAAGTAAACATGGTAACCATTTTGTGGCTGCAAGGTAACTGACTAGAAATAATAAAAAAGAAACCAAATGAGGCAGGTTGAATTTGAGGCCATGACCTCTGAATAGATTTGTTATGAATTAGTTAGTTACTGTGCATCCCTCACCAAAGCGGAGACCAACTATTCTGTGACTGAAAAAGAATGCTTAGCCATCGTATGGGCCCTTAGCAAGTTCCGCCCTTACTTGTACGGCCGCCCGTTTGACGTCGTCACAGATCATCACGCCCTTTGTTGGCTATTAAATTTGAAAGACCCATGTGGCCGCCTTGCCCGATGGGCTCTTCGACTTCAAGAGTTCGACATCAACGTCGTATACCGCTCTGGCCGCAAGCACTCGGATGCTGATGCTCTGTCACGGTCTCCTTTGCCTACCGACCTTAGTTGCGTGCCAACACTAACACCCATCGTGCTGCCTCTCACCATCGACAGAATTGCTTCAGAGCAGCGCCACGACCCCTGGATAGCGGCCCTCCGCGACCTACTTTCTGACACGCCCACACTGCCAGCCTCTCGCGCACTCCGCCGCCAAGCTGTTCACTTCACCATTCGCGACGACCTTCTGCACCGACGCAACTACACATCTGACGGCCGTAAATGGCTACTCGTCATACCGCGCAGCCTGCGCTCCACTATCTGCGCATCCTTTCACGATGACCCGCAGTGCGCCCACGCTGGAGTCTTCAAAACATATGAACGACTTCGTCAGCGCTACTACTGGCGAGGAATGTTTACATACGTCCGCAAATTCGTTCGTTCATGTACGGACTGCCAACGTCGGAAATCTGCGCCTTGCCGTTCAGCTGGAGCTTTGCAGCCCCTTCCCTGTCCCGCCTGATAGAGTGGGCATTGATCTCTATGGTCCGCTTCCTATGACACCCGCCGGTAACCGCTGGATCATCGTCGCCGTCTCACCATCTTACGCGATATGCTGAAACTGCGGCACTACCTTCCGCCACTGCGCGCAACGTCGCCTCCTTCCAGCTCCGCTGTTTCATCCTCCGTCACGGCCCACCTCGTGAACTTCTCAGCGACAGAGGGCGCGTCTTTTTGTCTGAGGTTGTCGAAGCTCTTCTTTCTCAGTGCCACGTTATTCATAGGAAACCACCGCCTACCACCCCCAGACGAATGGACTCGCGGAACGTTTCAACCGGGCCCTGGATGACATGCTGGCCATGTACGTCGCATCTGACCACACAGATTGGGACCTTATCCTACCATTTGTTACGTTCGCCTACAACACTGCAACCCAGACTACCACTGGCTTTTCTCCCTGCTTTTTGCTTTACGGCCGTCACCCATCCCACACCATGGACACCCTGCTACCCTACCAGCCCGATGCTTTTGAGTGTGTGCCAGCTTCGACTGCAGCACGTCATGCCAAGGAGTGTCGCAAGTTAGCGCGCCACTTCACCACCGCCAGAAAAGGCTCCATGACGCTCACTGTGAGCAACCTGTCTCTCTCCCGGCGACCTCGTCTGGCTGTCAGTACCTGCGCATGCTCCTGGCCTCTCTTCAAAACTTCTTCCCCGCTTCGATGGACCTTATGGCATTGTCCAGCGCACGTCTGCGGTGAATTACCTAATCGAACCACTGACACCCCCCTCTGACCTCCGTTGTCGTGGACGTGACATTGTTCACGTCGATCGCCTTAAGCCGTACCGTGAGCCGCTCGTGATCACTACTGTTTGAGCCGCCAGGATGGCTGCTTTTTATCCCGGGGGTGATTGTGATGAAGAAGACGTGCAACATGTTCCGCAGATGATGCAAACCACCAACAGTAGCAGCATCGTGATCGCTTCTCAAAAGACGACGCCGAAGTTACCGCTAACAGCGCTGCCCGACGTAACTGTGCAGTCGTCCGTTCTGTGCCAGTATATCCGAAGGACCTACATCTACGCCTGCATCAATAAACCTCATGTCAACTGTAATGGCTAAAAAATGTTTTTTTTTCTTCCAAAGCGTAGTTCACAAAATAATATCAGGGAGAAAAAAAGAACAAACACGAATACTAAGTTTGCCGTTCAGTGGAGTAATTGACAAAGGCCTGAGGCTTCTCATGCATGAATTAGCCTAAATACAATGTGTCGTCCTCCTAAGGAGTACATCTAATAATAGGGACACTTTAAATAATAACAGTAAGCTGGCACAGAACACGTGGTATCTTTGAAAACGGGTGCTCCAATGGTCAGGCGAGAAAAATATGTCACACTTTCGCCCTAAGGGCGAAGCAATGAATGCGTTAGCAACACAGCAATGTCATACAAAGTAAGGTGAGCGGCTTTGGTAGCAATATGAATTGTAGTAAACATGAGCTGATTAAGTAAGCAGGTGTGCTGCGGCGTAAGTAGACCGACATGAAGAGAGACTCGATGACCACGAGAAGGCGCGTGTGAAACGGTGGTGTTGATGAGAAGCGCTTCCCGTGGGCAGCGCGTGCGAAGGGACACACCTGTAGCGCTGCACTGCCGATCCGGGCAGCATTGCATATGTAGCGTGTGCTGGAAAATGTGGCCCGACTATTACTAACTGAATGAACAAGCGTGGTGTGAGCGCGCACAAACAAACATGAATAGATCACACTGAATGACTACAGACAACGACTGTCAAAACGCTGGCAGCAAGAGCATACGCCGCAGCGGCAGCGGGCGAAGGTACGTGCGGTCTATCGCTTCAACGGAAACTGAGCGGCGAATGCACGGCGCATAAAGGTCAGAGCCGTGTGGAGATAAGCGACAGTGCTAGCGAGCGACGAGCGCGGTTGTTGGCAGAGTAAAAGTGCGCCCCCCCCCCCCCCCCGCTCCCTCCGGCGCTGGCTTCCTGCTTCCTTGAGTGCGCGTGGGAGATGAGTGCGTTCGCTCTCCGTCATAGCTCGCGTCCCCGCACGCTTCCGCTCGGGCATGCGGCGCGCGGCGAAGATTTTATCTATACGGAACCTCACGGCGACGGCGACGGCAGAAATCCGGTTGAAGTGTCCATATAATTGCTATCGCAATAAAACCGCGTGGGGTTCAAGTTCAAGTTCAAGTTAATTTATTTTACCACATACATGCAGTTTCACATAAGTGGTTGGGACGAGGCAAAAAAAGCTGCATTAAAAACAGCTTGACTAGCCCCACGTCCCCGGTTCACTATGGCAGCATGGCAGTAAAATAAAAGTACATTTCAACATCGGTGTCAAATGAGAAACACATGATATCCACAGAAAACATATTTACAAAAAGTAAAATTTAGCAATGAACATATTTAACACAGCATGCTTAAAACAGAAGTGTTAGAGAGTGTGCGAACATTTTCATAAGAAATCTTGAATTTATTTAATGTCTTCGGCAAGCAATAACCTAAAGTTTGAAAGCTATAGTTTGTGCGCGGCCGTGGCACATACCATTGTTCCGAGTGTTGTTTTGGCGCAAAGAAGGATTTAGTTGCAAGTTAGCTACACTGTGTATATAATCGCGATTTTTCACAATATCAGATCTAAAGGAAAGTAATAAAGTGTATTCATATAGCACGCTCAATTTAATTACATTATATTTAACGAATAGTTCTGAAGTGTGTGCATTATATGGAAGGTTTGCAACAGAACGT
Source organism: Dermacentor silvarum (assembly GCF_013339745.2). Taxonomy (NCBI): domain Eukaryota; kingdom Metazoa; phylum Arthropoda; class Arachnida; order Ixodida; family Ixodidae; genus Dermacentor; species Dermacentor silvarum. The sequence goes on from NC_051157.2 coordinate 136,730,498, forward strand.
ATGGCCTTTTTTTGTAGGATAGCAAGATTATTTATGGATTGCTGTGTTCCGTTACCCCAAATTAAGTTACAATAACGTAGATGAGATGAGAAGAGTGCCTTAAATATCGAAAGCTTTTGAGGAACTGGCAATATACGCTGACATTTTCTCAGTACGCCCAAGACCTTACAAAGTTTGTTTTGTAAAAGTTCCGTATGGTGATCCCATTTCATATATTCGTGAAACATTACACCTAGAGATTTTGCTGTAGAAGAAAATTCAATTTTATTATTATTCAACATGAGATTATAAGAACGAGTGAGCTCATAAAGCGGGGATTTAGAGCGAAAAAGAACAGCTTTAGTTTTTGAGCAGTTAATTTGTAAAGAATTGTTAAGTGTCCAGCCACATATTTTATCTAGTGTCAAGTTAGCTAGATTCACGAGATCATGTATATCTGTTCCTGAAAAGAAAAGACTTGTATCATCAGCATACATTATGTATTGGGCTAAAGGGTCAACATTTACAATATCATTAATAAATATAACAAACAAAAGCGGCCCCAGTATGCTGCCTTGGGGAACTCCGTATTTAACAGGTTGCATAGAAGACAGAATTCTGCTTATCGATACACATTGATGTCTGTTAGCTAAGTAGTTCTGAATTAGATTAAGGGCAACACCACGAACTCCATAACACTGCAGCTTACCTAATAATGTTTCATGAATAATTCTATCAAAGGCTTTGGACATATCTAAAAATATGCCGAGTGTGAATTTTTTAGCTTCAATATTTTTAAGAATCAACTCTTTTTGAAACAGTAGAGCACTTTCTGTTGAAAAACCTGATCTAAATCTATATTGCGATTTTGTTATGACGGAATGTTTGTCAAGAAAGTTTGACAGTGTAAGATGAATAATTTTTTCAAGTCCCTTGGAGAATAGGGGAAGGATTGAAATTGGTCTATAATTACCGAGAATGTTTTTATCTCCACTTTTGTATATGACCGTCACCTTAGCATTTTTCATATTCTGTGGGAAAATGCCAGTTCGTAAGGAAAGATTGTAAATATGTGTCAGACATGGGCTAATAAGATCAATAATATATTTAATCGGCTCCATTTTCAGACCATTAATATCCTCGCTCTTACTCATCTTAAAGTTTCTAAATACTCTTAATACTTCATTTTCATCAGTTGGGCAAAGAAATATTGATTCCTTCAGCGGCACGGGTAAGTAATCAAAGGCGCTATCTTGATGTGAGCTCTCACTTACAGATGTAAAGTATTCATTAAAGTTGTCGGCTAACTCCTTGCCTTTGATAACTTCATTGTCAACTACAAGTTCTTCTAAGCTATTTCTTACTCTACCTGGAGATATGATGGAGTGTAATTTATTCCACATTTGTTTGACATCTGTGACGCCCTCAAACATGGTATAATAATAATTTCGTTTTGCTTGCCGTTGTAACTTAATGATCAAATTTCTACATTTTTTAAACATCCTCAAAGCATCTGGATTTCGGTTAACTAAGAATGCATGATATAGCCTATCCTTCTCCTTCATCATTTTTAGAATCTCTGTAGTCATCCAAGGTTTGCGGGCACGCTTTGGTTTTTTTAAAAACCTGAAGTGGGAAATGCTTATTATAAACTGAACAGATCGTTCGGATAAAATATTCGTAAGCTAAGTCAGCACAGGTGATAGAAAATAAGTCATCCCATTGCGTTTGCTCAATTTCATCACGAAAGCGCGAAAGAGAGGTTAAATTTACAGCCCTATAATATATAGCAGAAGCAGCCTGTCTGGTTGTGCAGCGGGATTGGTGTACCATAAAATAAATAGGTAGGTGATCACTGATAGCGGTACAAATAGTGCCAGAAAGTACGGAATCGGAAGGAAAGTTTGTTATGAACAGGTCTATTAATGTTGCACTCGAATCAGTAATACGAGTAGGAGTGACAATAACATTCGATAAAAAGTGGGAATCAAGAAGTGCCGAAAGATCCTTTTGCTTATTTGTGCTACCTAACATATCAATATTCAGGTCGCCTCCCAAAACGAGTCTATATCCATTGTCATTAACAAAGGAAAATATGTTATCTAACAACTGTATAAAATTGTTTATGCTGCCATCGGGTGGTCTGTATACTGCAACAAACACACAGTTTCCTACTTTAAGACATACAATTTCAATATCATCAGTGCATTGATACCATTCGTTAAGGAATTCGTACCTCATCTCATGTTTAACATACATACATACGCCACCTCCTGTCCTTGTTTTCCTATTTAAATAAACTGAATTACAACCTGCGATATTAATAACGTCTGAGTCATCACGGTACCATGTTTCTGTAAGCATAATTATGGAGAAATCAAATTTAAACTCATCAAGAAGAACTAAGAGGTTGTCCTCTTTGCAACGAGCAGACTGCATATTAATGTGAAGCACAGCAAGGGGTGATATGCGCTGGTCTACAATGCGTGAATTTAGTTCCGATGGACTGGAACCTATCGTGTTAGAGTCCATTAGTCGACAGTGGTGATAACATATGTATACAGAAATTAATTATAGCTTGTATAACAAAACAGCAGCCCTTGAATAGCGTAAACGTATTCACTAAGAAATGTTGCTGAATCATTAGGAAGCCATGCGTTCGTTGTAAAACGTTAGAATAACTAGCATAGACAACAGAAAAGTGATATATGGCACTAATCCAGCACACAGAAATATTGAAAGCATTAAACAAAAGTACGGTTGCATAATATTGATGAAGAGTAGGGGCATTGGTTACACGAAGTGCTGTGTAATATGAAGAAATGGGTTTGGACCCATATAACACTCTACAGAAGGACAGGGTTATGTTTTCCTGTCTAACAAAGCGATAAAAAAAATAAAGGAAAATTACATGCAGGATCACAACTAAGAAAACCATTTTTCCACCGTGACGACCTGTTAAACAACTTGCGCCAAGTCCTCTTCGCACGTTATGCGCAGAACTGGTGTCTTTTCCAGTTTCCGCATGAGAACTTTGCCTTGAGACACCCAGATAAACTTCCATTTATTCTCTTTCCTTGCTTGTCTCGCCTTTGCTAGCAAAATTTTGTTTTCGCGACACAGATGCTCGTTTACATAGATCGAAGCATCTGTGTCATACCCTAAATCCCTTGCATTCAGTTTTCGTTTCCTTGCTGCCGAAAGCATTCTGTCCCGGGCGGCTCTCAAACTAAACCTTACGACCACATACGGCCTACTCTTATCTCTGGATGGCACACGATGTACAACGTCTATGTCATTCTCAGTGACGCCGGCCTTCAGATACCCCGCAAGTTTTCCAACTTCCTTCAGAAGGTCCTCATCTGGTACAACCGGAAGCCCTTGAATTTCAACATTCATATTTCTGGAGTACTGTTTCAATTCGGTTATCTCACTCCTAGCCCGCTTCAGTTCTTTTTTGAGGAGTTCACTTTCAATGTGGCACTGCTCATTTTCAGCCCTAACAGCAGAAAGCTCACCACGGAAGGCCTCAACATCAAGTTTGAATTTTTCGAAACCATCACTCAAGAATTGTACAGATCGTTGAAGACCAGTGATTTGCGACCGAATTTCACCGTTTGAGGTACTGATACGAGCAACGTCACTTTTAATGTCTGACGAGAATGAATCGAGCTTAGTCACCAACTCAGTCAATACCTTGACGACCTCTTTGATGCTTCCCGGCTGCTTCTCAGCCATAACCTTAGCAAGGTCATTTAGGCCACTAGAATTCATTTCACTGCTCGACTCAAGGTTGACAATAGAAGACAACAACACAGCAGAAAGTAGAAGGCATTCACAAAAGATTAGAACCCAGCGCAAGTGACCAGGTACGGCTCTACATTAGCTTAAAGTAATACACTATTCATGGTAACACTCATGGCAGCAACAGCGACGGGAGAGCAATGTGCGCAAGAGCGCGATAGAAAGAATACACCAACCTGCAATGTAGTAGAAGAGTAGAATTAGTTTGCGCCCGCACACCGTCGCCGTCGCTGCCACAGTGAAAAGAAGCTGAGTTCCAGGCCAATCTCTTGTGCGTGATGTCACGGACGCGTGCGGAGGCCTTGAGCTAATCTAGGTTGTAATTGAATGGGTGAGCCGATGCCACTCGCGTTGCCTAGCCGCGCATGCGCTGAAGCAGTAGCGATAACGTCACCTCGCGTTGCCTAGTAACCGCCGGCGCAAGTGCGCACTCACTTCACCTGACACAGACACGGCTCCTGCCTGCCTGCCTGCCTGCATTTGTGACATGCCAGGAACGCTGTCGCTCGTAGGCGCTGAGGCGTCCGGCACTAGTCAAGCGAAATGTCACGAATGGGAAGGTCCTTTCGAAAATGATCACTCGAGTATACCTTTCCTACATGCGTACTTAAGTTAAACCAAGTTAAGACCTAGCAGCCACCAAGTTAATACCTCGCAGTACAACCAGTAAGACTTGAGGACTGACACTTTCGCTGTGCCTAAGCTTTGCACGACCGGGTGCAAACTTGCCCGCTTTTTTCATTACCTTGGAATAATTCGGCAAATGAACTTGATATCGAGGAACAGGGCGCCGAAAAAACACTTTGAAACAAAAAACGTGCTGAATAATTGAGATGTTTCTTTTTTATCCGTAAGTACACTACCATTCAATAGTCTTTGATTTCTTTTGCCAGTGTTCTCTTGGGACAAAAGTTGCCAACTTTTAGCAGGATTTTCCGTCACAAAGTGACAACGCTTAACAGAAAAATATCGCTGTCATGATTCCGGTAGCTTTAACTTGGATCAAGAGCAAAATTTGACATAAGAATCTTATCATAATTTTGCTTTTTATAACGTTTGATTCTGCGTTTTAGTTGATTAATTTCTCTCGTTATCCACGTATTACCTCGACCTATCTGTTTTATTTCATTAGGAATGAAGGTGTCAATGCCGTGCTGGCAGCATCTTTTAAACTTTGTCCAAGTTAAACCTCGTTCTTAGAAGACAACGACAAAGCGAGTACAAATGATCACGTGCAGTCACTTCGTTGTTTTCCAAGGGGTGCTGGACGGCAAAAATAGTCATTTCTGAGGTTGGTATTCATGCTACGTAGGCGAAAATAAGTATTTAGTACGATTAGCTTTCCTATCTCGGAATATACTGCAAATTCAGATTAAAAGTGAAACGCTGGCATTTACCAATTTTGCATTTCACGCGATACCGATGACATGAAGGGCGCTTCTCAAGACAACATTTGAAATTCGGCAAAGTACTTACCATCTCCGGATGGAGTGCGGTAGTCTGAGGAATGCCGGACTTTCGCTGATGACTCTTCACGTACCTGGTGTCGGGCGAACGCTGATCATCGAGGGCGCGCCCCGAGAAGAGGCTTCTCGCTGACTCTCGCTGTTATCCCAAAGTGGGATAACGGGGCATATAATTTTTGGTAGTGGGGGAGGGCTCAACTAGGCCCTCCCCCCAACTGAGGAATTAAAAGAAAGATTGTGGTCATAACCTGCACATAGTGAGCTGTGCCATTTGGTGCGCTCCGTTGCATGGGTAGCCGGCAACGCTGTGGAAGCTACGCAAATAGTGGGGCTGTCAAATCACTAGCCCTTCCCCTACCAAAAAATGGGGTAAGCGAAGGTTGTCGTGTGTGTACGTTATCTTCGTCAGGTACAAAATAAACGCTTGCTAAAGCTAAAACCGAAGTCAAAGTTGCAGGAAAGGGAAGGAAAAGTACTAGGTCAGGTAGACACACGACAAAGCGTCACTTACCCCCATTTCCTCGACAAGGGGAGGACTGGTGAGTCTTACTTTTATTGCGATAGCAAATATATGGACACTCAAAGAGGATTTCTGCCATCACCGTCGCCGTCGCCGTGAGGTTTCGTATGACGTCAACGGTGATGAAATCGTCGATGCGCGCTGGACTCTGTATGTGTGGGTAAAGGGCATGAGGGACGCGCGCTTTCATGGGGAGCGAACGCACGGCGGAGAGAGAGAGAGAGAATAACATTTTATTGATTGGACAGGAAAGGGGTGTTGGGAGCGGGTGGGTGGGTCATTTGTCATTCTATCGTAATTACACTGTGGTTATTCAGTCGTTATTATGCCACCGTCGTCATAGCATCGTCGTCACACAGTTGCAATTATGCGTTCATTTTCATACTGCCGTCGTCAGACTCCACTGGCCAGAGCTGCTCGCCGGGCCTGGTCGAGTAGACCCCTCTGGGTCTCCAGGTCTGCGCCGGCGAGGATGGTCCTCCACTGCTCCCTATTTGTGAATTTGGACCCCAACAGGGGGGAATTGAATTTTGGGGGCCTACTCGTGCATTCCCACGTTACGTGGGCGAGAGTTGACTTCCCCCAGCACCATGGACAGTGGCTTAGATAGGACGTAGGCCAAATGGCATGCCACAGCCCGAGGTGCGGGTAGGTATTTGTCTGAATTAGTCTCTAATCCCAACGCGCGTTCTGCCCCGTTCTCCCTGAAGGGCTGCAGAATTAAGCGTCTCTTTCCTCTTTTAAAATCAAGATATATATATATATATATATATATATATATATATATTGTCACGGTACAACGCCGAGAGAGGACAGGGAAACGTTCTTCAAGAACAGCAGGACGACCTGTTTAAGCAAAACGGAACAGAGACACGTCTTCTTCGTCGTTAGCCAAAATCCCACTGACCCACTAGACGGAGTCCGTTAATGTTCCCATCGTCGTTGTCGTCTACCTAGAGCACACGCGTCATTTGTCCCTCCTTAGAAGAGCATCGTCCCGAGATGCTATACCAGAAATGCCACTTGCGGAAGTGAGGGTCTCTCGCAAAGTCATTCGCTCACATACGGCTTCATGCGTACAACATGCACAAGTTCAGGACGGTGCGGGCGGCGCCTCGTACAGTTGGGGCTATCGGGGACGACCTCGTAGGTGACATCACTGAGTCGCCGCAATACCCGATATGGGCCGAAGTATCGCCTTAACAGCTTTTCGGAGAGGCCTCGTTTCCGTATGGGTGTCCAAACCCACACTCTGTCGCCGACTTCATAGCTTACGGTTCTACGGTGGGCATCATAGCGGCCTGCGTCGTAGTCTTGCTGCTGGCAGATCCGCACACGCGCGAGCTGCCGAGCCTCTTCGGCACGTTGCGTGAAGACATCGGCGTCCGTTTCGGTGTCGTCAAATTCGTGTGGAAGCATTGCATCCAACATCGTTCGTACATCTCGGCCATGAACAAGGGTGAACGGAGTCATGCGCGTCGTCTCTTGTTTCGCCGTGTTGTACGCAAACGTGATATAAGGGAGGATGTCATCCCAATTTTTATGTTCGACATCCACGTACATTGAAAGCATGTCTTCAATTGTTTTGTTAAGGCGCTCTGTCAGTCCGTTGGTTTGTGGATGGTAGGCGGTCGACTTCCGATGAGCTGTTCCACTTAGCAGCAAGACGTGATCTAAAAGTGCAGCCGTGAATGCGGTTCCTCTGTCGGTAATTACGACGCTTGGGGCTCCGTGCCGCAACACAACATTTTCAATGAAAAAGCGCGCCACCTCGGCCGCTGTGCCTTTCTGGATGGCCTTTGTTTCAGCGTAACGTGTCAGATAGTCGGTTGCTACGAGAACAAAGCGATTCCCTGCAGTGGTAGTAGGAAGTGGGCCCAAGATATCCATTCCAATTTGATCAAATGGTATTCGAGGAACCTGGACAGGTTGTAGGAGGCCGGCTGGTTTCGTCGGAGGTGACTTGCGCCTCTGGCAGACAAGACAAGTGCGAACGTGATGTTTCACGGCCGTGGTAAGTCTCGGCCAGTAGTAGCTTTGCCGCACTCTGCCCAATGTTCGCGTGTAGCCTAAGTGACCAGAAGTCATCTCGTTGTGACAGGCTTGAAGTACTTCCGAACGAAGAGCTGCAGGAATGACGAGCAGGTAGGGGGACCCGGTAGAAGAAAAGTTTCTTTTGTAAAGGACTTTGGCCCGTAAACAAAACGACGACAGTCCTCTGGCGAAAACTCTAGGTGCTTTCGCAGACCTTCCTTCTAAGTAGTTGATGAGTGCAAGCAACTCAGGGTCGTCCCGTTGTTGTTGAGCGATGGCGGCTGTGTCCAGAACACAAACAAATGCTGTATCGTCTTCTTCGAGTGGAGAAGCCGACTCTATCGGCGATCGAGACAGGCAGTCAGCATCCGTATGTCGCTTCCCCGACTTGTACATGACCGTCATGTCAAACTCTTGCAGCCTTAGGCTCCAACGTGCCAATCGTCCGGACGGATCTTTAAGGTTCGTCAACCAACACAGTGAATGGTGGTCACTGATAACTTTGAAAGGGCGGCCGTACAAATATGGGCGAAATTTCATAACCGCCCATACCACCGCGAGGCATTCTTTCTCAGTTGTGGAATAATTAGCCTCTGTGCGTGAGAGTGTTCGGCTTGCGTAGGCAATCACTCTTTCCATGTCCTCCTGCCGCTGTACAAGAACAGCTCCCAAGCCAACATTGCTGGCATCCGTGTGGAGCAATGTAGGAGCGGTCTCATCAAAGTGGGCAAGCACTGGAGGTGTCTGGAGACGTTGCCGCAAGATGTTAAATGCACCTCGCTCTTCATCACCCCATACAAAAGGAGCATCGTCTCTCGTGAGGCGGGTTAACGGCGACGCAATGCGAGCAAAGTCTGCAATAAACCGCCGCTAATAAGCGCAGAGGCCGAGGAACCGCCGGACAGCCTTTTTGTCGGATGGTACGGGAAACTGTGCGACGGCGGTAATTTTTGCAGGATCTGGGCGGACACCGGCGTGGCTGACGACGTGACCAAGAAACTGTAGTTCCGCAAAGCCAAAGTGGCACTTCTCCGGTTTCAGCGTGAGGCCGGCGGATCTTATGGAGTGCAGAACTGCTTCAAGCCGTTCGAGGTGTTCTTTAAACGTTGCGGAAACCACGATGACGTCGTCGAGGTACACTAAGCAGGTTTTCCATTTCAGACCGGAAAGCACAGTATCCATGAGGCGTTGGAACGTAGCAGGCGCAGAGCACAAGCCGAAACGCAAAACCTTAAATTCGTACAGGCCGTCTGGGGTCACAAAAGCAGTTTTTTCACGGTCTCTGGGGTCTACCTCGATTTGCCAATAGCCGCTTTTTAAGTCCATGGAAGAGAAGTAACGTGCGTGTAGAAGCCTGTCGAGGGAATCGTCGATACGGGGTAGCGGGTACACGTCTTTCTTCGTCACTTGATTTAGTTTTCGGTAGTCCACACAGAAACGCAAGCTGCCGTCTTTTTTCTTGACTAGAACTACAGGCGATGCCCAGGGACTCGTTGATGGTTGGATCACGTCGTCTTCAAGCATTTTTGTCACCTGTTGTATGGCTTCACGTTCTCTGGGTGCCACACGATAAGGATTTTGGTGAATGGGTCTCGCCGTATCCTCTGTAATTATTCGGTGCTTTGTTAGAGGCGTCCGACCAACTCTTGAAGTCGACGCAAAGCAGTCGACGAACTGGGCCAATAGCGTAAGAAGCTGTTCTCGTTCGTGCGGCGGCAAAACAGTGCTGACGTCAAGTGCGGGAGCTGGGTCTTGTGTAGCCGCTTCTTCGAGTAGCGAACAGCAGCCGCGAACATCCGCAACACCGTCAAAATAAGCCACAGCCGTGCCTTTTGGAAGGTGCCGTCTCTCTGTGCTAAAATTTGTTAGCAAGAGGTTCGTGCGCCCGTCGGTGACATTGACAATTCCTCGTGCGACCGAGATACCGTGACTAAACAACAAAACGGTTATTTGATCGGCAATTCCTTCGCAATGAAACGGTACGTCACAGGCCACCGAAACAAGAATACATGACCGAGATGGGATTACGACGTCATCTTCTGTTAGACGAAAGGCATTGTGTTGCGGCGATAAGTAATGGATTAAACCAGGGCTCTTATAAAACGTCACCATGCGGTCTGGAATGTTAATTACGGCGCCGTATTCCCTTAGGAAATCCATTCCAAGAATCAAATCTTTACAGCACGCAGGAAGAACGATGAAAGCGGCCACGAAAGAAGAATCTCCAATATTAATTCTTGCAGTACATCTTCCAGTAGGCATCAGTAATTGGCCGCCTGCCGTCCTTATGTGAGGTCCCGTCCATGGCGTCTTCACTTTCTTCAGGCGGAGGGCGAGTTCCTGACTTATTATAGAGAAGTCAGCACCAGTGTCGACTAATGCTGTCACTTGCTGCCCATCCACAAAAACATCAAGGTCGGCACTCACAATTTCTTCGGGGTCGGTGGTTATCGGCTGCTCGGCGTTCGGCAGCGGGCGAGTTGGGGGCTTTTTATTGTCTTGCGGCGGGCCTGCAACCTTACCCCCAGAGGTCGCCGCCTTCAGTTTCCCCGGCGGGGGCTGGGCGACCTTCGGCCTTGAAAGTTAGCAAAATTACGTCCAGCAGGCATCTGGCGTGGAGGGGTAGGAGAGCGCGACCGATGGCCGAAATCAGTCCGATCATTCGGCACGGATTCGTCATTCGGGTGCGCTATGGGAGGTCCCTGAGAAGCAGCGTCGTCGCGGCGTAGCAGGGAGTCGCCATCTGCACGTCGACCATCAGACCACGGACGAAGAGGTCGAAAGGATGTGTCGCGATGCCAGCAATGGCGCGAAATATGGCCGGCGCCCCCGCAGTTAAAACAGAGAGGGCGGTTATCGGCGGTGCGCCACGCGTCGGATCTCCGAAATTGTGGCCGTCTCGAAGGGTCGTTTTGCGGTGTGGTCCAAGGCGCGGCGAATGACGGCTGGCGGTAGGACTGCATCGGCATCACGGGTGCGCGCCGCAATGCCTCCTCTTGCGGCGGCGACCAAGGAGCGGCGGCGACGAAGGAGCGGCTCTCGGAGGCTGGTTGTACGGGGGTGTGGTTGTAACGGGTGGGGAACATCGGACAGCGGCGGCGTAACTCATGGGACGCTGGTGGTCGGGAAGATCGGCGGCCGGTAACGCCTGCCTGATTTCGTCGCGTACCACTTCGGCGATTGACGCGACGGGGCTATCCAGTGTCGATGTCAGGATCCGGTGAACTTCTTCTCTGACGATCTCTCTTATCATTTCACGCAAGGAGCTCTGATACTGTGGAGTCAATGCGGCGGCATTGATTGCGGTGCTGGTGGACAGACGATCGTACTGCCTGCATCGTTGATGAAGGGCCCGCTCAATAGCCGTAGCCTCCTTGATAAAATCAGCGACGGTGACGGGTGGATTGCGCACAAGCCCCGCGAACAACTGCTCTTTTACACCTCGCATGAGGTAGCGTAACTTCCTATCCTCGGTCATGTTCGGGTCGGCTCTACGAAAGAGACGGGCCATGTCTTCGGCGAACATTGTGACCGACTCATTGGGTTGTTGCACCCGTAGCTCCATCAACTGTTGGGCGCGGTCGCGTCGGTCGGCACTTGCAAACGTATCGGTGATTTTCTGCCGAAAGTCATGCCATGTCGATAGGCTAGCTTCGCGGTTCTCATACCAAGTACGGCCACTGTCGTCAAGCGCGAAATAGACGTGGGAGAGCTTTTGCTGCTCAGTCCACTGGTTAATCTGGGCGACGCGCTCGTACTTGTCGAGCCAGTCTTCAATGTCTTCGAACGCTGCACCGCGATAGCGATCGGGAACCAGCGGATGAAGAACAGTTACCTGTTGTTGACTGGGAGACTGGCTGCATTGGGGTGCTTGCGGTGGGCTCGTTTCGGCCATTGCCAGATGTGTGGAGCTCCTGGAAAGATGTGGTTGAAGAGGGGAGAACTCCGGGGCGAGGCCTAGCAGTCGACGACTGAAGCGGTGCACGGGGGTCGTAACTGGTGACAATGCGTCCGGGCTAGATGAACGACTCCCAGAAGGAGTCCGTAGCATCAGGCGTGGTCAATATACCCCGCACCTCCACCACTGTCACGGTACAACGCCGAGAGAGGACAGGGAAACGTTCTTCAAGAACAGCAGGACGACCTGTTTAAGCAAAACGGAACAGAGACACGTCTTCTTCGTCGTTAGCCAAAATCCCACTGACCCACTAGACGGAGTCCGTTAATGTTCCCATCGTCGTTGTCGTCTACCTAGAGCACACGCGTCAATATATAGAAGGAGAGAGAGAGAGAGAGCAAACGCGACTTCTTCCGTCGCGCGAAAGGCCGTGGGGTGACGGGAGGGAGGGCAGGCGACGTTTAGCTGCGGCACCAACGCAGCTCAGCATATGTAAAGCATGTGTTATGTGGCTGCTCTCAGTACACGAAAGACCGACCAAGTTGACAGATGGCAACCGTTGTCAGCCGACGTTATGCTAGGCACTAGACATGACTGAAAATCTAGCAGTTCGAACTATCGATGCCTTAGTTGACATTTTATGGCGATTCGCATTCTTTGACTACTTCCCTTATTTTGAGCCCAAAATGCTTCTTTGTCATTCTATCGTAATTACACTGTGGTTATTCAGTCGTTATTATGCCACCGTCGTCATAGCATCGTCGTCACACAGTTGCAATTATGCGTTCATTTTCATACTGTCGTCGTCATGGTGACGTGGTCCTGTGATCGTCATCACTCCAGCTTCGTCATCCGTGTCTCGTCAAGCCGCGACATCATACCGTTGTCGTCAAGCTAGCCGCCATCGTCCCGTGCTCGTTTTGCCATTTTAATCGCTTCATTAACGTAATCCCATTTTTGACACGCCACCTTCGTCGATCTATTGACGTCATTCGTTTTTTGTGTCGTCATCATGCAGACGTGCGCACGTGTTACCTTGGCAAGTGAATGCCATAGCAAAGCAGGACAATACTGGAGCATATCACATATAGCCGAAGCAACGCAAGTCTCGGAATGACGATTACAGAAGTGAAATAAATGCGACTTCAGAAATGTGCTCTGTATCTACATTGGCTTGAATGTCATCGCGACATCGGCAGTCATCGCGAGATGAGTTCTGGCATAATTTAAGTATGGACCCGGACTTTAGGACATGAATGGACTTGCCAGCTGTGTGTTTTACCTCTTCCATCTATTCTCGTCGTTGCCTATGTTGTCCCTCATTCTCCTCGTTTTCCCACCGCACACGAGATGACTAGAGTAATGTATCTCAAATCGAGCACCATCCCTTTCATCTTACTGAACATTTCTCTCTTTGCTATAAGCGCAATGTCTTTCTGACAGTGGTAATATGGCGTCAGTGGTGGCTACGCCTGTGCCACTCTTTTCGGCGCCCGATACTACAGCCTCCGTTAGAACGGTGGCCAGTCATGTATGCTCAACCTAGTTATTATACGTAGTATGGTTGACAGGCCATGATGTGTTCGGGGGCTGTGTTGTTGCAAAGAGCCTATATAGTGCTCTCAACGAACTGTTGTTCATAAACGCGGCAGCAGTACTCACATTCACATACGTAGTAATGCACTAATAAGCTTTCATAGTGTCAAGGAGACAACATACTGATGTATTCATTTTCAAGATTTCTTCCAATTTGGTCTGAAAAGGAGCAACAAGACAGAAAAACTGTTTGGAGCATCTGTCCATAATGCCAGATAACTTGTCGAGTAACTTATGCACCATTTAACACCTTTTATTTTACGAATTGCGATGCAATGACTGTGACAACAAAAACGCAACAATTATTTCGAAATCTGTCGTAAACACAAGACATCGGTGGCTGTGTAATGTACCTCCTTGAAGCGTCGAGTGTGTGGGTCGCGGTGCCGGCGGTGTGGTATTGCTCGAATGTTGGTTATGATATGAAAGGTGGCGAACAAATTAGCTTTGAATACGGCAGGATAACTCCAGAAAGAGCTTTGAACGAAAGCCTCCATCATTGTTGTCTCATTCAGGAGCCGACAAGACATCAATGTCTTGGGTTTCACTTCCACCGTTCTTGTTTCGTTTATCAATCCGGCTTATGTACCGCTAAATGCTGGCCGACAACACAGTGCTAGTCAGCGTACTTTTGTTCTACGTAATAAAACGTTATATCACCACATAAATCTCGTACGTATATTGTCGGCTCATAGATCCCTAAACACACAGACATCTGCTTGGAAGAGCGCATCATATTCAACGTCTTCTTGGAGGAGAAGAGGTCATACGGATGTCGATTTATTATCATCGCACCGCGCGGTGCGATAACGCTAATACAGTGCACTCATTTCTATAACCATGATTATTTTCGCAACCTTCCCGTTTATCTCCACAATCTTAAAGCACGGCAATTGCGCACGGCAGAAAAATTGGCAGTGCCTGTCTTTAAGAGGAGCATTTCCCTCGGGGAGTTCTATATAAATACACGGAAAAGGAGAACTCTTTTTTCTCGTAAACCACTGCAACAAGTTTGGCAAGCCTTCTTAGATTTAAAAGAAAAAGTTTGTCTAATGGCTGTACGAAGCGAAATTTCAGTTAGGCTGTCGATTTTTGACAAAAATATGGGAAATGGGAAAATTTTGATAAACGACAATGTCAAGTTTATGACTCTGCATCTCAGCAATGAAAAACGAAATCAGAATTTTGTAAAATGAATGTATTATTACACCTAAAGCGCACAAAATTTATATTATGCACCCTTGTGAAATATGCTACTAATTTGTGAATATCACTTTTACAAAACTCGTGTAAACAATGTAAGAAATCCACGTTAATTGTAAATTATTATATCACGTTTGTCAGCTTTAGATGCTCTAACTCGTGAAACTTTCAAAACTGGGATATGTGGTTTTGGTGCAGAGTTACAGATTTGTAAACTTCGGGATTTGTATCTTTTATACAAACCAATTTTCGGCATTTTTCGAAATGTACCTCACTCGAAATGAAATTCTGCTTTCTGCTGCTCTAAAATTTTACATTCTCTCTCAATTGCCGAAAAGTTCATTCAGATTTGTCCATGCGTTGTTTCATGAAATTCTTTCTGCCTTTTACAAATATTTTGATAGGTGGCATCGGAGTTGGCCCCAGTTGAAGCCTCTTCCTAACACAGATTTGAGAAATTTAAACGGCACATTTTATGTCCAGCATCATTCTAGTAATGATAGCAAGCATCCCACCATATTAGTTATCACAGAAACGAATATGTTTAGGAGCTCTTTTTTTCTAAAATTATGAACTCGTATTTTTTTGGCATGAAAGTAATGTACGTTGATGTCTAGACATACATAATGCCCGCCAAGAGGTGGTCATGCATTGCGACATTGCGACACGGACGTTCAAGATCAGAAATTTGCGTGCAAGTAATATTTACTGGAATGAAAACGCAAAGTATAAAGAGGCCGTGACGGATGCCATTTGCTTTGTCTCTACTGTCAGACATTTTGATGAAGAGTATTTCATGAGCAGTTAAGCACCTTGCCCTTTTTCTACACCATTATCTCGCCTGACTCGAACACAATGGGTGGTCGTTACGTCACCAAGGGCTCTCATGTTTCCTGTATTCAGAACAGCTTTAGAGTCTGCACATCATGGCACATCATGCTAAACGGCTCGTTCTACTCGTGATTATAAACCTCTCAGACGCCTCCAAAGTAGACAGAAGGCCAGTTATCAGTTGCTGTTGTCTGAAATCTTTCTTTCATGGATTTCTTTGAATTTGTGCTCAGAGTAAGCTTTTGAATTTCATCGATGGAAATGCCAAAAGATGCCTCGCACGTTTGCGGTAATATTTGTGAACATATTAGACGCATACGTAGAGTTTTGTTATCGGTATGTCGAGTGCTGCCAGCTAGTTTACCAAATCATACGTCAGATATGGGTATAGAATTTCTCCCCGCAGCCACCTAAGGCAATTTCTATGCAATTTTTTTTCCGTCAAATGCATCACTCTCAGTAGGTTTTAGGTCCACCCAACTGAATGAATAACAACACCGCTATAGAGCTCCCCGCTGCAAAGATTGGCTACTTTATTTTGTACTTTTCGAGGGGTTCGAAGACGAAATGGATCGAGGCTGAGCTAGATCATTGTGGGTGAGAATAAACATTTTTGCAATTCAGGAAACACGCACGAGTAGAGAGATCGTGTGGCCTGCCGTATTCTCGCTCCTCCATCGTCAGTTCTTATTTATTTTTTTCATTAAAGCAATGCGTAGCTTCAGGTTGAACTTGACCTCCACGGAGTATGCTATCGCTCGGAAACTAAAGCACCCAGACTTTGACTCGACCAGGCACCGCTTATTGAATGAGAGAAAGCTCCCGTGACAAACTACATAAAATTGCATACGCGAAAGTACGCAGCTCTCTCTCTCTCTCTCTCTCACACACACGCGTGTTTTATACCCCCATTTTATACACAAGGCATACATATATCACTGACACCTATTTTCGCAGAGTTTAAATAGTTAATTTTAAGAATAGTGTACTCGTCAAGGCCTCTGAGAACCTTAGCCCCACATTATTGCCTGTGATAATGTTCCGCAGCTTGTATCAAAAGGTGTCTGAAGAGGCGCGACGTCCGATAAGGGTGACGGGTTCGTATTGTTCATGCCAGAACCGTTAAAAAACTGGCTGCAATCCTTCTCCTGACTGATGATCATTCCAGTGGTGGTATTAGGCTGTCGATAGCGTGGCGGCATCGAGTATGTTAATCTTTGGTGCTTTGCGCGCCAAAACGACGATCTGATTGTGAGGCACGGCGGGGCTGGAGACTGGATTAAATTTCAATACTTGCAGTTCTTTACACTCGATGCTTATTACATGAGCATGTTTGAGTTTTGCCCCGTTCGGAATGAGGCCGGAGCTCCGCCCAGTAACGAACCCGTGACCTTGTGCTCAGTAGCGCAACGCCACAGGCACTGTGCTACCACGGCGGGTATGAATTGAGAGTAACCAGCACGACCCAGGAAAAATGATTTGTTAGCGCCCGTATTTTATACCGAAAGGTTTAGGAGAAACATGTACGACGGTGCCAATTTTACGGTAATTGACTCTTACAGCAGCACCAGAAGTCGTGAAGCGCTTTTCAGCACTAACATAAATTGGACCACACAAGAACTCAGTATACTTTATACTGACTGAGGGGCTCGCACTGAACCGGGGCACAGTAGGGGTGGTCGGGAGGGTGGGGGGGAGTTAACCTCGTTGATGTGAACATAAGTTCATTCCATGTCATGCGTTAAGTAAAAAAAATTAAACGAAAACCAATACAAAATCGTCAATGGAAAACTTATTGAGCAATGCACGACGGAAGTTTCATTCAAGTCTCGTTGTTATGGCTCAGTGAGTGCTGAAATTCCATGTAATTTGAGGTGAATCAAGGATGGTACAACGAATCGACAACGGAAATTCAATACCCATTTTCGTAATTGATATATATTTCCCATTTATTTGCGACATCAGTTCGCGTTATATTCGTAATATATTTATTCTTTTTCGGAGAGGCCAAGTTCGCCCCCTTGCGTTATGTTTTTGATCGTGTCATTTATGTGGTCGATATAGTACTCAGACAGCCGGTGCACAATTACGGTATTTGAATAGATTAGATTATGGGGTTTTACGTGCCAAAACCACGATTTCATTATGAGGCACGCCGTAGTGGGGACATCCGGAATAATTTGGACCACCTGGGGTTCTTTAACGTGCACCTAAATCTAAGTACACGGGTGTTCTCGCATTTCGCCTCCATCTAAATGCGGCCGCAGTGGCCGGGATTTGATCCCGCGACCTCCTGCTTAGCAGCGCAGCAGCATAGCCACTAAGGAACCACGGCGGCTAATTTCAGCACTTGGGTGTTATGCCATCGGGAGGATCACAGCTGCTTCTTGAAATCGTAATTGTACGCCTTTTTTTATCGCTATGCAACGCTTGTCCGAAATAATGTAAACGCTTGTGCAAACAATAAACTTGCACCAGAACTGTATTAGTCGCAAGAGAGTTAAAATGTGCATTGCGCCTAACAGAGACCCGCAGGGGCTCGGTGCGTGAGTGGAGTCTGCAGTACGGGACCCCATCAGCCACATCCTCCCGGCGCGCTCTCCGGACAAAGTCAAGCTCGTTCCGCAAGTCGACGCAGGACAACAAAGGTTCCCACTGTGCTAGGGTAGGGAGAGGGTTACGGGTGAAGGTCGTGGAGTGGTTGAACGCCCGTGTGGCGCGGAATATGGGGCAGTAGGTTCGTCGCAGTCGGGTCTTCTGTAAGGGAATAAATAGTGTGGGGTATATAAAGTGTTATGGAGTGAGATAAGGGAATGTGTTTGTTTGCGACAGACGCCTCGTTTCGTGTGAGGTCCTTGTGAGGTGGGAGGTACTTCTCCCGCCGGCGTCTGTAGCGCTGGAGTATGGCATGAAAGTGCTTGGAAACCTGTTCCGGTCGTTCTCCTTCCCATAGTCTTGCTGATACGCTCGGAGGGTATGCGCTTGAGCCTAGGAATGGGGCTTCAGTTTCCAAGAGATTCGTGAACGCGGGCCCATATGATTTGGTGTCGGCGTACGGAGCGTGGAGATTTGCAGAATACGATGTGCGGCTGGCGACACCCCACCTATGGCGTTGTGCGTGCACACTACATGTGAGACTCTGAGGACCATTATATTTTCTGCGCGTAACTTCATTGCAATGACCATGGCGATGGCCGCCTCCTTGGCTCGGTGGTGTCTGCTTCCATTACTGAGGCCACTGCAACCTCACAGGGAGTGCGGCCTATTTCGCTGATCAAGCGCGCGTCTCTGAGTGCGCGCAAAGCACTGCGTCCGTGTACAATGTGTCAGGGGAGTTGGCATGATTGCCGGTGAAGCGCGTGACTCTTGCTTGACGTTGGTGTTTGTGACGCTCCATATGCACGTATCGCGGTATCGGTAACATTTGTATGTATTCGTTAATGGGCTGAGGGACACGCTGTATGTACCCGCCAATTGCAGGTGACAATGGCTAACAGAGAGAGCAGAGAACTGCTGGTCTGGTCGTCATGAAGGCGCGTGACTCCCGTTTGCAGCTCCGATGCGCTTTGATAATTTATTCGCCAATGTCGTGCATTACCCACCTCTTCAATTACTCGCAAAAGTTCTTTGCAGTTAGAGGCCCAGCACAATATTTCAATTTACGGCTTAGGATATAGTGCAATGACCAGAACTCTTGCGGAAGTGGTCTACATAATGATCACTGCAAATGTCCTTGCTTCTTATTTGCGCTGACTGCAAATATTCAAAATGTCAGGAGCTTGGCATATGAGTACTTCTGTGTATGTGTCATAGTGAAGGTTTCAGTGATTCAGACAAATAATGTGGCTTCTCCGTGCCATCTGCTCTCCTCCTGGAGAGCTTATGAGGTAGAACGGCCGTCTTTAAGATGTGTTGGTCCCGGGTCCATTCCCGAGCAAGAACAAATTTGCTTCCACTCCGAGGTTATCTTTGTCAGAACCCAGCATCGATTTCTTTAGGAGCAGTGTTGCTAGACTGAAAAGGGCGGTACTTTTTTGCATTTGTTTATATAAACGAAGTGAACTATTCCAGCGCTTCTTTTCTGACAGTTCACACCATCAGAACTATATGCGTACTGTAAACCGATCTCACGTTACGATTGTTTTCTTTCCGTAAAGCACGATGGAGTATTCCCGAGACTCGCAAAAAATCAATTTTTAGACGGTCCTTAGACATAAAGTTTATATAGAGGTGTCCTACTGCGACCTCGTATCCTAAATATTTCGGATCGAAAGCTTGCGTGCCTGCAGTGTTTAGAGGCACGAATGCGAGCAGAATAAATAGCCCTTGAGAGATGCCAGTTGCTTTGTCGACAGTGTGAGGCAGCCTTGACTGAGTGTGTTTAATCAGGGGTAGCAGTACGCATTTTCTACAGTTTTTCGCCGTCTCAGTCAAACGCGGTGTGTCCTTTAGTCGGCGAGAGCTTCTGCTAGTTGTGCATTTATCATAGCTTGAGAGTCCTTGCAAATCATGGCCCATATAGGTAAACTACTCATTCTGTTAGCATTGGTGAACGTCTCATGTGCCTGCGAAGTGGACGGGAGAGAAGGTATGACGAAATTCTGTTTACGCCATGTAAATGGTAACTTCCTCTCTCGAAATCCTGACTGTGTGCAGAAGCAGTTGTGAAAATAGTTTTTAAATTTTTGTAGAGCTCTTGCAACACAAATTTACAACGTCTAGTCCCACTTTGATTTTATGTCAAGGAATAGCAAGGAAGCTTTAATCACGCTCGTATATTGACGGCACTTATAAGATCTTTAAGCCGAGGGATCACTATCAGTGTTCTAGAGCTTCGCCGTTAAATACGTGCAGCATACAGCTATTCACGCCAGAGCTACATTGCGCTGAACTTTACATCTTCTCTACGTAGAATACAATTCTTAAGAATATTCTTGCAGAGTCGTATTTATACCTAATGCTTAATTTAAAATTAGTCCGCTTAACCTCCCAAACAAATTAACGGTTTATGAGAGACGCAGCCGGGGAGCTCTGCCAATAAGTTTAGGCGATATGAGTCTTTAATTTGGACACTTGACGCTTAATACTGTATGTATACACTTGCACCTAAAGCTTAATAGGTTTGTTTCGGCACTGACGCTGCTCGGCATGTCGAAATAAGCGGCGAATCTTAACGCAGCCTAAAATATTGTATCAGTACAATGACAGTATTTTGTTCGTTTACGCTAGAGGTCTTGATTAATGAAGGAATTGAAATGGCGCAAGTCCAACAAAGTTAGTTGTCTCTCATTTCTGTAGAAAGTACGTTCTGGAAAATTGAAGCTCTGGTTTCTTTTTAAGCGTGATTGTCGATTACTTGACAGTTTATTCCAAATAGCGACACTTAGAGATTGGAAGAGTTCTGCAGCACCCATTCCAACCAATATCTTTGAATTCATGTGCGATTTTGTGCTTGGGTCATGCATTTAATGAACTCTGTAATTGAACGGTCTGAGGTGCTTATTGGTGGAAGAGCATGAATCATTTACAATTTTCCCTAATATAATAATGTAGACTATAACCAAAATGTTTCGGAGACCTCTGTGCAATAAACTCTCCGCATTTATTTTAATTTTGATTATTACCAAGGTAGCAAATATGTACCATCCCCCCCCCCCCCAGATGTGATGTCAGATGTATGTAGAACTGCATGAAAGTGATTTAATCACATTATTACTTCGAGCTCTCGAGAAAATGAGCACGAATTTCATATAGACCAATATTTTGCCAGAGACGATGAATAAACGCTGAAGTGCGTTTCCAATACCACAAAACAACATGACAATTCGGCATGCAGCTTCAACATGGCCACCAACCCAATGATGGTGCATCTCCGTCTTTTTTTGTGTGTAAATAAAATAAACTTTTATCACTTTACACATGAGGAAATGATTACTTTGGTTTTGTACATAGATATGGCGTTTCTCGCATCTATCAGTGACATTTATAAAACAAAGAGCTTTTTCAAGTTCCTAGCGTACCAGTCAGTTTTAAGAACCGATATCAAAAGCGATTACTTCCCTCAGCTATGTGCTCATTTCAGGAGGATATTAGACCCATGACATGACATTCCCTTCCATTTTCTGAGAAAGTCAAAGTGCGCCAAAATCACAAACATCCTTTTCTACATTCGCAGCACTGTGTAAAACATCCTCGTAAAGTCTATTGCGATGTTGTGTCCATGATCAGCTACAACCGAGGTCCCTGTGCTCATTTCGTGTGTACATGTTGACCGGCTTCGCTGTTAAGTGCATCTTATAACATAGGTCTCGAGAACTCGCATCCAAGCTGACCTCACATAATCCAAAAGTGCTTATTGCAATCCCCAGAGAATTGCACCAGTAACGGCACGCTAATTCAGTAAGACGTCTTCTACATGCTCTCATTTATTTCCGAAATAATATCGTACATTTGCGGAATGGCAGTAGTATATATAGCGCCGCTACAGAGGCCTCTAGTGCATGTAATATAATATTGTGGTTACGCATTATGTACTATTTCAATTCGAGTGAAGCCTCATATGCCCTTGATCGTGAATGGTTTGGCTTTGCCGTTCTGATCAGGTACAGAGGACAAGTCTTGGTCCATTCCGTAATATAGAAGTACATGCTTTTGAGCTAGTTTGTCTGGTACTGAGGCTTGGATTAAGCGACGCAGGTATTTACTGAAGCATGGCGCGCCGTCCTTGCATGTGTTTCTATGTTCAGGTCTCTTAACCATTACAGTTTCAGTACCTCTTGTGCAGTATGCAGGCTCTGGCACAGTATACAGTGCCAGATAATTTCCTGGGCAGTGGCTTGGAGTCTACATCAGGAATGGCTGGCCTGAGGATCACGTTTAAGAGGAAGCGTTAGCTCTGGGACTCCGATCTAAATACATGGGAAAGGAGAAATTCTTTTTCTCGACAACGACTGCATAAAATTTGATAAGGTTTCTTGCATTTAAAAGAAAAAAAGTTGAAGTTTCTATCTAGTGACTGTTGGTTGCAAATCTTCACTTTAGGTTGTCAATGTTTTCATAAAATTTGACACAAATAAAAAATTTTCAGAAAAAGAAACTACCAAGTTTACATCTTTGTAACTCAGAAATGAAACACGATATCACAATTCTGTAAAGTGTACCTAATAGTACATCTAAAGCGGACAAAAGTGATGTAATATAAATGGCTCTCTAGTAGACCATCAATGTGTGAATAGTCCTTTGCAAAACCCTTGTAAACAATGTAACACATTCACGTGAGATATACAATCACATATCTTTGTTTCCGCTTTGGATGCTCTAATGAATGCAGTGTACAGACCTGCGATATCTATTCTAGCTCAAGAGCTGCACATTTGTAAACTTCGTGCTACTACATTTCTTGAACTTCCCAATTTTTGAAAATACTATTACCAAAATTTAAGCCATAAATCGAAATTCCGCTTCAACAGTCGCTAGAATTTAACTTTCTCTCAAATTCAACAAATGTCATTGATATCGGCCCAGTGGTTATCTCAGAAAAGTGTTTATGCATTTTACACGTACTTGAATAGACGGCATCGGAGTTGATTGCGAGTTATAGCTTCCTCTTAAGGTGACCTGGCGGACGAGAACCAGGTGGTCAAAATTATTCCGGAGCCCTCCACTACGGCATGCCTCATAATCCGAACTGGCTTTGGCACGTAAAACCCCCGAAAGAAGAAGATAAGGTGACCTGGCATTTTGGGTGGCCTCCGTGATTTGTTTGCTTGAAGAAAAAGCTGAAGACGCAAAACTTGCACTTTCAAAACAGACCTCTATGGACTTGTTCTATGCACATTGAAGGCTGAAGGAGAAACAAACTTTCATACACTTGTGCCTGAATATGCATACGCAAATGTTTGTAAATAGTTTATAGCAATTTTTTTTGGATTATAGTTATTCAAAAATCTGTACAAAGTAATTTCTTCAACGTACTAGCACTTATTTTACAATTTCCATAGATATGTTTGGGTCATACTTGTGCAGTTAATAAACTTTTTGATTGAAAGAAGGGTTCTATGCAAAGAAAGCAGCTATTTGATGAAACTTTAAACAAGCGGGGAATCTATTCTAACAGTGTTTTGCAGTGGGCAGATTGGTTTTGAGACCTCGTGGAGCACTCCGCTGTGATCCCAGACACAGGAGAGGATATTATAAATTTATTTTCATTAAACACGACAAGCGCAGAGTAAAACTGCTACATGAATGCCATAAAAGCGAATTATTTGTAGAAATTAAGCAACTGGAACACGGTCACAGGAGTTTTCATCTTTCCTCCTATATCGATCGTTTTCATGTAAGTAATATCCCTTTTAAGCGGTTATATTTCTTATCAAACATTGGCCAGGTAATCGCAATGCCACATGAAATACTTCACTAATCTCTCGTTGCTTTTGTTTATCCGGCATAACAAGTACGGTGGTATTTCTCCAAGTTTTGGTTGTCAAGCTCACTTTGAGCCGTGCACAACGTGGTTTCTACATGGCGGTGATGTTTTTCAAGTGTATTTGTGTTCTTGTTCACCATCAGTAAAACATCAGCCTGTCTTTATGACATCATCATCATCATCAGCCTATATTTATGTCCACTGCACGACGAAGGCCTCTCCCTGCGATCTACGATTACCCCTGTCTTGCGCTAGCAGATTGTAATTTGCACCTGCAAGTTTCCCAACTTCATCACCCCACCTAGTTTTCTGCCGTCCTCGACTGCGCTTCCCTTCTCTTGGTATTCATTTTGTAACTCTAATGGTCCATAAGTTGTCCATCCTACGCTTCTTATTCCCTTGCCAGGCCATTGAACATAACCTTTGTCGTCTGCATAATAAACTTCAGCCCCACTCTTACACTTTATCGGTTAAGGTCCTCAATCATCAATTGTAATTCGTCCCCATTGTTCCTGAATAGGACAATGTCATCTGCAAACCGAAGGTTGCCGAGATATTCACTGTTGACCCTCACTCCTAAGCCTTCCAAGACTAAGAGCTTGAGATTGTATCTCCTTGCCTTACCCCTTTACGACATATGACTGCCTAAAGGACAGAGATTTTAAAGGCTACGAAACAAATTCAGGAAGCTTTTCGTACATAAGTGTTTTTGCCGTTGGCCGTACACGTTCGATTACAGTATGTGCAGAAGTAGAATGGACTCGAATTTTCTATTACGAACAATTCTAGTGTAAGAGTGTTTTCCGAATATGAACCCGCGTTTTTTTTGTGCACTGTGCATATTTGCACTTGCTATTGATGTCACGCATTATTGTACGAAACTCTCTAGAACCGGTTTAATGTTGCGATTCTTCACGTTGGATTCTATGCCACTCTTATCATCCAACGTTCACGGGAGGCTAATCCCGTAGATAACGCGGGTGAAGCGCCGCTACTTACGAAGCGCGACAAGGGTTGGCATTGGGATAGAATCGCGACATTATGCTCGCCTAGAAAGTCTGTTTTTTTCTTTTTTCAGTCTCGTTTGCCCAGGCACACGTTAACTTGAGCGTCAAGGTGGGTTCAGGTGCGAAATTTAGCTCTCAGAAACAGTCATCCAAAGAAAGTGTCCTCCCAAAAAAACAGCTCAGAAAGTTACTTTAGGTAAATGATTTCTGTACGGGTTCTTGATTAAGCAAAGCTGTTGTTATTCTATTTCATTTCCGCCATTAGCTCTCCACGATTGGTCAAAATATGAGGCCACGTTCGCTTCGCCTGC
This sequence comes from Dermacentor silvarum, assembly GCF_013339745.2. Lineage (NCBI taxonomy): Eukaryota > Metazoa > Arthropoda > Arachnida > Ixodida > Ixodidae > Dermacentor > Dermacentor silvarum. Next base: position 136,755,572 of record NC_051157.2, read on the forward strand.
CTGATTACACGCTGATTATGCATAAGTATGTCCAAGAAGAGAAAAAGAAATGCTTTCCGGTTTTATGCCTTTTTCGCCATTACGCAACCGCTATAAGTCGAAATTGGACCCAGTTCGCTTGTCTGTGATACGATACTGTAAAACTGCGAAAAATCATCACGTGGAAATGGAGCAGTCGCACTGAACACGAAGGGTAATGGCGATTAAAAGGTTTTTAGTTTTATGGCTGGGGACAGCCCCTCCCCGAAAGGAATAGAAGATGGCTGCCCACCCATCATTGACGCGTTGGTTGCTCGAAGCCGCCGACGAGAATGGACTTTGCCCGATGAAGCGTTTGCTGCTTCGAATGTTCAATTTCGGAGCCATTTTCTTCAACGCAGAAATGCTGTGCTGAGATTGCATGACAAAGTGGCCAAGAAATTCGGCCAAGTGATCGAGCGATAGCGATTACTGATAGAGTGAAAGGTGCTGTGCGCGCAGCTCCCGTGAGTGATGACGCGATTGACCTCGCTCGGCCATCCGTTAGTGCGCGAGTCCGGGTTTCCGGGCGTGAACATGTATCGCATCTCAAACACACAAAGTGGGCCATCAGCAGCTACCTGTGCACAGTGATTGTAAGAATAAGGTGTCAGGCCGTTGTGACTAATCTAAAGCGCTTTTCAATTATGAATGAAGACACATTGACAAACTACTACATGAGCGTGCACGCTCATGTAGTAGTTTTTAAATGTGTCAGTGACATGTGACAGCGTTATGGTAAAGATATGGTCAGCAAAGCATAGGCACGCTAATTATAATGCTGATTCGATAACTGTAAATCGCTGTACGTGCAGTGTTTCAGGTAATGTCATTCGTCGGATCTAAAGCAAGGATTGAAATCCACTAAAACGGAGCACAACGGCCATTTTAAACCGCAATGTTTATGAGACTATTTTCTAAGGCTCCAGTTTGACTGCCATGCTTCGCCTACTGCAAAACAGTGCAATAAGATCACCTGGTGCTTTCATTTCACCGTCCCCTGTTTTCTGTATCACTATTATCTGAGTATAATAAAATGTAGTTGGAAAAAAACATTAAGCATATTTAGAGCATATTTTGCGCTAGACACCGCCGACTTCTCTAATCTATGGCAGCGCGGAACAAAGTGACCCAAAAGTGGTGTTTTATCCCCTCATTCTGCTCTTTCATGGTTTCCCGCTTGAACGCAGCTGATACAATACACTTTGATAGAAAGTGCACCTCGGCCGCCGAGACCTCAATCTATCTCGCAGCTTTATATGCATAAGTAAAGAAAACACGGCGCTGAGACTCGATCAGATTTTCCCTCAGCGACATCTTTAGCGCCCCATTGTCCGCCGCCGCAATTGTCGAGGGGCCCCTCAAGATGAGCAACGGGAAGCGGACTGCACGGAGACACCGGAACTATTCTCCCAACCTTCGCCTCTCCTCTGTGACGCCGGCATGACGTCAGCGCTGCTCGGACGATTCGAAAACACCGGCGGAGCCCTGGCTCTACCCCACGAAGACCCTCCCAAGTTCTGTGCCCTCCTCGCCTCTAGTCGTTGGGTTAGGTAACCAAAACATGTCACGGTAGGCCCCAATACTATCCGCAATAAATACAAGCAACAGAGGACCTCCTCTAAACGACAATAGCGTTAGATTGGTCTGACCATAAAACGTCGCGGGTCTTCGACCACGCTTCGCTTATCTATTGCGCTAATTTGGTGTCAGAAAAATTGAATAAAATCAGAATGTAATGACTGGAGGTCATAGCGCCCAGGGATATTGATAAAGCATATTCACATCTAAATGTAAAACCGATCAACAGTTAGCTCATCCTGTTTAGGAAATCCAAACATTTAGAATTTACCCATGAAGTGCGGGAAAGCAGATCCTTTCAGTTTTTGGCCATAAATAGTTTATAACTTCCTTACTACCGAAAGTTGAGCTAGCTGGTATGGATGCACGCCTTACCTTCTTGCACGTTGAATTATACCTTCCAGTACACACTTGCCGGCGATATTGCACCACATGTCAGAACCGATTGCTTAACTTCGACTTCTGTTGTTCACAACTAATCAAACGGGAAATAGAAATAGCTTGCCTCAAGAAGGCAATCAAGAAATGTAGTTGAAAAACGTGGATGAAAGTTTGCATAAGCAGCTACCATGCCTCAATGACTGTGGATATCCGGACAGTTGACAGCAGTTCTTGAAAGAAGATACGCTGCTGAGCTTTAGGTTGCGGTTTTCATCCCGACAGCGGCAGCCGCACTTCTGCTTGGTCGAAATGCAAAAACACTCTGGGTACTTTGATTTAGGTGTGCGTTAAATAACGACAGTACGAAGTCAAAACTATTCCGTAGCCCACCACTGCGGCGTGCCTCATAATGAGATCGTAGTTTTGCCACTTAAGATCCCAGAGTGTAGTTTTTTAGGTATGGGAAAATTAGGTACGCAAAAATTGCCTCAATTCACGTAGAAACACATCATAACAGTGAGTCTAAGTGCCATCGTGTGCTTGTCGTGGTGTCGTACATTCACGAAATGTCACAGACGTTAAAAATAGTGAGCAGAAAACAAGCCATTTAGTTCTTTCAGCACACAACAAGCCCAAAGAAATTTGTGGCAAAGGGAACAACACAAGGAAAGAACACCTACAAGGATGAATGTGTGGTACAAATAACTGCATGCCTGCAGACTGCCAAACATAATTATGAAGAACCAACTCTCGGTTGCTATCAGAAATGCGTTTAGCGAGCTTTGTGGGGTGGTCACTTGTGGCACTACGTTGCACTATGTGTTATGCGTGGCGCTCTCCTTACCACCATGCCTTGCCCGTGCGCGGAAGCCAAACGGAACCTTGAGCGCCACTTCCTGAACGAGCAGTTCGGAACCCCATGCAGCGTCTGCGACCAGAAGCGCAGTGTCCCGCCGACAACGTCTGAAAACCCTAGCTGTCACGAGAAAAGAATGCGAAACGCTTCATTTACCACCATGCCACCCAGCGGTACCGCGTGGTATCAGCGTTACCACCACACACTGGTACCGTAAGACCGTTCGACCTTTATCTCTTTGTTAGACTGCAATATCTTATGGATCGCTCAACGAAAACAGGTAGACAGTTACAAGAAATCGCGATGAGCTCCCAAAGAATGCTAAACGTATTAAAACAAGACCAGTTCATAAATCATTTTGGTTCATTGGCAGTCGTACAAATTGACAGTCTGAAAAACGGGCAGGTGTTAAATAATGGTCCACGAGGAAAAAACATACCACTGCAACATGTCATTGGAATGTGGAATTCTTGTTCTGCGAGAACCATCGCACTCGTCACAGACACACAAAAAATTTTGGAAGCTTTCCACATGACATCACTATTAATGCCACGTGCGCACGCTCCCCGCGTCCGTAGCATTTGATGACCGAAAAAATAGAACTGGTGAAAAGGGGCAGTAAGGGGCGTGCAAACTTTATCTAGATATGGAAGTCCAATTGACTAGGTGCACCTTGCTTGTTATTGCTAATAATTCGCTTCCCGCGTAATCAATAAACAGATAATCTGCGTTTCTTGTGTGTCTTGCACGTCTTCAAGTTCTATTTACGACGTCCTGTGTTGTATCGAAGCGTAACCTTCAACCATGTCAGCTGACGCATTTGGTGGGAAACGTTAACTGCCATGTTCTAAGAAATGTTTACAGTTGGTTTTGCTTCTTCTTGGTTCTTTTGCAGTGGTGTACTCAGCCACCAGTCTTGGGCGAGCAACACAGTACTTCGCTCGGAACTGCATCAATCAGATGAAGCGCATATCGCCTCGTCCCCCAACGCCGGATTTTTTTAAAGTAAGCAAGTATACCTGGATGGGTGTTCGCCTCATAAGCTGTTTAAAGCATAAAATGAGTCTTTATAATTTGGGCGCATGGGATGCTGTCCTTATGCAGGCAAAAATATGAGAACAGAGACCAAACTTCATCTTGCAAAAGAAATGTTTTGTGAACCGAACCAAGCGGTAACTGAGGCAAGGATAGAAGTTAGGCCAGCTGTGAACGTGGGTCGCACAAATCTAATTGCCACCTTATGGAAAGACACAAAGCTTCGGTATCCAAGGCCACTTTCTGCAGCTTTTTCATTCGCTGTCACGCATCAGAAAAGCTTTGAGAAACACACTGCACCCCGTTTTTTTTTTCATTACCATCAGCCTGTATGTTCAGTCCTAAAACAAGGTATGTGATGAACAGCATTCCTCAGCAGTTTCGATAGAAAAGAACTTTAGAAGCTCTAAACACGCACAATATCTGGGAACCGTACCTCTAGCGGTCAAGCTCCCTGATATACAGGTTGTCCCAACTATCATGCACCAAACGTTAAAAATTTGCAAGTGCCCTGTAGCTGGACGGCAATGTAGTTTGCCGTCGCTTGGAGGTACTCAGACGATTTTCTGAATTCCGCCTAACTACATAATTAGTATTATTTGATTCATCAACTTCTCAAATAATATAATTAGATGAAAAGTGTCAATGAGAAAATTCTAGAGCAACATGAAAAACTCCCGATACAGCTTTCTGTTGCTGAATGCGTGCTACATAAAAGTATTTTTCCGAGTGTGAAAGAAGCCCACGAATACACGCACAGTGCCTCGAGCGGCCAATCGCGCGGCAATGTTGCATGTATTTGCGGGCTTCTTTCACACTCGGAAAAATACTTTTATTATTAATTAATTACTCCTGGGGTTTTACGTGCCAAAACCACGATCTGATTATGAGGCACACCGTAGTGGGGGGGGGACTCCGGAAATTTGGACCACCTGGGGTTCTTTAACGTGCACCTAAATCTAAGTACACGGGTGTTTTCGCATTTCGCCCCTCGTCGAAATGCGGCCGCCGTGGCCAGGATTCGATCCCGCGACCTCGTGCTCAGCAGCCCAACACCATAGTCACTGAGCAACTACGGCGGGTAAAAATACTTTTATGTAGCACGCACTGAGCAACAGAAAGCTGTATCAGGAGTTTTTCATGTTGCTCTACAATCTTCTCATTGACAGTTTTCATCTCAGTATATTTTTGAGAAAGTTGATTAAATAATTAGGACGAATTATGTAATTCGACGAAATATTATATGATTAGGTATTATAAATGGCTGAGATATCATATATAAAAAAAAAGTCCCAAGCCTGCAGTCAGTGCGAACAAACTCGGAGAGTATTGTTCGCTAACAGCCACAAGTGTTCGTGCAGTGCAATCACTCTAAGAAGCATCGTAGATTTTAATGGCCTTGTGCATATCAACAGCGCCTAGGTCAATGACCCAGTATCCTTTTCATGTAGGGCGGCACTCATCTGAACGGCTGAAACTGGCTCGCCGAGCGCATAGTTTAGCGTTGAAGAATGGGCAGTGGTGCACAAGGTGCTTCTATTGTCTCGTCAAAACTGCTAAACTGCACACGCCAGTGTTGGTCATTCCTATAAGAAATGAATAGGCAGTCGTAAAGGAGACACCAACCACATGTTACATTGTAAAGTGGCAGGCGACATCGCAAGTAAGGGATCAGATGAATAGAAGCGTGATTTGATGAAACCTGATGAATTCCATTCTCGAAGTTTGATGACAATTCATTGTAGTGGCGACGCAGCATCCGCTCTCGAGAATGGTATGGACACACGCAGATCTTGTGGGTGAAGCGAGGGTGCAGCTTTATTTGAGCAATCACTACTGATAATTCTGCAGTGGCTTCTTTCGGGCACTAGGTGCACGTGTGACTATCGTACAAGATGTATACCCGTGAGCAAAAGTATATGGACCACATGGGTCGCCCAAAAAAAAAACTGAATTTCTTCGTAGTTACCACGCATAAACTGAAATTGATGAGTACACTGGAAAGTTCGCAATGTCAAGTTTAGACCGCAGTCCTCAATTTCAAGTTGCATTCGCAGGCAGTTGAAAAAAATTAGCTTGATCGCGAAATCCCTTGTCCGTGTACTTTTGCTCACGGGTGTACATGTACACACCCTAGAAGAGATCAAAAAGGCCGCTCTCCACTTATTTGTCATGTGCAGAAGAGATCGCATTGTTTTCAAAATCTAGCGTGCTCGCCAAAATTGGCATGACCACTTTTGAAAGAAAGCAAACAAAAGAAAATAATTAATAATCACTGTTATTGAATATAGGTAGTACCATGGCCAATCCCCGCCTCGTGGGTACGTGCCATGAGTTGAAAGAACAAGAAGAAGAAGAAGAGAAAGACGAGAATGCGCATGGATACGATAGCACGTATTCACTTCGCTTCTTCCCAATGGTGCTGAATAATACTCATCATCACTGCAGAGCTCGGTTCTTATGGTGCACACCCGAAAATGTACCGTAAATAGGTTCAGCTTGAACTAATATGGTAGCTTCAGTTGTGTTATCTGAAAAGTATTTTGCAGCGCTTCAACAATTTCTTAATCCAGGCACTACCGTTACAAGGAATGAGCTTCTAAGACTCCAATTTTTTATTTTCTGCCAAGCTTCCGCCCGGTCAAATGAGGGTGGCGAAGTTTTGGGGATGTGAGATGCTGGCTCTTTCCTCTTCACGTACCTGGTGCTGGGCGAACGCTGATCATCGAGGGCGCGCCCCGAGAAGAGGCTTCACGCTGACTCTCGCCATTTTCCCAAAGTGGGATAATGGAGCATTAAATTTTTGGTAGCGGGGGTGGGGTACACCGAACCCACCCCCAACCAAGAAATCCAAAGACAGAATAAATAACACATAAACTAGGGATGGTCGAAAAGGTTTATTGCGATAGCAATTATATGGGCACTTCTACCGGATTTCTGCCGTCGACGTCGCCGTCGCCGTGATAATTCCCTATAGATAAAATCTTCGCCGCGCGCCGTATGCCCGAGCGGAAGCGTGCGGGGACGCGCGCTATCACGGAGAGCGAACGCACTCAATCACCCACGCGCAAGCAAGCGGGAAGCCAGCGCCGGAGGGAGCGCGGGGGGGGGGGGGAGGGGGCGCACTTCTACGCTGCCAACAACCACGCTCGTCGCTCGCTCGCACCGTCGCTTATCTCCACACGGCTCTGACCTTTATGCGCCGTGCATTCGCCGCTCAGTTTCCGTTGAAGCGATAGACCGCACGTACCTTCGCCCGCTGCTGCGGCGTATATATGCGCTTGCTGCCAGCGTTTTGACAGTCGTTGTCTGCAGTCATTCAGTGTGATCTATTCATGTTTGTTTGTGCGCGCTCACACCACGCTTGTTCAATCAGTTAGTAATACTCGGGCCACATTTTCCAACGCACGCTACACATGCAATGCTGCCCGGGTCGGCAGTGCAGCGCTACAGGTGTGTCCCTTCGCATGCGCTGCCCACGGTAAGCGCTTCTCATCAACACCACCGTTTCACACGCGCCTCCTCGTGGTCATCGAGTCTCTCTTCATGTCGGTCTACTTACGCCGCAGCACACCTGCTTACTTAATCAGCTCAGGTTTACTACAATTCATATTGCTACCAAAGCCGCTCACCTTACTTCGTATGACATTGCTGTGTTGCTATCGCATTCATTGCTTCGCGCTTAGGGCGAAACTGTGACATTTTTTATGCGACTAACGATTGATCGCTTTCGATGCTGGGTCTGTCATCGATGAATTGATTAATCGAAAATTTTGCCCGACATTTAAAACATATAAGCACAGTTATCTACTCGTGTAGGACCGTATTTTGAAGTTTGAGAGGTGGAACCAAGCTATACATACAAGTGTATAAAGTTTCATGCAGTATAATCTGTAATTTGTTAAAGACTAAATGGTGTTCGCTTTAGTGAGCGGCCTTTGCAAATAAAATAATATGTGTTATAAAATGGCCCTTACAGCAGCATTAAACAAGATAAATGGTACCAGTGAGTCCCTATAGAGTATAGCTAAAGCAAGAAATAAGAAAAATTAGAAAAATGAAAGGCGAAGTCCAACTAAAATACGCAAGAAATTGCAATATGATATAGGATATTAAGCCACATGCTCTTTCCTAAAGGTAGAAGGAGCGTCAATTGACTGGAATGTTCAGGTGAAACCAACACGTTCTTTAAATGGCCGCGTAACTAGCATGCGAGAATAGATCACAGATCTGTAGATTTACTGGAATCGACATGAACTCCATGCTCGAAACCGGCACGAATGCCGTGCCACATCTTTAGTGGACTGGGATTGACACGACGATCAGCGACTGGGTTGCTATATAGTATGCCTTTAATTGCGAGGGCGTTTCATGCCTCCGGCTTCAGGCAGCGTGGTGGCGTGTGCGGTGTAGGGCAAGAGAGGGGAAGCGCTCGGTGCGGCAACACTCGGAACTCGGTCGCTTTACCACAGTCGTTCTACCACAGCTGCCCCGTCACTGCTCGTGCTCCGCCATTCTAGTACGATTTCAAAATTTTCGCGCAACTTCTATGAAACTCTCGAAAACGATTAATTGAGCATGTCTAATTGACTCATACGATTAAATGAAAGGTGGGCATCGATGAAGAATATTTGTTTTGCGAGATACTTTTTTTCGTTTAATCGTATAATCATTCATTGATAGTAGCAACCCTAGCATAGACTTGATTTTTCCACAGCTTTTGGCTCCTGATGAAGCATCGGCTCTGTCTCTTTACGGCGCAATACCAGGAATCTGGGACATCGCCGAACAGCGCCTCTAGCGGCCGCCTCTGAAAACATGCGCATTTTCTATGGGAGAGCGTCGTTTTTCCCAAATAACTAATCATAGAAGCCATATTTCAAAATATTACCGTGGAAATAGGCTCTAGGAGCTTAGCCTGACATCTCATGCAAGCGGTACCATTACTTACGACGGAAAACCCGTTCCAAATTGCGGGCGAAGTTCGAAGTATGGGAGTCTATGGAAAAGTCCAAATTTTGGAGGCTTTTTTGGCCAGTAAAAAGCAATTTCCGATGAGCCTATTGCATCGATCGACGTATTATTGGGGATTTATCAACTTCAATGACTCGGCTTTCAGCTAGTTGCAGCAGCAACTCTTGAAAGGCCAAAAAAGTCGTTCCAAAATCGCAGTTTTCACAACAAGGTCGCAGAATTTATTGTGGTACGTATATAAACCTAGTTTTTGCTTCCAGTGGCACGTCGAACCAATAGCCGAGCGTTCTGCGTGACCACAGATTAGGATCGCTGATACCACGATTGTGAGTTCGCAGGTTCGAAGCCAGCGGCCCCGCTATTTTTTTATCGCTTTGTCGCTGCTTAGTTTGGTGGTTTCCCGCCAGATGGCATATTCCCAAATGCAGGTAATTTAGTTACGGTTCTTGTTTCGTATCTTTCTACTATACCAACGTCTTCCTAAAAAATTGCTGGCTGGTTTTGTGAACATGCGAACGTGCTTCCAAACTTCTTTTGCACTTTAGGTGTAATGTATTTGAGACAATAAACCCAGGTTACGTGTTTTGAAAGTTCATTTCTTTCTTAAGGCAAACATTTATGAAGACATTACTAAGAAATATTTTGCGTCTTCAGTTATGTCATGGAAACGACGTGTTTGTGCGATTCTTGTGCAGCTTGAAACGTACCACAAACATAAACAGTGTCCAGTGTGTGCAATTAAAAGACGCAGAAGTAGAAAACTTGGCTGCAGCCCCAGACGTAGTATTCTTACAAAGGAATACAGAAGCTATTTGACTGAGTATATTTGCATTATATCAAAGCAGAATTTTTGCGTACCGGATCTTCGGTGCAAATGAAGGCTGTCCGAATTATTTCACAAGCTTTTTTGCTTAGTACAAACCAATACCTCGAAACATAAACATTCTATCCTCAATATGCAGCGCACGTGTCTTTTCATTTGAGCCATTCCCATGTACCTTTACGAAATTCCAGAAATACTAAAGGTCTTCATATCCTTTTACCACGACGTACGCAGAGGAGTATTGAAAATTATACGAAAAGACGCCGGGACGTGTTAATGTAGTTTGTCGTGTAAAAATAGAGAACGATTCCAATCACAGACCACACCCTTTTTGAGATATGCCCACAAAGTGTTGCAAAAAGACATTGTTTTCGGCTAGAATCACCAAAGTTGCTATGGCATTCTGCTGTTCTGTTCTTAACTAACTGTATTGCTGAATCAGATCGCAGCACCATGATATAATTACTGGTACAATTCTTCAGTAATTTTTAAGCTTACCGAGTTTCAAGTAATCAAAATAGGTAAGCAATTGCTTCTTGGGAGGTAGCCGAGGCCATGGTAGATGTGATTAGTAGTGCGGTATATGTTAGTAGGCTGACTGGGATTATTACATGAAGTGCGCCAACGTACCTACCTAAAGTCACGGTGGAAATTACAGAGCCCTTTATTGTTTATATATTGAAGTCATTGGAGAGTGTCTCTCCTAAAAAGTAATAAGTTTAATAATATCAGGACTGAATAGCCTTCTGTTAAGCAGCTAGGAAAAATACCATGTACGACGTTCTAATGTGGTTTAAATTGCAACGTTATCAGCGCTTCCAAAAGAAAGTGACTGTACAAGTCCATCTTTCTCGGGCGTTCATGTCACCTAGGTACCACCGCCTGACACATGACTTTTATATTTAAAATCTGCCCCGATGACGTAAGTTACGTTGCGGCAAAAAATAAATACCCTTTCTAAAGAACGAACCATAACAGCTTCCCGACAAAGCGCAGTACGTTGGCGCAAGTCGTCATTTGTGATAACGATAAGAGCGACAGCCCGTAGTTAAAAATGACTTGTCACTCCCCGGTTTTTTTTCCTTTTTGCTCAAGGACGCGACTAACCCGTAGAAGGGTAATCCCTCCCTTCCCATGATGCTTGCGACCTTTCTGGTTCCGCACAAGCGCGTTGTTTGTGTATATTTAAGGCGCGCTTGGCATCGAAAGGCTTAAAGCTTTAAACAGCGAAAGGCTGTCACAGTCGCTTCGGTAGCTGCACGGAAAGCGCGGACAATCAGTCCACTTTCAGCAAACGCGCGCCCAACCAAGACATATTTGCGAGAAAGGGGCTCCTATATTACCCATAGCGAGAAATGAATCCAGAAATTACACCTCATTATCCCGATGTGTTTATGAGCCGCGCTCTGCGGCCTGTATTCCGTATTATGACAAAAAATATAGTTTGTGCAGTGTCAGTGTAGCCTAAACATAAAACAGGAAATTGAAGTCATCACATGAACTATCATATATCATAAATTGAAAGAAATAAAACTGAAACTCTACTTCATAATACTAGCACTGCAAACTTTTATGCATGTGATTCATTTCAATTTCCTATCTGTTCCAGGGTAGAAATATGCTGTTCAGTTGGTAAACACAGATTATTTTGCAAAATTTGATAATAATTTTTGCCTCCAACATATGTTCTTATTGGTCATGCACATTTCTCTCTATCGAATATATGGTCGAAACATCCCAAAGTCGAATTGTGAATCATTTAAAAGTTTAACTGGCTTCTCCACATAGGGTAAATGCCGTAGGAATTTGAAAATGTAATAATACACAATCATTTGGTTGCATAAACTTCCTGGCTATAGGCATGTAATGAAAAGTTCAAATGTATTACACGGCTTTGTCTTTTCATGGCAATTTCATCCACTGCATTTATAAAGCAATGTACGTTTTTTTTTTATTTTAGCGCGAGTCCAAAAACACATAGCAACTTATATACCAAAGCGATATGAGTTTCAAGAGCTCGTTAATTAGGTTGTAATTTGTTCAAATAAAACGAGAGACTTTCATGCACAGACAAAATAAGCGGCTAAGAGGAACAGCTGACAAGTCATTTCTGAAGAATAACTGAGTTTGGTTATGTAGTGTTAAACTATGGAGCTTTAAATAATGCACACATTTTATATATCGCAGGATAGGTGTCATTGGAGATCGCTGGGCGAGGCCTTCGTTCTGCCATGGACATAAATATAGTCTGATGATGAAACATTGCCGGAGGTGACCACCCCTCATCCAAGAAATATATTTTACAGTTTAATAATTTATTTATTTGTGCCGTCAGCACTCGAAGGCATTACGGAAGGAAGTGGGTTGAGCAGGCTAAACAAATAATGCAATTATTAAAAAGTAACTTTCTAATCATATACTTTTAGCTGGTGGTACGTGGAAAAAGTTTAGTGCGCACGACGAAGGCAGCTTTACAATTATACCATATTACCTGACCTTACAAAGAATTTAAAAGGAACATAGTAAGTAATTAAGAAATTCAGATTACACAACGTACGCTAGTTGATGTTGCATGAAACTTGCGTTTATTAGTACTCTTTAGGATTTCTTTGGGGAGGCGATACCATTCAAGGGCTGTTCGAGGCCAGAAAGAGCTGAAGGAAGTTAATGTGACTACATCTGATACGTATTTTGTACAGCTGATCAATGCGATGCCATATATGTGGTGACGGAGATACAGTCTTCCTCGGATATATCAAGCCAACTTATAACGAATTATTCTGTACATCGAACAGCTGTAAGATACCCTTGAAAATTTCATGCAAATGTATCGGGCTGGTGCACGCGTATAAAGAACGCTCGTTCACCAGCACATTCGATATATCGAACGCGGTGCCACGCAGAAGACCTCATAGTGCATTTATTTGTACACTTTGAGGTATTCTGGCACCTGTAGGTGGAGAAGAGATAGTGCAGTCAGTTGAGCCCTGTCAGCCTGTTCGGCTAGCCCTCATGCTACCTCGGAAGTCAACATTCCTTCTATCCGATTTTCGAGGCGTCGTCGTGTGGGTTGAGTGCCTATTCATGAGTTTATTTCCGCAAGCGATGGCCCCTACAAGTGTAAAGAAAAGAATCAGCTTGAACTTTTGAGTGAAGTTGAAAGTGAACCAGCAATTTTTTTTTTTGCGGGTAAATAAAGTGTGCTTGCTTTTTTTTCCCCGAGTTGCGTGCAGTAAGTTAGCGGCTCTCGGATGCACTAATCGGTAAGCCACCGTTTACCTGAGGGCCTATTATTATATATATATAACGAACTTTTTGTGATCCCCTTCAGATTCGATATATCCGGGTTCGAGTGTATCAGTTTACGGGTTACAAATTCAAGTTTAGTTTTATTTGGGGTTAGAGTAGCTTTTCGATCATAAGTTGAACATATAAATACAATGGAATTTCACACATTGGATGTATACTCAAATTTTGTCCTATTAGTGTTTTCTATAGTAGTAACATGAGAGAGGATGGTGGCATTATAAGTGTACAGGAGCCAATAACCCAACGTTCGATCCGCATTGTTACTAATCTCGATATGCCATGTAAGATTAGCCGTCCTATGAATACGTGAATACTTTTATGAATATACAGGCTGTAACTGCGTGTTGTTAAGTAAGCACGTCGAAGAGCTGTTTTGAATGGGAGTTGCTCAGATGATGTTGCTGCTACGTCTGGTGTGCCGCAAGGCTCCGTGTGGGGGCTGATTCCTTTTCATTTTTTTAATGCGAAAGCATTATATGCCCCCTTACGCGAAAACCCGTATACGTTGTAGTCGGCGACGCTACCAAAAATGGCCGACGGCAAAGAGTAAAAACGCGTAAAAAATGCTCGAATTGATGACAAATTTAGCAGGCAGGTTCATGTAAACAAAGTAAACTAATCCCTTTGAAATAAAAAATAGGTAAATTTTGATCTGGGCGGGAATCGAAACCGGGCCTCCGGGGCGCGGAGGAGACCCGACTTTGTCCCGTACGACCGGATAAACTCATCCTAGCTCGACTCGCAACTCCCGCCCCACCGCTACTCCGAATTTTGCCGCTGCCGAGAAATGTATGCAGCCATCTACGCCTCAAGCTCTGGCGAGGCACCAGCACTGGCCGCCCCAACTCTCTGCCCTACGCCACCCCAAGCTGCCCATCGACGATCATAAAATCACCCTCCGTCCCCATGGCGGCCTCAACCTTCGGACCGTGAACAGCGTTGCGCTTCGCGATGCCATTCTGCAAGCAGCCCGCCTCGGACACCAAGAGGCCAAGCCAAGCACCGTAATCATCAACACCCTCCAACACGTCGTCCTCATCAACACTCCCGACCCGCAACGCCGACACCACTACCTCGCCATCAAGTCCGTACTCATCAAAGACACTGCCTACGACTACTCCTACCAAGCGGCCCCGTAAGACTGCGCCCGCGGTGGGGTTCACGGGGTCCCTCTCGCCCACTCTTACGAAGACATTCAGGATTGTCTCAATCGCGAGCAGAACCCTCCCATCCTCGACTTTATACGCATAGGCTCCACGGAGTCCATCATCATCCTTTTCGAACAAGACTGGGTGCCCAAGCACATCTACCTCTCCTCCGTACTCTATAGGTGCTCCCTCCTCAAAAAGGATATCGAGCACTGCCCTAACCGCGGCGCACTCGGCCACCACGCGGATGTGTGCCCGGCTCCCAAGCAACGCCGCTGCTCTGGCTGTGAACAAGTAGACCCCCTACCTCACATTAGTAGTAGACCCCCTACCTCACACGTAGTAGACCCCCTACCTGACACAGTAGACTCCCTACCTGACATTTACCCACCGCCTACCTCAAGCAGGTGGTGTAACACCCGGGAGAATCTGGGTAGTGATCACTACATTATTGAGATTCTCCTACAAGCAGGCCCAGCACGCAGACCCGCTCGTGGTGCTGCTATCACGAAGTGGGACTCGTTACGCAGTTTCCGAGCAGCCCGCACTCTACACACCATCTCAGACATAGCTACTTGGTCCAACCAGCTCTAGTGCGACGTCCGCGCCGTGACTCGTCCCCTCCCAGAGGACTGCCCCGCGGACGCAATGGATTCCCATCTCCTGCAGCTCTGGAAAGCTAAGGCGGGACTCGAGCGGAGGTGGCAGCGCCAGCGCTGGAATACAACATTCAGACGCCGGCTGACCCAGCTCAACAAGGAGACTGAGACGCATGCTGCGACTCTCTCTCGCCAAAATTGGGGATCCCTCTGGAGCACAACATGAGCCTGCGCCAGACATGTAACCTATTCCGCCATCTCATTGATTCGACTCAGTCCAAGACACACCACAAACCGATCATGACGAAGCTCATAGACGCATCCGAAGCCTCCCCGCAGGAACTCCTCCAGACGCTTCGTGGTCTACACTTCCCCGCATATCCCCCCGGAGACCACCCACTATACAGGCTCCCCCAACGACCTCCTCGACAAAACCATCAGAGAGGCAAAAGTTAGGGCAGAACTTCAGCGCCTGAATACGTCCTCAGCTCCCGGTCCCGACGGAGTGCACAACAAGGCACTACGCAACCTCGATTCCCCCTCCATCACAGCCCTAACCGACTACTTCAATGAATGGTGGGTGCGCGGCGCCCTCCCAACTCCAAGTAAAGGACGCTAAGGTAGTTTTCATTGCCAAATCAGGCAAACCACTTCGACCCGATAATCTCCGTCCCATATCCCTTACGTCCTGTGTGGGCAAGCTTATGGAGCACGTTCTCCAGACCCGGCTGAGCCGGTATCTGATAGATGTCAAAAGCTCCGTCTCCGTGTACGTGAAAAAAATGACTATCTCTATCATCTCCTCATGTTAGCTGCGGTAAAAACTGCATTTCGTTGTTTAAACGCTGAGATGAAGATGGAACTACGTGTAGTACATTGCCATATTGCTGCCGCGTCCGGTATTTTCATGAAATCTCGGTGACTTCGAAATACGCCTCGACGTCTTTCAGTCGTGTGGGACGACACAGAGATCTAGACCAATTTATTGTCAAATTTCTCGAAAGCGGATGACAAGAATATGAGTAAACCACTTCTTTACAGTAGTTACACATGCATCGTACTTCAAACCCAGAGTGAATATTTTGCGTAATCACTTCCGAGTGAATTTCGAAAACAAGTGGAAGGCAATGTGCAATGTATTGTACAAGGGGTCTCAGGAGGATATACTTAAATGTTTGCACAAGAAACCGCATCGAAAGGAACAACACTTAGGCGTTTAATTAATGCTGATTCAATAGTGCAGTATGAGTAGAAAAAGAAATGTCCAGAATATATATTCTCAGTTTAGTAAAGACCCTCGTTTGAACTCGGCAAGAGTTACATATCGATGTTAGTGTCCGACAGGCCGCCATGGCGGAAAGAAACTACAGAAGGGAGCGTCACGTGACAATCTTGAAGCCTAGCCATAAAAAATATAATGCAGAATTCGCGAAAGAAAATGCACAGTAGTCACGTGACAGACAAGCGGTAGTTCTTTGCGCCCTGCATGATGTGCTGCATACGTGCGTGCGTCGGTTCGCCTGTTTAGTGCCGTGGAACGTTCACAGAAGGAACGCCGTTCCCTCTGCCATTCCTTCGTAAAAATAACAAGTTACCGTTACAGTTCCACCGACCCTTAAAGCAATGGTGGCATTCCTCCGTTCCTCCCAAAATGAACTAGTTCCTGGAACGCCGTTCCGTACAACACTGCACCAAAGGGAATATATCGCTTTCGCATACCCACACGTAAACAGTTTGAAATGTGTCTGCCGAATTTCTTCGTTTTTTTAACAGCGAAGCTGTTTAAGCCAGCCGTATTTGTGGTGCGTATCAAGAAACTGCCAAGAAAGAAAATAAACTTTCTTACCGAGGTGGGTTTCGAGCCCGCGTACCTCCGGTCCCAAAGCGAGCGTCGTAACCACTAGGCTATACAGCCACGCTGCCAGAACGTGCATTTATGCGAATCATATTGTTACGGTAGGATAGGAGGAATAAAAAGAAGATCGAGAGACACTGGCTGCTGCGTGTTGTTGCTGGTCAGCTATCTTGACCACACTAACCCTACTTGTGCATATATTGTAAATACATCCAGTCTATACTCCCAACATCCCCGTAATACATTGGTGAGAGGTGCGGGGTACCAAGGCTGGAAACGGAGCTCCGCAGTGGGCGTCGCATCCCCATCCCCACCATGACTGACGGTGAGCACGCGGGATCAACGTCGTTGTCACCTCCAACGTCAACGGCACCGTCGCCAGCTACGTCGTCGTCCCCATCGGCTGTGGTTGTACAAGCCAAAGATCCCGGAACTTTCTGTGGGACCGATGACGCCGACGTTGAAGAGTGCCTGGCCATGTACTAACGCGTGAGTGGAGTCAACAGATGGGACCCTACGCTTAGGCTAGCTAACGTGTTGTTGTACCTAAGAGGCACGGCAAAGGTCTGGTGCGAAAACCACGAAGAGGAGCTGACCAGCTGGCACCAATGCAAAGAGAAGTTAAAAGAGTTGTTTGGCCAACCAGCCGGCCGTAAGATTGCCGCAAAGCAGGAACTCGCCTCCCGTGCCCAATCCTCCACAGAATCCTATGTTTCGTATATCCAGGATGTGCTGGCGCTTTGTCGTAAAGCCGATCACGACATGACTGAAGCTGAGAAGGTCGCGCACGTGCTGAAGGGAATTGCTGACGACGCCTTTAATCTGCTCATGTGCAAAGGCTGTTCTTCAGTTGATGCTATAATTAAAGAGTGCCGACAATTCGAGCAGGCCAAAAGCCGCCGCGTCCTACAACCATTCGCCAGACTCGCCAATACTGCCGCAACGTCGACATGTGAAGATCAGCCCGCACAGCAGCATGCGTCGCCATCAGAGGACGTGGTGCGAATCGTTCGACGTGAACTGGAAGCGATGGCGCCCGCAGCTTTCTGTTCGCGTCGCCCTGACGCTACCCCTCTTTCAGTTCCTCTCGTTCAAGCCATCGTTCGCCAGGAACTTGAAAGCATTGGTTTACATTCTGTCTGTGCTGTCGCCAAACCCAGAGCCAACGAACGCCCTTCTACTCTGTTTGATCCACCGCGACGCTTCTCTCCGCGATATCGCAACCCGATTGAGTGGAGAACTGCGGACGACCAGCGGATATGTTTCACCTGTCGCCGTATTGGTCATGTCGCCCGATACTGTCGCAACTCGTGGCCCTCAACACCTCGCACGCCGACCAACCTGAACCGTGTTGATGGAAATTCCCGCCGTGTTTCGCCCTCCGCCGAGTCTAACAGTGCCGACAACTCTGCCATGAACACGTGGTACAGTCGTTCACCATCGCATCGCGGACACCAGTCTCGTTCACCACAAACACGTCGCCCATCTTCCCGTTCGCCGCAGCCACGTCGCCTTTCTACACCTGTGGCGTTCGACCGCGTTCCTTCGGAAAACTAAGAACTGCAGCCCTCGGAGGTGGTGCTGCATTGACAACTACTGCAGCAAATCCTCTGTCTGTGCCCACAAAGAGAAGTATAATTGACGTCAAAGTAGACGGCGTACCTGTCCAAGCACTCGTCGACACTGGAGCCCACATATCTGTGATGAGTGCTTGCCTACGTAGACGTTTAAAGAAGGTCCTCACCCCAGCAGCTGCACAAGTGCTTCGTGTGGCCGACGGTGGCGTGCTGGTTGTTCTCGGAATGTATACTGTACGTTTAAGTATAGCCGGCCGCCCTACTTCTATTCTTTTAGCTGTGATCGACAACTGCCCTCACGACCTTATCCTTGGGTTGGACTTTTTATCCAACCATATTATACTCTCATCGACTGCGCAACCGGCGTCCTTCAGTTGGAACTGCCTCAACTCGCCGATGCTCCAAGCACCGCGCCGCCACCGCGCCTGTGCTCGCTTCAAGATGTGCGTCTGTCACTCGAGGCAGTCACTTACGTCGCTTTGACCGCACAGCCACAGGTTCCTGACGGTGAATATGTGCTTCGCCCCATCATCGACGTGCTTTTGAACCGAAACGTTGCTGTTCCGCATACGCTGATCACGGTTACGAATAATGACGCCGTTCTCCCGCTTCTGAACTTCAGCCTGTGCCCTCAAGTGCTTCCGGCCGGCATGTTCTTGGCCAGCGTTTCTAATACGTCCGAATTTGACATTGAGAGTATGGATGCCGAGAGTGGATTATTAGCACCAGTTGCAGCTCACAGCTATGATTCTTTCATGGATGACTTCGCCAAAATGATTGCAACTGACCTCACCTCTGCTCAGGCCAAGGACCTCCGTCTCCTGCTCGAATCGTACTGCGACATCTTTGATTTTGGCGACCGCCCTTTCGGCCAAACATCTGTTGTTCACCACCGTATAAACACTGGTAACATGAATCCTATTCGTCGGCGTCCCTATCGTGTATCACATGCTGAACGTAGAATAATCCAATCAGAAGTGGACAAAATGCTCCGCAAAGGGGTCATCGAACCATCAGCTAGTCCTTGGGCTTTGCCAGTCGTCCTCGTGAAGAAAAAGGATGGTACCTGGCGTTTTTGCGTCGACTATCGCCATTTAAACAAGATCATGCGAAAGGACGTCTACCCATTACCACGCATCGATGACGCCTTGGACTGCTTGCACGGAGCTACATACTTCTCGTCCATTGATCTTCGATCCGGCTACTGGCAGATTTCTGTTGATGAAATGGACCGCGAGAAGACTGCCTTCATAACACCTGATGGTTTATATCAGTTCAAAGTAATGCCCTTTGGCCTATGCGACATTTGAACGAATGATGGACTCTCTTTTGAGAGGCTACAAATGGACCACCTGTCTGTTATTTTGACGACGTTATTGTTTTTTCTCCCACGTTCAGCAGCCACCTTACGTGACTGGCTGCAATTCTTGCGGTCTTCCGAAAAGCCGGCCTTCAGCTGAACTCTACGAAATGTCAATTTGGGCGCCGTCAGATTACCGTGTTGGGACATCTCGTTAACGCAACCGGTGTACAACCAGATCCGGATAAAGTTCGCGCCGTTCGCAGTTTCCCTGTGCCTCGTTCTGCTTCTGACGTGCGCTGTTTCCTCGGCCTGTGTTCGCCGTTTTCGGAACTTTCGGAATTTTTTTTTCATGAAAGTAGACGTGGCTACCTACTACTACGACGACGACTACTACTACTACTACTACATAATACAGAGGAGGGACAGACCCACACCCTAAGGAGCTTCGCCCCTAAAAGAAATAAATGGGTATCCCAATGATGTTAATAATGTCCAGCCTTGATCACTTTGCAAATTCACAATACGAAAAAAAGTTCACAAAAGACAATAAATGCATCCAACAGCTACTCTGACTTCTCCAGTATTAACAGGTTAAGTTTACCAAACATTTCCAAACCATTCAGTGTAGTCTTGCTACACATCCATTATATTATAACATATAGATGTATATTGCAATTTTGTAAAACATATCTTCTCTTGATCATTTCTCGAGTCTGCAATATTAAAAGTTAACACAACGAACACTCACAACAGTTGCTGAGGCTTCTGCAGTATTAGCTGCGTTGGTTCATCAAACATTTCTAAAACATTCAGCATACCGTATTTTCTAGTGTATAAGACATGTTTTTTTCTGAATTTTTCATCAGTGTGTCTCATAGAATGGTGCGAACTATGTACATTTTAACAGCGAAGCTGTTTAAGCCAGCCATAATTTGTGGTTCGTATCAAGAGACTATGAAGAAGAAAATAAACTTACTTGCCGAGGAGGGATTTGAACCCACGTAAGCCCACTCCCAAGGCGAGCGTCGTAACCACTAGGCTATACAGCCACGCTTACAGAGCATGCATTTATATGAACCATGTGATTTCGCCGTTTCGTCAAAAACTTTGCCGACGTTGCTCGCCATTTGACAGATCTTCTAAAGAAGAACACGCCTTTCTCATGGGGCCTGGAGCAGGCTCACGCGTTCGCCGCTCTCATCGGCTTTCTGACCACCCCTCCCATACTTGCCCACATTGATCCATCTGCACCGACCGAAGTCCACACTGACGCCAGTGGCCATGGTATCGGTGCTGTTCTCGCCCAGCAGCAGAATGGTACCGAGTGCGTAATAGCTTACGCCAGCCGCCTGCTCTCACCTTCTGAGAGGAATTACTCCATCACCGAGCGTGAGTGCTTGGCTTTAGTGTGGGCTGCCGCCAAGTTCCGGCCATATTTGTACGGCCGCACGTTTTCGGTCATTACAGAACACCATGCCCTCTGCTGGCTGTCTTCCTCCTGGACCCGACAGGACGGCTGGGTCGCTGGGCTTTGCGGCTGCAGGAATTTTCTTTTATTGTCATGTACAAGTCTGGACGTCTGCACAAGGACGCTGACTGCCTCTCTCGTCATCCCGTGGATCCTCCTGATCCTGTTGCACATGATCCGGAGATGTGCGTGTTGGCTTTCACTGACATGTGCGACATGCGCGCTAAACAACATCGCGACGAGTCCTTGCAGGCCATCATCGCCGCGGAGTGCAATCTGGCAGCACCGACGGCCCGTGCCGCGTGTTCGTGCTGCACAACGGCTGCATTGCGTTCGAGCGTCGTCGTATTCGTCCACAGCTGGCGCGTTTGTACGCTCGTGCTCTGCGAGGTGAAGAGGTTTGCGTGCTATGAGAGCGAGAGAGAGAGAGAGCGACACATTCATGGAGCGGGTCTCCTGGAACGCGATGTCGGCATTGGAACGCGGTGTCGGTGTTGCAAGCTGCGCTGTGCAACGCGCAGTGTCGGCCGTAAATCCGAGACGCACGAAAAGAAATTATCATCTACATGAGTGATAAGATGAAAAGTTCGCGTGCACTTCCGGGAAAAGCTGGGCTACGATCACACAGCTTCGCTGTTTCAAGCGTTGCGCGGCTGAGTGCAAGGATTTTATTAGCAATATGAGTGATATTATCGAACCGGGATACAATTTTTGTGGATCATTGTGTACTGTGTGCAAGGGCATCTAATGAGTCATTGTTTTTATTGGCGGCCGACTTGAAGCGAGTATAAAAATGGTGTGTCACTAATAGCATGTTCCTAAACATAAATAATTATGTAGACATTAGCTTCACTACAAAAATGTAACAAAATCAGATATAAGTATTTGTTAAGTGGCCAGTTGAAATAAAAAAAATAATTCACCAGTGAAATATTTAGGTCTTATGCTGTCAGATCGAGGATGGCTCTTGGTCATAACATGTTAATACCGTAGTTAGAAATGCAGGGAATGCCCTTCACTTCTGGCGACAAAGTTTAAAACGCATAAGTATTAACGTAAAAGAGTAGCGTAAAAAACAAGTTTTACCAATTTTGGTGTAGGCATGCCCTGTGTTGAATGCGGTTTCTGATGTGCATATCAATGCAGAATTGGGTGAACGTTAAAGAAACCCACGTCGACTAAATTAATCCGGAGTTCACCACCCCAACGTGCCTCATAATCAGATCGTGGTTTTGACACGTAAAGCGCAACAATAAATTTTTTTGCATAATAATGCTCTAGAAAAAGTCCAATCCGTCGCGACACTGTTCGACCTGGGGATATACAACCGCTTTCTGAGTGTAAGAGGGAAAAATAACGACTGGATCCTTTTGCTTTAACAGGGAAGCAGGTTACGTCTTAAGCTGCTTTATTCAATCTTTCATAATCATATTAACACGTATACATGTTTATCTTTCACCGGTTACCGCTTTTCACCGGCTAACAAACGTTAAACGTAATCGCTAGGCACAGGACGCGCCTGCATGTATCGGAAGTCTCTCGAACGTTATCGATGCTTCTATCCGTTGTCTCTTGTCACCGACGCTCATGTAATCTGATTGTATGAGCGATGCGAATTATCTAGAACTTTTTGGAAGACACGCGGGTACCAAGGCTTATTCTGGCACCTTCGATGACTCATGTGTAATACCCGACGCGTTTCGCCGCTGATCAGATTTCGCCGTTCGCCGTCTGTATTCGCAGCTTTCGTTGTGCTTCGAGCGTAGCTTGCTTTTGTGGGCCTGCAAGGGTTCGCCGTCAACGCGCCAAGTCCACAGCTTGGCGAGCGGCCACGTGACATCGCCGACTACCTCGCCAGAGCCCAGTGGCAACCACGACAACCCTCAGGCTCGCCGTCACCTGGCCGCTACATCTCGACGCATCGCCGGCTGTATGCCGGCCCAACCCGGGGCCGATCTCCCAGCCCTTACCCGGGAAACTAAAGGCAGCAACCGATGGAGGTGCGGTTGCTGTACGACGCAATGCTGAAGATACTCCACCACTGACGAATCATCATGACGAGGTATCAGCATAGCGCCTGGCAAGAGCCTTGACGACAACACTTCGCCGCCGAAAGTAGACCTACCAACGCGACGTAGCAGCAGTGGAGCAAGCCGACACAGCCGTGATCCGACGCCTCGACTTAACCATAACGCCAGACGATGGTCTACCGATCTAGACGTGCAATTCGATGGTCATAATGTCACTGCTCTGGTCGACACAGGAGCAGACTATTCCGTCTGTAGTGGCGAGTTCGCCGCGAAGTTGAAGAAGGTGAAAATGGCCTGGCAAGGACCCGATATCCGGACAGCGGGAGGACACCTAATAACGCCGGCTGGAATCTGCACAGCGCGAGTCACGGTAAACAACCACACTTATCCGGCGAGCTTCTTAATCCCGCAGCACGGCTCCAGGGATGTTATCCTAGGCATGGACTTTCTAAACCAACACGGTGCAGGCATCGACTTAAGGTCCAAGTCGATAACGCTTTCAACGCACAATGCGATACCACCGGATACAAACATCAGTTACCATGCCTTGAATGTGCTAGAAGAACAAGTCACCGTTCCGCCTCGCTCCAGCGTAAGGATTTTCGTCGGTACCGAAGTGCATGCAGACATGGAGGGCGTCATCGAGGGCGATCATCACTTACTGCACGACCGTGAAATTTGCGTTGCTAGAGGCATAGCTGAGCTACGTGAAGGGAAAGCAAGAGTGATGCTCACGAACTTCAGCCACGAATACAAGCAGGTTAACAAAGGCACCATGGTCGCCTACATCAACGAAATAGTACAAGCCAGTAGTGCTTTCACCTTCACTGATTCTAGTACACCTGCAACGACGACTGTGGTACCTGAACCAACTTTCGACGTCAATCAGAACCTTCCCAATCATAAGAAATAACAGCTAAAAGCTCTGCTCCTGCAATACAAGGACTTCTTCTCGTCGTCGTCAAAAGTTAGAGGAACCCCTGTCGCTAAGCAGCGCATCATAACCGACGAATATATCCGCCCACTCCGTCAGAGCCCGTACCGAGTTTCGGCGCGCGAACGTGAGGCCATAAGGAAACAAGTTGACGAAATGCTACGGGACGACATCATCTAGCCGTCCAAGAGTCCGAGGGCGTCCTCCTGGTGTTAGTAAAGAAGAAGGACTTAATTAACACCAAGTTTCTGCGTCGATTATCGTCACCTCAATAAAATCACGAAGAAGGACGTATACCCTCTCCCACGTATTGACGACGACTTGGATCGACTCTACAACGCAAAATTTTTCGTCAATGCACCTCAAAACCGGCTACTGGCAAGTCGAAGTCGACGAGAGGGACCGGGAGAAGACTGCCTTTTTAACACCAGACGGACTGTTCGAGTTCAAAGTCATGCCGTTTGGTCTTTGCTCGGTACCTGCGACTTTCCAACGCATCATGGATAATGTACTGGCAGGCTTGAAGTGGCAGACTTACCTCGTCTATTTGGACGACGTCGTTGTGTTTTCCTCAAGCTTCGACGAACACCTCCGGCGCCTTCAAACAGTTCTTCAAGTAATCAAGACCTCCATGCAGACTCACGTTAAAGTCAGAAAAGTGCCGCTTTGCATACGAGGAGCTCTTGTTTTTGGGCCACGTCATCAACAAGTCTGGAGTGTGCCCTAACCCACAGAAAACTGCGGCCATCGCTGACTTTCCTCCGCCCACCGACAAGAAGGCAGTCCGTAGATTCCTTGGACTGCGCGCCTATTACAGGCGCTTCCTTAAGGATTTTTCACGGATTGCTGAGCCACTGACGTACCTCACGAAGGTTGACGTGGAGTTCAAGTGGGAGACGCCGCAAGTCGAAGCACTTGAAGAACTGAAGCGACGCCTGCAATCGCCGCCAATACTTGCACATTTCTACGAAACGCCGATACCGAAGTGCACACCGATGCAACCAGCGTATATAGGACTCAGCGCCGTGCTTGTGGAGAGGACTGATGGACTAGAAAGGGTTGTAAGTTACGCTAGCTGGTCGCTCTCGAAGGCGGAAACAAATTATTCCACAACCGAAAAGGAGTGCCTCGCCATCATCTGGGCTACTTCAAAGTTTCGTCCCTACCTCTATGGCAGGCCCTTCAAAGTGGTCAGCGACCACCACGCCTTGTGTTGGCTAGCTAACTGGAAGGATCCTTCAGGTCGCCTCGCACAATGGAGTCTGACACTTGAAGCATTCGACATCACCGTCGTTTACAAGTCCGGGCGAAAGCACTCTGACGCCGACTGCTTGTCTCGCGCCCCCGTTGAACCGCCGCCACAGGACGACCAGGATGACGACACTTTGTTGGGACCCATCAGTCCTTGTCTGCTTGTCTGGCGGCCCCGTCGAACCGCTGCCACAGGACGGCCAGGATGACGACACTTTCTTGGGACCCAACAACAGCGAGCTGACCCGGAACTAATGAGCCTTGTAGACTGCCTGGAAGGCAAGACCGTCATTGTGCCCAAGGTGTTCAGGCGAGGATTGGCGTCGTTTTTCTTCCAAAACGACATTCTCTTAAAGACGAACTTCTCGACTGTTCGAGCCAACTACCTCCTCGTGTTACCCTCAGCATTGCGTCCAGAGGTTCTGCGAGCTCTCCAAAGCGATCCAACGGCTGGACACCTCAGTTTTTCCCGCACGCTCGCGAGGATCCAAGACAAATACTACTGGCCTCGCCTCTCTGCCGACGTCGCCCATTACGTAAGGACATGCCGAGACTCTCAGCGACACAAAACACCTCCGACAAGGCCAGCCGGACTTCTACAGCCGATCGAGCCACCTCGCCGACTGTTCCAGATGATCGGGATGGTCATACTGGGGCCTTTCCCGACGTCGACGTCCTGGAATAAATGGATCGTCGTAGCTACGGACTACCTCACGCGCTACGCCGAAACAAAAGCCTTGCCCAAAGGCAGTGCCGCCGAGGTAGCCTGATTTTTCGTTGAGAACACCCTCCTGCGTCACGGCGCCGCAGAAGTCCTCGTCAACGACAGAGGTACAGCCTTTACGGCAGAACTAACTCAAGCCATCCTGCGATACAGCCACACAAGCCATCGCCGAACCACCGCCTACCACCCGCAGACGAATGGCCTCACCGAGCACCTAAATAAGACAATCGGCGACATGCTGGCAATGTACGTCGACGTCGAACACAAGACGTGGGATGCCATCCTTCCGCACGTGACCTTCGCATACAACACGGCCGTGCAAGAAACGACGCACGTGGCGCCGTTCAACCTGGTCTACGGAAGGAACCCGGCAACGACGCTTGATGCCATGCTACCGGACGTCACCGACGAAGAAAATCTCGACGTTGCCAGCTATTTGCAGCGTGCCGAAGAAGGCCGACAGCTCGCCCGCCTGCGCATCAAGAACCAGCAGAGGACCGACAGCCGACACTACAATCTTCGACGACGCTACGTCGAGTACCAGCCCGGCGACCGTGTTTAGGTCTGGACTCCGATACGCCGACGAGGACTTAGCGAGAAACTGTTACATCGCTATTTCGGACCATATAAGATCATCAGACGTATTGGCGCACTGGACTGAGGTCGTGCCAGACGGCATTTCGCAATCACAGCGGCGCCGGGCACGACCTGAAGTCATCCACGTGGTGCGTCTTAAGCCTTTCTACGCCCGCTAAAGAATTTTGGTACTTTGTTACTTTGTTATTGTTTGTTGTTTTTTTCTCTCTCTCTGTACGCGTGGTTTTGTTTTCGCTTTCTCGTTTGTAACATCGGGACGATGCTTTTTAAGGGAGGGTATTTACACGTATACATGTTTATCTTTCACCGGTGACCGCTTTTCACCGGCTAACAAATGTTAAACGTTATCGCTAGGCACAGGACGCGCCTGCATGTATCGGAAGTTTCTCGAACGTTATCGATAATTCTATCCGTTGTCTCTTGTCACCGACGCTCATGTAATCTGATTGTATTGGCGACGCGAAGTATGTAGAACTTTCTGAAAGACATGCGGGTACCAGGGATTATTCTGGGGCCTTCAATGACTCATGTATAAAGCCGACGCGTTTCGCCGCTGATCACATTTCGACGATCGCCGACTGTATTCGCCGCTTTCGTTCTGCTTCAAGTGTAGCTGGCTTTTGTGGGCACATGTTCGCCCAATAAAGAATCAGTTTCGTCATGCACAGTTTTACGACTGTTCACTTCAGCGTCACTACTACGTGATGGTATGGGAATCTACTGATCTGACTATCTGAAATAGAGCACTGCACGGGCCGGTTTTTCAAGTCCGGGCCTGACCCGAGCCCGAAGTACCATACTTTGGCCGGCCCGGTTCTGTTCGACCCATTAGGCTTTTTGCGTATACGAAGCGAGCTCGAGTTCTCGATTATTGTGAAGATAATGGCATGTGATCAACGGCCGCCGGGCGGTCTTCAAGCTGCATCAAAGCAGGTTTTTGCCCTGCATCCCTTCTTGCTAGTTACTTAATAATTTAACTGCGAGAGAAATAAACATTTCATTACTAGCCGAACACGCACAGATTATTATGTGAATATTCGGTATGAAAACAAACCATACAATCGACAGTTAAGGAAATAGGGAGGGATCAGACTAACAACCACCGGGAGTGGCAGAACCCCGGCTTACATTTAGGGATGAAGTTGTAGAAAAGCACATCGATTGATCACCATGCTCGTGCTTTAAAGAGTGTGGCAACATAATATTGCGAAGGCATAGGTGAACACTACCGTACCCGCCGCGGCCCGCCATTTAATCTCACTTTTGAATCTCATATAGTCATTCGGATACAGTGATGGAACTTGAGCCAATAATTTTGGCGCGAATGTAAATTTAGATACGCTGGGGACTGGCTTTCAGGAATACGATAATACACGGCCACTAGAAGCTTTTTTTTTTATTAAGCAGAAATTGTTGAGCCACAATGGCTAACGCTCATCATATTTTCACACGGAACATGTCATTTTTATTGCTTTATTCGGCTTCATTAAAATTATGTCAATTGTTTAATCGACAATTTAGGCATCCTTGTTTAGAAATATATGCAAACTTAGACTCTGTCTAATTGTGTTTCAGTACAGTGCATCTACAACGTAGGCTTTCCTTGTTTTTGTTTTCCGCCCAGATTAAAGTACGATCTGCTTGCTTATTCACGTAAATTCGCAGACAACGCACCTAGTGCTACACAAACCTATACAAGGCTGCGAACACGAGGGTCGAGCCACTTAACGAGTGCAAATAGCATTGAAAATAAAAATTTACTGAGGCAATAAAATGGTCTGCATTTCTATTTTGTTTTTCATATTCCCCTCCCCAATGTTGAGAAATTTTGCAGCATCGGCGTAGACTTAAAGCATTTGTCTAAGAACAATATACACTTGAAAGTCTCAGTTCAATTAGTTGGGCTAATTGTTAATTCACCTACGGCAGAATATTCAACTCGCTTGAAAATATAACGAAGAAAATTAATTAAGGAAGTTGCCCTGTGCCTTAAGATACAAAAAAGTTGCAAATGAATTTTCAGAATTTATTTGCTACAATTTTCTCGAGGTACTCTAAGTAATTCTTGAAAACTGATTTAATTTTTGTTTTTCCTTTAAAATGATCGCACCGAAAATCTAGATATTTTGTGCAGCAACAAAATATTGCAGCCGACTCTGCCTCTAGGCACATCTTCCGCTTTTGAAAAATGTAACGAGCTCTATCGAAACTCATCTCATTGATTCCCGTTAAGGATAGCTCGGATAACTGAAACAGTCTAATGAATGTTTTTGCAGCGAATCACACCAATCCAATAGTTTTCCATTTCTTTAGTGCGACTGCAATGCATATATATTTCTAACTCTTTGTCAGGTTGATTCGAATCTGTGATGCCTAGCAACTCTTGAAGTGTGCCTTTCGCTGTTATTCCCACCCATCCAAATGTGTTTCCCCTTGTCGATAGGCGGCACCGCTGTCGTAATCATACCGCTACCTCCATCAAACTTCGGGTCGTCCGTCACTTGCCTGAGCACGATGACCTCTAAGAATTCGAGGTGTTAATAGGCTGGGAACAATGTGGACATGAGTTCGTTAGTGTCGCGAATATGAAAGAATTCCTGCAGAACCCATGTTAAGATGACTATCGAAGTTAATGCGATCATTCACACAATCTAGCGATCTAAAAGCGACACACCGTGTTAGCTAAGACACCTTTATTTAGAATCCGTAGTGTTTCCCCTGATGTTTCAAGTGATTCGGCTATATGCTGTCATGCACTGTCCCCCTCATTGACCCGCTTTGTTGTGACCATCGCTCGCCAATGTTACCTCACGATGGTAGAACAAGAACCGCAGGCCGACGGTGCATGCAGTGACGACGATGGAATTACGAAGAAGGAATGATGTCGATAGAACGACGAAGGCATACAAGGTCGACGGCATGACGACGATGAGATGATTCTGAAATGATGGCGATAAATAATTGCGACGGAATACAATGCCATGACGCCGGTGTTCTAATCTCGATTGATTGACAATAATTGTACAATACTAGCGTAATGAAATAGAAATTATGCTGATGGAATCTGAGGTGGTATGACGACCAAAGCATTTAGTAATTTTTAGCCAACCAGACACGCTTCTGAATAACATACCAGCCTTCTCCCTTTCTTTTCTCCTATTCCTTCCCAAGACGCTTTACAAACATACCCTCGGCCGTTGAGCTCAGTACGCAGGTGCTCTAGCTCATTAGGCCACGATCACACGTTTACAAACGTATCTTGCCAACAAGTATATTATTCAAGCTCGAACTTAGGGGGAACGTTGACCTTGGGGGTTCCTATCGAAATACATGAGAAATCGGCAATAGTTTCTCAGAGCAACCCGTGCACCAAATCTGATGAGTTATGTTGAATTTAGAAAAAAAAGTTAAAATGTAGTGATTTCAGAAAGGGATATTTTATTATAGGCTCTCTACTCTTTTTACGTAAAATTTTAAAGAATTGCCAAATTTCGAAAAAGGAAACTTGACTTATAGAGCTATGTACCTCAGCAGCTAAAAATTATATCGGAATTCTGTAAATAGCACCTAATAATACATCCAAAGCGGATAGCAATCATATATCATACACCATCCTGAAATATACCACTATGTTGTGAATGTTGCATTTGCAAAACCCTTCCAAATATTACAACAAATTCACGAAAGTTTTAAGGTATAGCAAAAACAATTGTTCGCTTTTGATGCTCCAACGAGTGCAGTTTATAGAAATGTCATGATTGTTTTTAATGGCTGAGTTGCGGATTTGGAAACTTCATGCTTATATTTTTTTTCAAATTTACGAACATCCTGCGATTCTTTGAAAACATTACACTATATAAACGAAAATTCTATTTGCTGCAGTCTCTGCACTTTAACTTTTCCTCTTAATGCAACACACTTCATTCAAATCGGTTCAGCGGTTTTCTCATAAAAGCATTCCTGCATTTTACGTGTATTTGAGAATCCGGCATCGAAGATAGGCCCGAGCTAAAGCTTCCTCTTAAACAATGGATCACGCCAGTTCTATAGGAAACCCATGAAACAGAACCCTGACGTATATGCAAGACCGTGGCCACAGTGGTGCAGAAATAAAAAGTCTGCTCAAGGAAAATATATATATATATATATATTAAACGGAAGCTTCGCGGGAGCCTTTATCTCGGCCAGACATCTCTCCAGAATGTGGACGAGCTTTCTGGCCAGGTGTCTAGCAAAACCGTCGATTCATTGTCAGTATAGAGCAAGTAGCTGGCCGTCTTTGAGATAACGCTGATACACAAGTGCGCTCGTTTCCAAGCATCGAGGTGAAGCGACAGCTTCAGGGTGTGTTTCTTTTTATTGCGCTTTCTTTAGTTGTGCGTCATAGCATACGTCATAGCGGGAATTTCAAATTCTTTAAGGTCGATACGCCACGTGGTGGCGCAAAAAGGAAACTGTACGAAATGTCCCTAATTCCTGGTATTGAAGCTGTATGTGTGTTGTCCGCGAACAAAAACTATCATCAACAGCAATGGCTCGAGTGTCGTCGTATTTTTCCACAGCTCGTTGGCACCACTCGGCACAACCGCGCGAACCCGCTCGTGCCACAGTGGTTCGCGCGTTCGTCGTCGCTGTCTTCTGCTGGCTCCATTGGGCAAAAAACTATCATCATCACATCTCTTTTCATCCCACCGAAGGGCGTTCTAGTTGCCACCTGTGTCCTTCAAACGACATCTTATCGAACGTATTTCTCCTCAAATACGTTACACTCACATTGCAGTATCCAAGTGTGTACTACTTCGCTGCTGGTGTAAATTTTGGCAGTGGCGTAATCGTGTTGCTGTCGAAAATGTACACCAGCAGCGAAATAGAACACCTGGTTACTGCAATATGAGCTATTTTTGTATGTTTGAGCTCTGCGCCACCAGGTGGCAGCACCATATAGGCCGCTCACGTTTACGGTTCCCCCGCAACGCCCCAACGCCCAGTCCGCCCGCGTTTACTCGATTACCGGACAAGCTAAACTTCTACATTAGTCGAAGAACGGCCGCCCCCCCCTCTTTCCCCTCTTTTTTCGACAGCGCCATCCGCGTATCGCTCTAACTCGGTTTTGAGACTATTTGCCACGCGTTCGCATGTTCCTGTTCATATTGCTCACGATAGGGCATGGTGGCGGGCGCCCACACCCACACGCCCTCCGACAAAACAAATGGACACCGTTGCACCCACTTCTACGACTGAAGCAACTTCTCGAAGGCCGCCTTCGTCACACATGCAGCCCCCACTGGCAAAAAGGAAGAATGCCGAAATAACAGACACATACAAAACCGTTGAAAACGCCATATTCGTCTGTGAGCCCATGACCACTCTGGAAAACAAACTTGTTGTCCTTAAACATCGTCGACCAAGCGAGCTAGATGCCTTTATTTGGGAGACATCTGTGCGATTTTAAGAGCTAATTCAGAGCTGTGGAAGACACTCCACGACGTCACAAGCTCCCATCCTTAACAACAACGACAATAATAATGAAGCCAGTGCGTAGTCTGGTCATCTGGAAGTGGAACTGCAGGGGCTTCCGCAACAAGCGCGCCAGTCTAACACTATTTCTAAAGAATCTTAACGAGCTCCCTGACATCATAGCCTTGCTGGAAATGCACAGGAAAGTCACTCTACCTGGATACAACACATTTCAAGACCCTCACATTGACGAGACCAACACTGCCATACTTGTAAGACGACATATTCCTATTAAATGGGACAAATTCAGCAGTACTGATATCCCCCACTATTTCATCAGAGTTCTACCTCAAAGCCAAGCCTATACGTGTTGAATGTTTATAGCCTTCCCAATGCTCGACAACGCCGCTTTGAGCGCATGTTTGCTCAAGTCAAAGCTAACACCAATAAACAGCCGCTAGTCGTAATGGGCGAATGCAATGCCTCACATCAAATGTGGGCCACTACGCATCCACCTCTAAATGCAGAGCCCTGTGGCGGTACATACATAATCAAGGTTTCACCATCCACAATGACTTTACTCTTTCTACCCGGCTAGAAATAGCGTCAGTAGGGATATATCCTCCGACCTCACCCTAACTCGCCGCATCACTCAGGGGACATGGCAAAACCTGCAAAACAACTTAGGAAGCGACCATTACATCCTAGAACTTCGCGTAATTTTAAGCACGGACCGCTGACCACAAAACCACTAAGGCTTACGAATTCAGAAAATATCGCTTAAACACTAACGAAGAAGACATTACCGACATAGAGCAATGGGCGAACACCTTACAAGCAGACGTAGAACCCATACTACCACTCTTCCGCTAGATACACCATTGGTCCCAATTGATTTGAAGCTCCTACACATGTGGGAAGCGAAGCAAGGTTTAATCAAGAAATGGCTAACAGCACGTTACAAGCACAAACGCCGAATCAGAATCGCCAAATGGTACTCTCAGATCCAATAACACGCTGTCAAATTTGCGGCACAACAATGGAATCAGGTTTGCGTAGGAGCGCATGCTCATCTTACCACTAAAGAGGCCTCGCAATTGGCCCGGCACCTGCTCGACCCCACCACGTCAAGGATGCATAATAAAAACCATATCAATAAACTCCTACATGAACACGCAGCGGACCTGCCGACCAGGTTCAGCAACCTGGCCTGCAAACATATGCCCTCTCCTACGCAAACTAATGCGCGACTATGGTGGTGAAACCAATAAAGAACTTTGCAGCCCCATCACAGAAGCGAAAGTTCGACATGCCCTCAACCAAGTGCAAACCACCACTGTACCAGGTCCAGACCCTGTGACCAATAAAAGGCTTCACTACCTCCACGAGCAATCCATACGCAAACTCACCGAGAGTTACAACACTGTCTCGAAGAGGGCGAGATACCCCAACAACAGAAAGCGGCCAACGTGATCTTCATTCACAAACCGAATAAGCCAATTCACATTGATAACTTCCGTCCAATCTCTCTCCCCTTATGCATAGAGAAGATTTTGGAGCACGTAATTCACCTAACGCCTCTCCAACACATGGAACATAATCACTTGTTCCGCTCGGAAATGACTGGCTTTCGCAATTCTCTTTCTTGTCAGGATGGCATGCTAATGCTGAAAAAGACATTATCGAACCTCGCGATGCACGTGCACAAAGCGTTGTTCGGCCTCGACCTCAAGGGAGCCTTCAATATTGTGTCCCACTTCGTCATTCCACGACAACTTAGCAGCACAAAATGTGGAGAGCCCGAATCTAACCACTATATACACAGCTTCCTCACAAACCCAACTGCGACGCTCCAATTGGGCAGCAAAAAATTCTGGTCAAATAAGTTTAGGAAGCACTGGCAAGCCACAAGGGGCAGTACTCTCCCCCCTGCTCTTCAATTTGGCTATGCGACCTTTAGTTTTTACTCTCAGGAAGATTCCTGACCTCCGATTCACAATGTACACGGACGATATTATGCCGTGTATGACCGGAGGTTCTGACGGGCACATCCAAGACTCGCTGCAAGCAGCAATTCACTAGATCAATCAAGTAGGTCACGACTTGAATCTCAGGTGCTCCCCCAGGAAAACAGAGCTTCTCTTTTTGGACTCCAAGGCAACGAAATGGCTGATGCCGCTGCTAGAGGATTCACGGACCGAGTGTTGTCAAATTTACCATTAATTTCATTCTTAACATTACTCTAAAACAGCACTACCACTATTACTCTAAATCCATCAAGCATTACATGCCCCCCTCAGGAGTTGTAGCGGTGGTTTTCAACATCTTCGCTGGATATTCACTTTTGAAGGGTCGGGATGGTGACTTTTCTTCTGCCATGAAAGTCGCCTTCGTACGAGTTCCGACATAGCTGACGTCCACCAAGAGGTGCTCCGTGCATAGCGATCTAGCACCACGAAAATTCCGGATCGGAAGTTTGCGTGCTAGTCAAATTTACCAGCACGAAAATATAAAGGATAAAGAGGTCATGACGGATGTCATATACTTTGTCTTCGGCGACTGAGGATGTTTAAATAGCTGACGTTGTTTTGCGATACTATTCCATCACCTGTGTGTCCCTGTGTGTCATTGAGTTCGCGAGAGCTCTCACAATTCCAGCAGATGGGAGAGCTTCAGAGTTAGCAAATCATGGCACACGAGGCGCAACTGCTTGTTCTTCTTATAATCATAAACCTTTCTTACGCCTGCAAAGTAGATAGAAGGGAAGGTAAGATGACTTTGTTATCTCTGATATTTGTAATCGTGTGCGTTGAATCTGTGCTGTTAATAACACGTCGACATTATTGTAAGTTTCTTGGATAGAGACGCCAAAAGATGCCTCGCGCGTTCGCGCTGTATATATGGACGTGTTGAGCCCATATGCTGTGTTTCGTTATGCCTGTGTCTCATGTGACCAGCCACTTTACCAAATTATGCGTGGGATATCTGTACGGCAATTCATCCGCAAACCACATAAGTTAAGGTTCATGCGATTACGCCTGTCAAATGTATTGATGTTGGTCTGCTTCGGGCTCGCCCAACTGTGCGCCTTAGCGACGCTGGTAAAGAGCTCAGCACGCCTATGCACGAGTAAGAGAAAAATTAGCCATTGCATTGTACTTTCCGAGAGGTTTGAAGGTGAAAGACGGGACAAGCTGAACTAGACTGTTCTGGTTGAGAATAACCATTGTTGTAACTGAGAAAACAGGTACTAGGAATATTTTCAACCTAGCAACTGCTCTAGTCTTCTCTCGGCGCTTTTTTGGTCTTTTTCCCTCTAAATAATGCTTTGCCCAATTGAAATTGACCTCAATGCAGCATGCAATCACGAGGAAGGCAATGTGATGAAACTCCACCATTACCAGACACTGCTTATTGAATGCGCGAAAGTCCTATCGACGAACTACATACAATGGAAGCAACAAAAATACAACGATCGCTAGCGTTCACCTAGTCCATGTGCAATGAAACTGGTAAGACAATTATTTAGTTGTATGTTAAAAATCTGGCATCGAGTTCAAGAACTATTTCATTCGCTAGTTCTTTTTGCCATTGGCTGGTCGCATTCGCTAATTAACTGTCAAGCACGAGGATTGGTCGAAATGTTCTCTTACCAACAATTTTACAATAACAGCTTTTTTTCTTAATACTGGCCCTCTAGCGAAATATCAAGAAGACAGCGAAGAAAAAAACACGTTTGCGCCTCCCTGTATCGAACTGAGTAAAGCGGAGCTAGTACACGCAAAGGAAATTGGAAGTAAAAACAATATTTTCGTTATGAGCGTATACTGCAGACCATCGCAAAGACACTATGAATTCAATCGAGTTGTGATGGACGCGAAGAAATTGGCCGGGAACAGGCCACTCCTGATCTTGTGCGATTTCAACGCGCCGCACACCTTATGGGGGTACAAATTTCAATCCAAGAGGGGAAAGGCTTTAGTCAAGACTATGGAAGACCTGGACGTTTCTCTACTACACGAACCCGGAGTAACCACAAGAAGAGGCAACAGCGTCTCCAGAGATACAACACCAGACCTGTCCCGGCTCAGCGGAATGCTGGATATCTCGTGGAAGTGTGAGGACGAGGACTTGGGCTCTGACCACACCATCATCACACTGATCATATGGGGCCCAGACTTCCGGGCCAAGCTGGCAGCAGTTCACATAACAGACTGGGATAAGATGCCTGCATACACACAACAAGACGGCGAAGACGCGGACGAAGGGGACTCGCACGATACCTCGTACAAGGCATGGGCCAAGAAACAGAAGACGATCTTCGACAAATTCACCCAAGAAATTGCAACTACAACGAAGGTACCTTTCGTCGACAGCAGGCTCGCTCACATGTGGGCGCCCCGGCACTCGCTCACGAAGCGCTGGAAGAGGCAAAGGCGCAATAGGAAGCTTGCGCGTCGGATAGCCGAGCTTAACAACGAAGTCTCGGAATACGTGGCCACGCTCAGCAAAGAGAACTGGTTGTAGGTATGCGACGGCCTTCAGGGACAGTTGTCCGTGGGCAAGACATGGAAAATGCTGAGGCACCTCATAGACCCCGTAGGCAGCAAGACAGCAAACAACCGGTTGCTGACGAAGGTCCTAAACACATAGGA
Source organism: Dermacentor silvarum (assembly GCF_013339745.2). NCBI lineage: Eukaryota > Metazoa > Arthropoda > Arachnida > Ixodida > Ixodidae > Dermacentor > Dermacentor silvarum. The sequence goes on from NC_051157.2 coordinate 136,792,147, forward strand.
CGGAGACGGCAACCGGCTTGTGAAGGCCCTAGAATACTACTATTTTCAAACGGAGCGAGGGCAACACCCGATCCCACGGGAATTCACAGGACCCAGCAATGAAGACCTGGACAGGCCGTTCACGATCCCCGAGATGTGGACAGCAATTTACGAGAGCAACAAGAAAAGTGCTCCGGGGAGAGACGCCATCACCTACAGGTTGGTCGCCAACATGAGCGGTAGGACGGCACAATCTCTGCTCGAACATATAAATAAGGCTTGGGAAACCTCTCAACTCCCGCCGGATTGGAAAGAGGCCGACGTGCGATTCATTCCCAAACCGGGTAAGGCCCCTGCGATCGAAAACATGAGGCCAATATCGCTGACCTCCTGTGTTGGCAAGGTGATGGAGCGTATGGTACTACCTTGCCTTCAGGAACACCTTGAGGTACCCGACCAACTTCCGAAGACGATGTTTGGGTTCCGCAAGCATCTGTCAACACAGGACGTCATGCTTCAGATTCAAGAGCTGGTAATCAAAAGAGCTACGCGAAACAGCCCCAGGGCAATCCTCGCCCTAGATCTCAAAGGGGCGTTCGACAATGTTACTCATGCTAGTATACTCACTAACCTCAATGAGACGAGGTGCGGGAGGCGCCCTTTCGGATATGTCAAAGAGTTTCTCTTCTCCCGCAAGGGACGAATCTCAATGGGTGAAGAGTGATCAGAGCCCATTGAATTGGGGGAGCGGGGCACCCCACAGGGAGCAGTGTTATCACCACTCCTGTTTAATCTGGCCTTACTGCCACTGCCACGATTGCTAGACCAAATCCAAGGAATCGGACACGCGTTCTACGCGGACGATGTTACTATATGGACGGACCAAGGGGGCTCCGACGGCTGGATGGAGGAGACACTTCAAGCGGCAGCACTCACAGTGCAGGAGTACGAGGAAACCTGTGGACTCAGCTTCGCGCCGCAGTCGGAACTCCTCGTAATCCAACTAGGAAAGCCCCAGAAGCTGCCCCCACCAGACATCTGCATCCAAATTGACGGCACAACAGTCAAGCAGACGGACACATGTAGAATTCTCGGACTACTAATAGAAGACAATGGCAAAGCACACGCCGCCATCGCCAAGATGAAGACAAGCGCGGAGAAGATCTTAGCCATGCTGAGAAGGGTTTCAACTAGAAACAGAGGACTGAAGGAAGACGACGCCCTCAGACTAGTGCAGGCATTCATAACATCCAGGATAACATATTCGGCCCCGTAACTCAATCTAGACAGGACTCAAAAGAATACACTCGATACCATCATCAGAAAGGCCACCAAGCAAGCCCTCGGCCTACCCATCTATTCGTCGACACCAGCGCCTTTAAGCCATGGGGGCACACAACACAGTCGACGAACTCATAAAGCCCACCTGTCTAACCAGCGACGCCGCCTGAGCCAGACAAATCATGGCCGCGCGGTGCTAGATAAGATAGCGTGGCGCAAGGAGAGAGCAACAATCAAGAGGTACATCCCAACTGAATGGATGACGACAATCACCACCAAGCCCTTATCCCGAAACATGACGCAGGAGAAAAATGAAGCAGGAGAGAAGCCAGAGCTCAGGCGATTAATTCCAAAATGCAGCGGTTGGAGGGAGTCCTATACGTGGATGCGTCCCTCGTCAAGTGCAGCAGCAAAGCAGCGGCGGTGGTAACCGACGGCGAACGGTTGATAAACAGCGCTGCAGTTAACACCAGAGAGTCAGCGACAGCAGAGGAAGTGGCTATAGCCCTGGCGCTCGTCCAACCGGGCGCCAGGGTAGTGGTTACCGACTGCAAAGGAGCTTACGGCGGCTACAGGAAAGGTGATTTTCTCAGCGGCAGCCGTGATATTAACAAAGAAAATGGCACCGGAGCGATCCGTAGAGCTCGTATGGGTGCCTGCCCACACAGAGGTAGCCGGCAACGTCATAGCCGATTACCATGCCCGAGCGATGACCCTCCGGGCAGGGCAGGACGCCGACACCACCAACCCGGCGCTCACGTACAGAGAGATTACCTCCGAGTATAGGGAGGATTGGCGCACCTTCCCCGAGCCGCACCGCACCTTGAGCAGGGAGCAACAAACAATCATCAGGCGCATTCAGGGGGGTTCACTTACCGACCCTGCCCTGATGAATAAATTCTACCCAGAAACCGAAGAGGACATTTGTCCATTTTGCAAAAACAACACAGGCATCCTCGCACACATCCTGATGGATTGCACTTCACTCAAATCCCCTATACCCCCCATCCCCCCTCCGTCCCCCACTACCCCACCCCAGGAGCGATGGGAGACCTTACGGTCCAGCCCCACCCTGTCGATCCAGCTCGCGCTGGCGGATAGGGGCCAGGAGCTGCTGGTCGTATATGGGTCCCGAAAAAATATGGGTCCGACGTCTGAGAAGACGCCGTCATTTGAGCTTAGTAAATGTTTTTTCGCACTCTCAGAACCGAAAATAGACAAACGTGCCGGCCACTGTCATTTAGCAAGTATTCACAAAGGGCCAAATTCTCGAAGTGTTTGGATCGTAAAACTTTCTACCATTAGCCTTCGCGATCGGTCTGATTGGCGAAAGCCAATCATATGTCCGACACAATGTTTGCCTGGCATCTTTTCTTTGAAACAGTTCTAACGTAACAACTTTTTCGTCAATACAGGCTGAAAACTGAAAGCTTTTCAGTCTTTCATGGTAGGATTATTCATCGCGAATTGGAAGAAATCATATGCATTTCTCACAAACTTTGCACAGTTACTACACGAACCTTGGTTATACAACGTATTTAAAGCCCTACTGCAATTAAATTTTGAACCACATAAGGGGCCTTGTTTCAGGTGGCGTAGATGTTTAGCAGCCTTCCTGGGAAATTTAACGTTTGAAATGCGAGTGAATGCACCAGAAGATCTCAACAAAAGAGATGTCGATCCCAAAACTGCGAATAACATAACTAATCTTGCAGGACCCATCTTGCGGTTGCTGTCGACGTTAATACGATTATCATTCCAGCAGTGTAGTGACACGGAGTATTGCTGAAGCCATCTTGATTTATAATTTGTAGGGGGGGGGGGGGGGCTAAGAAATGCTCATGGCGTTAAAGGGATACGGACACAAAATCAGAAAATTTTACGAAAATGCTGAAAACGAATCTTCAGTGTGTGATTACATCGAAAAGAAGTAGTGCTGTAGCTCATTTTTGATCCCATGGCTTTATTTTTGGCGTTTTCGTGAGAGCGCGCCTCGCCGCCCTAGCCGTGGGAGTTGGAAGGCGTGTCGTCACGACACCCTCGTCGGATAGCCAGCCGGCCGGCTGCGGTCATTCGAAGCGCGCCGACGCCGCCATCGCGAGCGTGGATTCGAGTTCTGGTGCGTCTACCAGCGATGAGTACACGTCTGAAGACGAGGACCATTCCAAATTGGCAAGAAATATTGCCACTTATGGTCACGAGCCTTCCGCGTCAAGCGACGAAGAAGAGCAGGCGGTCGTGGAAGAGCCGGTCAGGTTTTCGCGAACCGTAGCGCGAAGATTTGGCTCTGCACTAGACACTTATGCAGGAATTATTGGTCATTTCCTGGTGTAAATTTTCAGCAGTGGCGTAATCGTGTTGCTGCCGAAGATTTACACCAGCAGTGAAGTAGAATGCGCTTGGTTACTGCAATATTAGCTGTTCTTGTCTGTTTGAGCTATGCGCTACGAGGTGGTAGCACCATACAGGCCGCTCACGTTTACGGTTCCACCCGAACGCCCCAACGCCTGGGTTTACCCGATTACGGGACAAGCTAAAGCTCTCTAATAGGCAGGTATCCAAAGTTTACGCACCTTCTCGTCTCTTGGAAACGTGTGCGACGGCGTGTCACGACCGACGATACTGTTACAACAGCAATGTCTGGGCATATTTCCTTCCGCCACGACGAACGCGTCAATGCCGACTGACGACCGCGGGAAGCCTCATGTAAGACGCACCACCTGCGTGGAGCGCCGACGGGAGTAGTGTTTCAGACGGACCACGTGCGAACATCGCCGAAAGGGGTTAAAACAACCGCTACAAGGGACCGACACCCTTGGAAACACTGCGACAGCTGTGACCGACCTTGGCCCCAGATGGGTGTTATGACGTCAAATTTCAGCTTCTGACAGCGGCCGCTTGGAGGCAAGGTGAAACAGAAAATCGAAAAAAAAAAGGATGTTTCTCGTTCTTTTTTTTTTTTTCAAGGCAGCTTGTATTCGTCATTTTCAACAGTTCAACTTTTCTTCCGACGCAAAAAACCGCCCGCCAACTTTTGTGTGCGTACCCCTTTAATAAATGTTCGGCAGGACCCATCTTACAACGTCTGTCGACGGTGATGCGCTTCGCATTGAAACAATATAGTGATCGGACGTATGGCCACGGCCGACACACCTTACGTCTGAAGCGTGTGCCGCAGCGGGACTTCTCTAACGGGCACTCTGCGCACTATGAACACTCGGCGCCACCTAGCACCCCGGAAATGCATGGCCTCCAAAATGCATGGTACGCCGGTGCATGTAATGGCCTTCGAGACAATATTTGTTGCGCGCCAGTGCGTGCGAACGCTGAGCGTTGTCCTCTCTCTAGCCGCACACTCAGTGGTTCATATTCAGTGACCCAAGTTTGGCGGGAGGTTCATTAAAAAGCGGCACATACCCAACGCGTTGATGACGCAGTTCGATAAAGCGTTGGCGTGAAATACGTCACGTAGCCAGTGCATTTATTTCGCCGCTTGCTAAAGCGTCAGGCCGCTGCTTTTGTGCAACGTCTGAAAAGTGGGTTGAATTCTACCCAGCAGGGGAAAATTTTCAAAGATTTTCTAATTACACATTCGGCTGGTCTAAACCGTTCGTCGTGAAATTGGCTGGTCCAAGTGCAGCCGGCTCCACTCCCGCTGCACACGCTGCGTGGTCTCTGGGCGCCGCCATAAATTCCGCGCTCGGCGGGGGTTTGATTGCTGCGAGCACCGGAGAAATTAAAAGTGTCTTTCTTGTCATTCCACCAGTGGCAATCACATACTTACGGAAGTTGGCGTCAAAGACGTTTATTGAAAAGTGGCAGCGTGGATGAGATTCATTGAAGAGCGGCTCACACCCAGTACCGCAGCCCCAGTGACCCACGTTGGCGTCATAAGCAGCGTTTGCATGGGTACGGTAGAAGCGTACCGAATTAATTTATCCTATCTCGTATAGTCACACGCCCCCGTTTACATGAATGCGCATTTTCCTGCCCCGCAAGTTAACGCCAACTATAGGGTCACATTTCAAAAGTTGGCGCTCTATCTTGCCGAGAAGCCTGCTTTTGCTCCCTCGTTGTGAAATGCACTCAAAGCTACATTCTGTCAGATTCTCCAGTTCATTTGTCGGCGTGGACAATTACAGCTGTGTGCTGGGTGCCAAGCGGGGGTGGTCTGAGGCGCGTTTAACAACGCGTCATTGAAATCGCTAATATTTTTCGTTATTAAATGTTCGTGCAAGCCGTCCCAGGATCCGAGAAGCCTGCTTTTGCTCCCTCGTTGTGAAATGCACTGAAAGCTACATTCTGTCAGATTCTCCAGTTCATTTGTCGGCGTGGACAATTACAGCTGTGTGCTGGGTGCCAAGCGGAGGTGGTCTGAGGCGCGTTTAACAACGCGTCATTGAAATCGCTAATATTTTTCGTTATTAAATGTTCGTGCAAGCCGTCCCAGGATCGGGAAAGTCCATATCTGAACGGCAACATTTTCAATAACCCACTTCCTGCCGGAACTACGCGAACGAATGCTTCGCGATTAGAAGGCTCGGCGAAAGCGACACATCCGCCACGGTAGTTCATAGGCTATAGCGTGTCTACAGCTGAGCACTAGATCTTGCACTCTAAAAAGAAAAGGAGGAAAGGGGGTATTGAGGTTACTCCTTTAGGGGAGGAACTGATTTGCCACAACCATTCCTCCCTTTAGGGAGTAAGTGAGAGGGGCTGAACTGTTACTCACCATGCGGTTACTCCTTCGAGGACTAACAGTTGACCTTTTCCGATGCTCCTCAAGGGAGTAACGGTTATTGTTTCCGATGCTCCTAGAAGATAGAATTAATGAAATTAGCCATTTGTACGCTGATAAAAAAATGACTGGGCTGAAAAAAAACGAAAAAAAAAGCGCCTGCAAGTAGGATTCGAACTCACGTCCTCTCGCTCACAAGTCGGGCACTGTAACCACTTCACCATATCGGCTCTTTTTTTTGAGCATGGTATTTATTACAATGAATGAAATGATGTATGTACAGGAACTATTTACAATAATATGAGCACCAGGTGGACATAAGTAGTCAAACGTCGACGAGTAGTCCATATGAAGATAACGTCACACACAGCAACACCGTCCTTCACAGCAAAAACTTGTAAGGGGAAGTTAAACACCTAATCAAAAGTGGACACCAAGCCGGTTGACATTCTTCTTGGTCGTAAATGTCCTTTAACTGTATAGCGGCTCGGTTGACAAGTCAGGCTACCGAGACGAGGTTAACCACCTTAACGCAGGTGCGGCAATACAGAAGAGACTCGGCATTCGGTGTATGCTCTGCCGGGAGAGTCTAACGTTGCGCATACTTGCAAATATAATCGACTACATAAATAAAGATGCCCGATTATTCCTACGGTGATTTAAACTGAGACATTACGTGATCTTCATGTATCGAGCGCAAACGGGGCACGCAAGACGACAGAGAAGGACAACTTCTCTATCGCTTAGCGTGCCCCTTTTGAGCTACACATCGCTTCAGTTAACTTTATAATCTCCTTGGAATGAAAAGGACTACTTAGGTACTATTGCCCAAGAAAATCTGGCAATCCATTTATTACTTGCGCGCTTAATGTGTATCGTTCTGTTATTGTGTGTACGCACACGAAGTGCACGGCTCTTCAGATTCCACCTTTTAAATTTCAGGCAATTTTCTCACGAAGATGCAAAGTGCTGCTTACTTCAGCAGACAGTACACGAACTTCCAACTATTCATGATATATAGACAATACCGCGTTCGCCGCATCACTCCGCGAGACGGACGAAAACAGCAGAGTGCATGGGGAGTAACTGTTGCAGTTCGTCCTCGCCGTTGCTCTCTTTCGGACCAGCGATCGTACACTAACTCTCCAAAATTGGCACACGCCACGCACACTCCTGCAGTTACTCCCTTGAGGGACGAAAGTGCCCTTTTTTGGACTAACTGTGCAGTTACTTCCGTTTTCCCCGGCATACTTCTTAGAGTGTGGGTTCAATTGCCGGCTACGGAGGCCGCATTTTGATGAAATATAAATGAAGAAACGCTCGTCAACTTAAGATTTAGGTGCGTGTTAAAGAACCCGAGGTGGTCGAAATCAATCCGGAGCTCCCTAATACACGGCGTATGTCATAGCCCCAGAGTTGCATTGGGACGTTTAACATCACGAATCAGTCAAATCGAAACGGACTCGGATGAATGACGTCTATGACGTCGACTTGATGTCCCTCCTTTTTGTCGCGTTGGCGCCCTGACCCATCGTGGGTACGATTGATCTAGGCCCGCAGTGCGCTGTGTGCTTACCTGCGCGAGCAACCTACGGGTGACGAGCGGCAGTTTTCCGAACGGCGTCTGCACACACACAGCGGCAAGAGTGTAATGAATTGAGGATCCTGCGATACTTCCCGAGGATCGAATAGCCATTGTTTGGTCTGCCGCGCGCAATGCTGCGCACCGTAACCGTTAAATACACACGGTAAAGAGAAAAATAATTTGAGGCGTAATCATGGATTAACCATGTATGCAATACCGAGCAAGCCGCTCTAATCGTAAGAGGGTTGGCTAGCCAGAAAGCACGCAAGAACAATATACGCATGGCGACGCCCTCGTCAAGTTCCCGCACTAGCTCGCCATGACGTCATAAATTTTGACGGCGTTTGCTTGAGCATAGCCAAAGACTTTACTTCAGAAGATTTACTAATCAACAACGGCTGAAATCGAAAAACGAAAACTACTTTCAAATGTGTGAAGTGGAAATGACGTACTGCAGCGCTGGGGTTATCAGGCAAAATTAGATAAATTAAACTTCGACATATTTTTAATCATTGTTCTATTGCTGAAATAACCAACAATGCAGATCTGAAATAATATTTTACTAAGTCTAAGCTTAATTAATGTCCCTTTTATTGTCCATTTAAAACGGTTATATATACATGGACAGGAAAGTGGAAGAAAAAGTGTAAGTAAGCAGGAAATGTAAGTGCGTAGTAGTTCGTGGCCGCGGCCATGCATTAGAAGCCTAGATCCTACTGAGAAGCTTAGATCCTACTCGAAGCTAGATCCTACTTGAACCGAAAGCCAACAACCGGCCTAGCGTTAAGGATAGTGAACACCAACATTTCAGAGACGGGGCCGTGGCCGAACTCCGCCTTGACGGTGACATAACGGTGCAGAGGCTGAGGAAGAATGCATGTTAACCAGAAAGACTGTCAAAGCTGCTTCGAATGCGTATATTCACAGCATACATATCCTGCTTCTCGCACAATTGGTCTCGTATTCTGCAGACATTAGCCCGATGCGTGCGACGGAACATCTTTCCAGAAGTCCACTGGGCCCTGTCGTTGTTCGTATCCCGAAAGCAGTTCGATTCTTCCGCCTTATTTTTGAGTGCGTACCCGATGGATATTTAGGTACGGTTGGGTAGATCTTTTGGCACATCTTTGTGATTTTCGCCTGCGATACATAGTTAGCATAAATTGAAATCCCGGTCACAGCATCCTCATTTCTACGAAGGTGAAATGCAAAAACGTTCTAATATCGTGCATTGGGTGCACGTTAAAGATGCCAAGGCGGTCAGAATTATTTCGGATTCCCTCACTGTCACGTGTATCATAATGATATCGTAATTCTTGCACGCAAAACTCCAGAATTTAATTTTTAATTTTGCAGAAATCGATTCCCACTTGAGCGAAAGTGCTCTGACCAATGACCTTTCTTCGCTAGGCAGAGCATAATTCCTCGGAATGTTTAGCCTCACTATGCTCATCAGGCAGTCGGACGCCAAGATGGTGCATTTTAATTCAGCCTTTCAGGTCTGGCGAAGGCAGTGTAAGCCTGAGACAAGGTAATCGCCTTCCACTTCTGCTATGTACCCCCTCCAAGCCCGGAATGCAAGCTTTATACCTTCTGCCTAATATTCTTGAGATTTTGTTTTGCAATGGCGGTTCTCATGAGTTCCACAATGACATTCTTGAGATCAGATCATCAGATCAAAGTCCAGCGATAGGGACGAATATCTTGGAACATTTTCTTGGAGCAATATTGTCTTTATTCATAAAACAACATGATTCCGATTTCAAAAACGCAGGAAGCTCATCAAGGAACACGTTTACATCGTTCGTTACAGCCAAAGCAGCAGCTTCAACTGCGGATCTAAACGGCTGTTTTGAAAGAGCAGCGGTGATTCTGCATTTGATCAAGTCGGAAACAAAAACAGAGCAGCGGAGAAAGCCCTCTGCGGCCTTTAGAATGCTACAGAAGTTTCACGTATCTTAAAGGGGCCCTGAACCCTCTCTTGGCGTTGCTGAAAAAAAAAAAAAGAGTGCACATTCCACGGATAGCATGTGCCACTGTGAACATCTCAGCCAAATTTTGAACTCTAACACAGCGCGTGGAGCTCACAAGCGCAGGCGAAAAGTTATTTTTGTTCAAACACCCTATGTTCAAAAACAAGTCTTCTCCTCACCCTTTTCGGAGCTGCCGGCGGCTGGCCTTTGAAGTCATCGGGCAGGTCCCCATAGAGCGCTGCCATTATCCGCTAGCTGACCTGACACAACATAACGTGACTACCTGCGTTTTGAATTTTGATAAGAATTATGCACTTCCATAGAAACCGAATATCGTCTACTCATGCTCGGCCACGCCCGCCTACATACGAAGGAAACTTTGGCCACAATGCTGATTTGGTGTCCTAGCCATAGGGTCTAGCTAATTTAGATTACATTTGAACACTCAAATAGCGCCTAACAAAGCGAAACGGAAGCCTAGACAGCGTACACTACGCCTGCCGCGCCTCGCCAGGGAATCGTGCCAGCGCGTACTCGCAACCGGCCGCTCCCAGCTGGACACTTTGTCAAGAGTGTACGTTGCCAGACATCTCTTCGTATTGAGTTAATAATTTCACTTCTAAATGAGTTATGCACATTTGACTACTTTCCGTGCACGACAAAGCCGGTCCGCACCGTAGAGTTTCCTACAAATATTAGAGGCAACTCTGGCGCATTGATCGGTCAGCCACCATAGAAATTGTGAGTATTACATGTATTTGTGTGATCTTCGTGCGTGGGGCTTCCGACGTTCTTGTGGCTTTGTTTATTACGCTTTCATCATCACCATCATTAGCCTATATTTATGTCCACTGCAGGACGAAGGCCTCTCCCTGCGATATCCAATTACCCCTGTCTTGCGCGAGCTGATTCCAACTTGCCCCTGCAAATTTCCTAACTTCATCACCCCACCTAGTTTCCTACCATCCTCGACTGAGCTTCTCTTCTTTTGGTATCCATTCTGTAACTTTAATGGTCCACTGGTTGTCCAACCTACACATTACATGTCCTGCCCAGCTCCACTTTTTCTGCTTAACGTCAACTACAATATCGGCTATCCCTGTTTGTTCTCTGATCCACACCGCTCACTCCCTGTCTCTTAAGGATAGGCCTAACATTTTTCGTTTCATCGGTCATTGTGCGGTCCGTAACTTGTTCTCGAGCTTCTTTATTAACCTCCAAGTTTCGGCCCATATGTTAGCACCAGTATAAGGCAATGATTGCACACTTTTCGTTTCAACAACAGTGGTAAGCTCTATATCTGGGCCTAAATTGGACAAAATTTCAAAGCAATTTATAGTTTTATTTTCACGCAGAAGGCGATAAGACTGTGCAAGCAAGCCTAATCTCTGCTAATATAGGCGGTTGCCATTAACCATGCTTCCTTGGGGTAATGGTTTCCATACCGGGCTTCTGTGCTAGAAGCTCTGTGGTGAAATCCCACCGTCGGACAAATTTAGTAATGTGTACTTAAATATTTACGCCGCAGAACATTCTTAAAAATGACCACTTTGCAAAGTCACAAAGCCATTTAAAGCCAGAAGAACGAAGTTCAAACAAATCCGTGTACTACCAATCATTCCTGGGCTGGCTGAACTGCCCTGCTTTCTGTTCCTGTGGACACTAGCCCCACAGTTCGCTCTAGCAATTGTATGATACTCTATGGCCCACATTACTTAGCACGATCAGAGTCATAGCGCGGGGTGCCGCGTCATAGCTCACGGACGCAGGACAATCGCGTGCTAGAATCGTCTCTGTAGCCGATGTTCGGTTTGGCAACGCGAGCCAAGCCGAGCGCCCACATTTGACTGGAACAGGTCGCCTGCTTTCCAAGTTGCGCACCTTAGCGGTACGTCGCCATCGTCATCAGAGCTTGTTATGTTGGGAATCATTTTGGCGCGATTCCAGAATACGGCATCTATCTCGGTGTTGATGTGCATGCGGGCGACCTACTTGCACGAGCGAACATAATGAGGACGTTACGTTCCAGCTTTGGAATTTGCGTGAGCGCCGCAGAGATAAGTGCGAGAGAAATAGTGCTACTCTACTCACTCGGTAGGACAAGAAAGCATCCACGTGTGGCCATCTAGTACACTGTAACGTGCCCAAGTGATAAGATGAACTTTAGTATAATATCAGCGACCGGAAGTAAGTGTTGCCAACAGCACTCGTCAAGTCCCACTGCAACAAGAAATACAATGTTGAATTCAGGTGACCGATTACTTTTTCTATGATATAATGGCGTGTAAGGGGCATCGCCACAGGCGCCTGCCTCGCTCCATTGGAACAGAGATTGTTGAGAGCGAATGAGGTAGATAAATATTCGCACTTAGTACCTATAGACTCGTATTAGGTATTTTTTTAAAAAATTATTACCGTGATACATTCTTGGGAAGCACAATGATCGTTTCAAGGTGTTCGAGACTTCTTGTTTTTGAGTGGTTTAGCGCAAATATGCTGGTGTCTTCAGCAAAAGAAAAGAAACATAAAAAAGTTCGTGCATAACGATTTCATATAAAGCATAAGAACAACAGTCGCAGACTGCTTCTTTTTGATACACCGCAAACTCTGTCGTTTTGTTGAAAACTTATATCCTTAATCAATGCAAACTGATGCCTTTTGTGGTGATAATATTTAAACACGTAATTCAACATGAAGTCATCTTATTTCTAGGCTGTCGAGCTTATTATTAAACATAATATGATTAATGCGATCAGATTAATAGTTCGTTTTTCAAAATTTTGCAATAGGCGCTCTTTTATTATATTGAGCAGAGCCAATTCAGGATGTTTCATGAAATACATTCAACATTTCCGAAAAGTAGAAGAGACGCGAACATGGAGTAATTTCATCTCGGATAGCTTTAACGGTTAGAATTATTATCCTACTAAACCGACGTTCGTGTGCTACTTTCCGACCGTTATCGGATGACGTTATAGTACAGTTATCGTTGGCGCCTTAGGATTTAGACGCCGTTGTCTATGGTGACTAGAGAGACAAAATTGGCGGTGGCTGGGAGGCCACGTTATCTGAAGCTTTCTTTGTGACGTCTGAAGGCGAGCATGTTCACCCAATACAATATAAAACACACGCACGTTCACCCTCTTTCACTTCAATTACTAATATACAGGGTGATCGTTTTTAAGTTTTATGGAATTTTTTAATAACAAATGTGGCAGATAACATCATTCTTTTCCTTTAGCTGGATTACTCGAACAGGCGGGCATTATTGTCATGAGAATTGGAAACACATATTCAACTAATTAACAGTAGTCCACTAATTCACTGCCTAATTAATTACTTTGCGGTACATATTGCAATTTACGAATTGAAGCCGGTTAGCTTGCAAGACATATGCACTGGAAATTAATTTCCAGGATTACACCAGTTTCGAGATAATATTTCCCAAAGTGTGGGACGAAATACGTGGGCGTTCCAGTTACTTTCGTGCTCCTTGGTTTACCTTCGCGATCTCTGGCGCTGTTTGCCACCTCTATAATCGACGAGCGCTCATTGGAAACTTCAAACAACTGTAAAGGATAGAGTCAGCCTGCCAAGCTAATGCGCCGTAACTTGTACTCTCCAACCCGAAAAGACTAAACTCACACTTTCATCTTTATTGTTCCCCTCTCAAAAGATAGCCCCTTTAACACATTGGAATTTAATCATTGGAATTTAACACATTGTAATTATAATTTTTGTGCACTTGTGCTTGAGAGATATATTAGAAAATAGTTACTGCGATAGGCATCCAGAGGTACAGTTCCTCCATTGATTCTTTAGATAACGAACACACAAATGGTAATTATAATTCCATGAGGCTATACTCAATTCCCAAGCTTTACGCAATAAATTGTATTTTTCTTCTATGTTAGACTTCTTAATATGCAAGAAGAAGCTACAGAAGGAAAAGTTTGGTTTATCATGTACAAAAACATGTTGAATGATATTTTGTAAGAGAAATTAAGGCACTGTAAAATAATTTTACAGGTAAACTTTTCTTCTGTAGGGGTCTACTTAGCCACCAGTCTTGGGAGAGCAACGCACTACTTCTTTCGTAGCTGCCACAAGTTCTTTGAACGCATAAATCCTCACCCACCAGCAACAGATGCTGTTAAGGTGAGCAAATACCTTTCAACAGATGTCCATCGGCATAAAAGATGCCTCTAATTCCTGCAACAGACTTTATGCAAGAAACAGAACTTCACAGTTATGTGTAACACTTTCTTTTGATGCCGTAAGGCAAACTAACGCCATAAAAAGGCAAATTCCTGCACCAATCATGATGTATTAGTTTATCTCACGTTGTATTGATGAATATGGGAATATCCTGATAGATTTCAAATCAACTTCAGTCTCACTCCCATAGTGTTGCAGACAGCTTCTCTCCAGTTGAAATTTCTACTTCAATTAATAGCATTTTTGAGCATTCGCGCTGAGAACATACGACATAAAACAAGCAAATCGCCTTGGATGGGTAAAGGGAATGATTATTTCTCCCGTCCTATACGACTAGGTAATTAGATGGCATAAAATATCACTTTAACATGACAACACTTGCTCACAGTAGAATGTTCTCTGTGTAATTATGGTTCCCTGCCAGTTTATTACATAATATCGTTGAAGCAGTGCGTGACAGAGCCAGAGAAAGAAGTAGTACAGTGGGGCACATGAGTTCGGCTGTACTCCGCGCCGGCTGGTCCTTTCCTGTGGCTTCCTCCTGAAACATGTTTCACACTATAAAATATATTTCGTAACATCTTTTGGTGGAGGTGCGGGGTAAAATCGGGGACGATCCTGGACGACCCAGATCTACCTACTGTGCGACGAAGCAGGCGCTTGGCCGGTTTACTACCACAGGCAACGGACATTGCCGATTCCGGAGAGGGCAATGTCGCCCCCACCGATATCGAACTATACGGTACAGCAATTACGCAGCGCCGGCTGTCTACTGGACACCGCAGTGAGAGCAACTCATCTTTTCGAGGAAGACCAACGAAGACGTCAACGACTGGCTGAAACAATACAAAAGAGTGAGTCGCCACAATCATTGGAGCACAGCAAAGCAGCTCGATGTGTTTCTTTTTTTCCTCGATGGAACCGCGCTCCTCTGGTCTGAAAACCTAGAGAACGTGACGACAATCTGGGATAATTTTGTAGAAGAATTCACGAAGTGCTTTGGGGACCCGATCTCGAAGAAAAAGAAGCCTGAGCAGACGCTTTCCCGAAGAGCTCAGTTACCTGGCGAAGCTTGTACAATCTACATAGAGGCTGTTTTGAAACTATGCAGGATCATCAGCGCCACCATGTCCGATGAAGACAAAGTAGGAGATCTCTTTAAAAGAATCGCTGAATATGTTTATAATTTTCTTAGCGATGGAAGACCTTAGTACTTCATCTCATTTGAGGAAACACTGCCGGGGGTTTGAAGCGCTGAAAATCAGAAGCATTGTGCCAAAGTTCGGGCGCTTGGACAATGTTCACGTTAGATTTTAAAGAATTTCTTGTGCGCTTTACAAACTACCAGGAAAAACGCAGCTGCCACGTGGTTTACGGTAAGCTACCAGCAGCGCACTGACCTTGGAAGGCTCATCGCTGGAGGCGAATACCTCTGCTTGAGCAGAGCCGACCAATCTTATCCTGGCACCTGCGCGGACCGTTGGGAGCCTGGGGAAGACACTACAAAAGGAAGGCGACAGCCACCGGTCTGCCATAACTGCGAGCGATCTAGGCTGCAGCAACTTCGGAGCAGGTTCTAATCGTATCTTAGGCACTTTACAGGTGCGTTCACCTTTTTTCCAATTTTTTTTTCTGCCAGCTCGAAGCTAGGATCGATCGCTGTTCACGATGACTACTGGTAAGGCGCCAACTGCAGCGAAACCGACCGTGGGAATAATTTTAAGGATTTATTTATCAGCATAGGCCAAAACCTTTCGACGGCTATTAATGCTGGCTGTTATGTTCAGCCACGAATTCATGATAACGCATACGCGTTTAGAGAAATTACTTCAGCAGAATGCGATGTTGGGCTAGTAGATTCATGCTTGAAATGTGCTTCTGGCGCAACAAAACTAAGAGGAATGAAAAAGGCACAGAAAGAGCGCCAACTAGCAACTTATTTGAAATTGAGTTGGAAGAATAGCGCCAATAATTAATGCTGATGACCAAAACAATCTATCTAATTAACGTCCAATTACTCTGCTCTCCTGCATAAATACGCTTTTCGAAAAACTTATAGCTCAGAGAATTCCTGAATTTCTCGGAAATTACAATATATTAAGTAAACAACAACACGGTTTTCGGAGCAACCTTTCCACATATACAGCTGTTGTCTCAGCCTGAGAAATAATTAACCACGCATTGAACAGTAACGTCATTTCTTTGGCCACATTTATTGACAATAAAAAGGCGTTTGATTCTGTTGACCGCGATATCCTCTTGCGTAAACTTGAGCGGTATGGATTCCGTGGGATGGCAATTAGGTTGTTTAGTAGCTATCTGAGTAATCGCAGAAAATGCACACGAATAGCAGAATCAAAATCTGATATTAAGCTCGTGACAGCCGGAGCCCTGCAAGGTTCCGTACTCGGACCACATTTCTTTTTCTTGTTTGTAAATGATTATCCTTTGTATATTGTACATTGAAAGGCTATAGTCTACGCGGATGCACTAGTGCATCGCACGAAACACACGCCGTACACTCGGCGTTACAGGAGTCCAGAGGTTGTGCGATAGTTAATGCACACGATAAGGGGTACATTTTGTCTGGCCACATCTAATATACCAGGTCTGTTAAAAAAGTATCCGAGCTTTGGCCGTAGAAAAAAAACTGGCATAACGGGAGCTTTGGAAACCTAATCACCCTGAAAGTAGTCTCCTTGGGACTCCACACACTTCTCCCAGCGGTGCTGCCATTGTTGGAAGCATTTTGAGAAAGGTCTCTTTCGGAGTGGAGTTTAGCTCTGCTGTCGTTGCAGCCATGATGTCCTCTCTTGTCTGAAATCGCATTCCTTTCAATGACCTCTTGATTTTGGGAACCAGCCAGAAGTCGCAGGGGGCCATATCAGGAGAGTAAGAAACCTGTTGAACTACAGGAGTCTGGTTTTTCGCCAAAAAAGTATGAATCAAGTGTGAGGAATGTGCAGGAGCATTGTTTTGAATACGCCAATTTTCTGTCGACCACAGCTCAGGTCTCTTGCGCCGCACATCATCACGTAGGCAATGGAGGACATCCCTGTAGTACTTTTTGGTGATTGTTTGACCCTATGGTGCGTACTAATGGTGTACCACACGGCGGGAGTCAAAGAAAGCAGTCAGCATCACTTTGACGTTGCTGCTCACTTGGCGCGCCTTTTCTTTGGTCTTGGTGACGTGGAATGCTTACACTGTGACTACTGGGTTTTGATTTTCGGGTCGTACCCGTACACCCAAGACTCGTCACCAGTGATTATGATGTTCATGAAGTCGGGGTCACTGTTTGTGGAATCCAGCTTGTCTTATGAGACTTCAACACGAAGTTGCTTTTGCTCCACCGTGAGCAGCTTCGGCACGAATTTCGCCGCAACTCTCTTCATGACCAAATCTTCTGTCATAATGGAATGTGCAGAAAAAGTGCTGATGCCCACCTCTTCCGCACTTTCTCGGATAGTCACACGATGGTCACGCATCACCACAGCGTTCACTTCGGCAATGACCTGGTCATTTCGGCATGTTGATGGCCGACCGGAGCATGACTCGCTCTTCACCGATGTGCGGCCGTCTTTAAACCGGTTGTACCACTCCTTAATCTGTGTGCTGCTCATAGCATTGTCACCGAAAGCCGTCTGAATCTTCCGAATGGTTTCCACTTGGCTATCGCCAAGTTTCCGGCAAAATTTGATGCCGTAGCGCTGCTTCAGTCACTCCGTCATTTTCCTTGGAATAAAAAAAAACCGACGACATCACTGCGCACTACCTCACTCAAATGCTGCGTCCCAGCGACTGACGCTATAGGCAGGTGGGGAAAAATTCGCGCAAGCGCACGAAGGTTCAAGGTGGGCTGATGCAACCGCGCTTGTTTCATATGCATCAGGTGTTCGCAAAAAAAGTCACAGGCCAGCGCGGCACACGCAGCACAGTTACGGCGTAAGCTGGTGGAGCGGCTTAAGAGTAGCAATTTCGACACCACGCACAACAGGGTCTTGCGGCAAAGTCTCTCCGCCTCGTTTTGATGAGACCGATCTCAACTGTCCGCCCGGCGTCGACGCGAACTGTGGTTTGTAATGCTCTCTGCACAGCAGTCTGCTGAGCCCGATGATGCTTGGTTGCAGCCGTGCACGTAGCTCTGCGATTCGCTTCTTCAGCAGCGGTTCGTACCATGCGAGGAGACACCATAACGTGTACCGAAGAGATACCGTGAATACGTGGGGCACATCTCTCATCGGGATCGCGTTTATTGCGTGCCTCATCTGAATCGCATCTCGTCGTCTGCGCCTGTGCATGCGGCTTTTACAGGCGCCTTAACTAGATGGCGCCACCATACTGCTGCGCGCCTGCCTAGGGCGCGTTTATAGGGCCTTTTTCTGACGCTGATAGCAAGCGCTTGCGTGGCTCAGTATGTACATGAACTATTTACAATAATACGAGCACCAGGTGGACATAATTAAACAAACGTCGACTAGTAGTCTATATGAAGATAACGTCACACACAGCAACACCGTCCTTCACATCAAAAACTTGTAAGGGGAAGTTAGACACCTAATTAAAAGGAGATACCAAGGGGGCTGACATTCTTCTTGGTCGTAAATATCTTTTAAGTGTCTGATCATCTGAACGAAATGCGATCTTGAGGAAATTGTTTTTTCTGCATTTCCGTCTTTTTCATTCATTGTAATAAATACCATGTTAATAAAAAAAGCTTGTGTAGCTCAGTGGTAAAGTATTCGACTCCCATGCAGAGGGCCTGGGTTTGATCTCGGGGAGACCGGGTACTTTTTTTCGCCTTTCGGGCGATAGCGGTTACGCGGTGGCGGCGGACAACAACGCGAACCGACACGACTATTAGAATGAGCCCATAGCAGCTTACGCTGTAAAAAAATGGGGTCGGACACTTTTCTAACAAACCTCGTACCATTCAACTACCGCCTTACTGCAACGAGCACTCAGGCCCAGTTTAACGTTGTCCAGTGGCAGTTAATTGGATTGGAATGCTGATGATGATCATTCAATGGCATGCCCTTTGAAACGGGACGGTGACAAATAGTCACCTAGCCTGCTTGATTTAATCAGGTATGCTATACCACTTTTTTGTGTAGCATTTTTTTATACATTTCATTAATCTTTTTTTCCTCGAAATCTATCTTGTACGGCTAATTATGACTGTAAGAGATCAGGTTGTATCAATCTCTTCCCTGCTTTTTTTCCAGCAATATTCTGAACGTATCTTGCTTATCTCGACTGCTAACTGGTTGATGCTTCCGTCTACTTTAATGCCAAGCGCTTCTGGAAAGTGTACGTTACCAGCGGTTCTCACGGGGTGAATCCCTTCGCATTCTAGTATGATGTGATGAGTGGCCTCCGGATCTTTGCTGCAGCATACACATGCCTCATCTAGTTCCGAATATTTTCTCCGGTAGGTTTTGGTCCTTAGGCAACCAGCTCGAGCCTCAAATAGTAAGGCACTGCCCTATGTGTCATCGTACATTTTCCCTTTAATTGTGGAAACAACACTGCAGCAGTGCCACAATGCGGTTAACGAAGCACATCTTGCTTCCAAGATTCGCATCCGCTTCAAGAACATGTAGTTTGCAAAAGCACGGCCTTCGAGATTGGCTTTTGTAACTCGGGGGTAGTCGCACCTAGCAGGAGGACATTTATTTAGACCCCACTTGTTGAGCTCGTGGGGAAAATGCAATAGTGGGGGAAAAGCTGGCTGGTGAACAATCAATTGGTAACGGCTGCATCGATTCTAGGAACACTAGAGGAGAGATGTTGGTAGAATTCGCGGAAAGGAATAAGCTCCGAATAAGGATTACCTTCTTCAAGAAGCGTAGCAACAGGCAGTGGACATGGAAAAGGCCTAATGGAGAAACAAGAAATGAAATAGAGTTCATGCTCTCTGCCAATCGCAGCATAGTGCAGGATGCAGAAGTGTGAGGTAAGGTAAAGTGCAGTGATCATAGGTGAGTGAAGTCTAGGATTTCTCTCAATTGGAAAAGAGAAAGAGTAAAATTCGTCTAGAACAAACAGGCCATCCTAGATGCAGTAAGGGTAAAAGCAGAACAATTCAGGCTGGTGCTCGACAAAAAATACGCAGCTTTAGAAGAAAAAGATGAAGATCACATGGAGATAATCAATGTAAGCGTAACCAGGCCGATCTCAGAAGCAGCAATTGAATTCAGAGGTAAGGCACCAAGGCAACCAGTAGGTAAGCTGTCCCAAGTAGCAAATGACCTAATAAAGAAACGACAAAGCATGAACGTATCCAACTCACGAGCTCAGATAGAATTCACTGAACTGGTAAAATTGATCAACAAGAAGAAAGTAAATGATATTTGAAATTATAACGTGGAAAATATTGAGCAAGCCGTAAAAAATGGACGCAGCATAAAATCAGTCAGAAGAAAACTTGGCATAGGACAAGGAAAGATGTATGCACTGAACGATAAGCAGGGTATTAACATCAGCAATTTCGATGACACAGTAAAAGCAGTGGAAGAATTCTATATTGACCGGTACAGTGCCCAGAACAACCAACCTACTTTCATTCGAAGTAGTGATGAGCAGGATACCGAGGCTCATTCTATAAGTAGCAATGAAGTTAGAAGGGCCTTGCAAGACATGATCAGGGGAAAAGCTGCTGGAGAAGATGGAATAACAGTCGACTTAATAAAAGACGACGGAGATATCATGCTTGAAAAGCTTGCTGCCCTTTATACGTAACGCCTCACGACTTCAAGTGCGCCAGAGAACTGGAAGAATGCCAACATTATACTAATCCATAAGAAGGGAGACGTTAGAGAATTGAAAAATTATAGGCCCATTAGCTTAATTGCAGTATTGCAGTATTGCTTGCGACTCACCAAGATAACTTCCAATAGAATCAGGTGAATACTTGACTTCAACCAACCAAGAACACGGGCTGGTTTCCGGAAGGCATATTCTACAATGGATCACATTCATGTCATCAATCAGGTAATGGAGAAATCTGTGGAGTACAATAAACCTCTCTATATGGCTTTCAGCTGGGCAGGCCATGTAATGAACAGGATGAATAACCAGTCGACCATTATAGTTACAGAATGGGTACCGAGAGAAGGGAAGCGAAGTCGAGTACGGCAGAAAACTAGGTGGCGTGCTAAATTTGGGAAATTTTCTGGCGCAATCTGGAATCAGCTAAGACAGGGCTAATTCGAGGTTGCAGAAAGAGGCCTTCGTCCTGCCGTGGACATAAACAAAAATCTAGGCTATTGATGATTAGGAGCCTAATGTAAATGAGTAGGCTTCCTTATTTTTAAAACATATACAGGGACTTAAGCCAAGCCATGAGCGAACTTTAGTTGGCGGACCCGAGCCGGACTAGGGCGGACGGCCTACGGGCTGATATGACTCCTACCAAACTCAAATTCATGACCACCGCCCATATACGCGCTTTTTAAGGCGCCAAGTGTCGTGTTTTTGAGAATATGAGCCGTCATATTGAATTGGTGGAATCATATTTACTCTTTGCGTCAAGAATAAAGGTGACTAAACGAGGCGATGGCTAGCGTGCTACAGGAGCTGGAGCTTCGGCCAAAGTGCAACAAGCGTACTGCTTGCACGCACGCAAATTAGGTACACAAGGTACACAAATTTCACTACTCAGCCAACTGACAATAACGAATTGTTGAGTTGTGCGCCCAAGCAAGCATTTACAGAATCTGTGCTGCCGTACTTCTCTTCGACCACCAATATATTAACACAACGATCACCCACAGTTTTATTGCGATAGCAATTATATGGACACTTCAACCGAATTTCTGCCGTCGGCGTCGTCGGCGTCGGCGTCGCGACGGAAACAGCGGGGGGGGGGCGGGGGGGGGGGGCGCACTTCTACTCCGCCAACAACCGCGCTCGTCGCTCGTCCGCACCGTCTCTTATCTCCACACGGCTCTGACCTTTATGCGCCGTGCATTCGCCGCTCAGTTTCCGTTGAAGCGATAGACCGCACGTACCTTCCGCCGCTGCGGCGTATGCTTGCTGCCAGTGTTTTT
This sequence comes from Dermacentor silvarum, assembly GCF_013339745.2. Classification (NCBI taxonomy): domain Eukaryota; kingdom Metazoa; phylum Arthropoda; class Arachnida; order Ixodida; family Ixodidae; genus Dermacentor; species Dermacentor silvarum. The sequence goes on from NC_051157.2 coordinate 136,813,972, forward strand.
TGACAGTCGTTGTCTGCAGTCATTCAGTGTGATCTATTCGTGTTTGTTTGTGCGCGCTCACACCACGCTTGTTCATTCAGTTAGTAATAGTCGGGTCACATTTTCCAACGCACGCTACACATGCAGTGCTGCCAGGATCGGCAGTGCAGCGCTACAGGTGTGTCCCTTCGCACGCGCTGCCCACGGGAAGCGCTTCTCATCAACGCCACCGTTTCACACGCGCCTTCTCGTGGTCATCGAGTCTCTCTTCATGTCGGTCTACTTACGCCGCAGCACACCTGCTTACTTATCAGCTCATGTTTACTACAATTCATATTGCTACCAAAGCCGCTCACCTCACTTCGTATGACATTGCTGTGTTGCTATCGCATTCATTGCTTCGCCCTTAGGGCGAAACTGTGACATTTTTTAAAAAGAAATGGCCTTTTAACAGTGACCACAGGTACTGCATTTGTGAGACAGCCAAGTTTTGTGTATAATTTCCATAAAGTATGGTTTCTTAACAAGCCAAGATCCGAAACAAAACAATTCGTCAGCCCATCCACGACATCCGGAAAGCCTTTGGCATACCGGTGCCTACGTGGGCGGAGCCACCGACTTAGCCTGGGGGCTTTTGCCCTCGGGCCCTAGTTTCTCTGGACCAAAATAAAGTTCTTCCCATGCCATGCCATCCACTCCGTGAAGATGGTTAACCAGCGAAGCTGTAACGTACGGTCCCTGTGTTTATCACTGGGTTAATGCCGAGGGTTCTTTAAAGTATTTCTCAATTATGAGGTTACAAACACGTTCGGCTGCAACGGAGAGAACTACGTCACTGACGGTATGCCCGAAATCCGCCGTTGTCGTTTGAGTTCGATGTCTCGAGTTTGCTCGGCTGTGTGGTTAGCAGCATTCGCCCGCCATTGCCGCTTGCGACTCTTCGAAATTAAATTGCTTCAAAATTAATTATGTCCGTTACGTAAGACAATAGTTAGCTCATACCCCCCTTAATCAATGGCTCATACCGCCGTAAACGCGGCCTCCCCATTACGACGACATAAGAGAAGTGAAATTCTACGCTGGAATGATGAGCGGCAACGCAGCCAGCTGTGGGAGAAGACAACGACGACGAACGTGAGAGCAGTGGCACGAGCGCGTGCCCATCATGAGCATGAGAGCAACCCGAGGGGCGCCAACGAGCCAGCTGCGGAAGAAGACGACGCTCGAGCAAATGCTGATGATGATAGTTTTCTGTACACAGGAGATTTCGCCTAGCCATGTGCGATTTCGTCTACGCATAAAAAGCTTCGCTTTAAAAAAGCGTCGCGAAGACAAATAAACGGCCTTACGACTTGTCATAAAGTCCAGCAAGAATCGCTGTTTTACGTGGATCATGTGGTAGCCTCACTGTTTCACATGCAGAAAGTCCTAGGTTTGGCTGCGAATGCATCAAAGTCTTTTAACGCGATAGCCTTAAGGACCCCGTGTCGCAGAAAATCCGGCGTCGGCGTCAGCGTGGACGCGCCGGCGTCGTTGGCGAAAATAATCATTCCGAACCAGCCCGACCGCGCAGGCCCTGCACCTGGCGCAAGGCGTTAGTGAACAAAAATGAATTTCTCAAAGTAAAATCAGTCAGTAAAATCGTAAAGTACGACTTAACCACAACCTGGAGACCTGATAGCATCGCATTGTAATTTGAATATGCGAGAAAATATAATTCTTTTACGGTGAAACTCAAACGCCCCCACGAACCTCTTTTACGGCATTTCTAAAATTCATACAGCGGCGCACTGCGACTGCTTTCGTGCAAAAACGCCATCCAGGTGGCGCTCGCCTCCTCGGCAGCCTAGAGTAACACTTGACTTCAGCCAACCAAGAGAACCGGCTGGCTTCAGGAAGGAATGATGATGATGGATCATAGCCATTTCATCAATCAGGTAATCGAGAAATCTGCGGAGTACAATCAACCTCTCTATATGGCTTTCATAGCTTATGAAAAGGCATTTGATTCAGTAGAGATACCAGCAGTCGTAGAGGGATTACGTAATCAAGGAGCATATGTGAATACCTTGGAAAATATCTACAAGGACTGCACAGCAACCTTGGTTCTCCATAAGAAAAGTAGAAAGATACCTATCAAAAAACGGGTCAGGCAAGGAGACATTATCTCTCTAATGCTATTCACTGCATGCTTAGACGAAGTATTCAAGCTCTTACACTGGGAAGGCGAAGGAGTGAGGATCAACGGCGAATACCTCAGCAACCTTCGGTTCGCAGATGACATTGTCCTATTCAGCAATAACGGGGACGAATAACAGCAAATGATTGAGGATCTTAACCAAGAAACTGTAAAAGTGGGGTTGAAGATGAATATGCGGAAGACAAGGATAATGTTAAATAGCCTGGCAAGGGAACAATAATAATTCAGGATCGCCTGTCAGCCTCTAGAGTCTGTAAAGGAGTATGTTTATAGAGGTCAATTACTCACAGGGGACCCTGATCATGAGAAAGAAATTTACAGAAGAATAAAATTGCGTTGGAATGCATACGGCAGGCATCGCCAAATCCTGACTGGGAGCTTACAATTGTCGTTGTAAAGAAAAGTGTACAATCATTGCATTCTACCGGTGCTAACATATTGTCACGTAGTAGTGACGCTGAAGAAAACAGTCGTAAAACTGTGTACAACGAAACTGGTTGTTTATTGGGCGAACCTGTGCCCACAAAAGCAAGGTACACTCAAAGCACAACGATAGCGGCGAACACAGTCGGCGATCGTCGAAAATCTGATCAGCGGCGAAACGCGTCGGCTTTTATACCTGAGTCATCGAAGGTTCTAGATTAATCCCTGATGCCCGCGTGTCTTCCAGAAAGTTCTAGAGAATTCGCGTCAGTCATGCAATCAGATAACATAAGCGTCGGTGAAAACAGGCAATGGAAAGAAGCATCGATAACGTTCTAGAAACTTCCGATACAGGCGCGTCCTGCGCCGAGCAATAACGTTTAACATTTGTTAGCCGGTGGAAAGCGGCCACCGGTGAAAGATAAACATCTATACGTGTCAATACCCTCCCCTTAAAAAGCATCGTCCCGATGCTACAAACAAATGTGAAAGCGAAAACAAAACCACACGTAATAAAGAAGAAAAAAAAATAAAGTAACAAAGTACGTAAGTTCGTCAACGGGCGTAGAAAGGTTTAAAACGCACCACGTGGATGACTTCAGGTCGTGCCCGGCGCCGCTGTGATTGCGAAATGCCGTCTGGCACGACCTCATAGTCCAGTGCGCCAATACGTCGGGTGATCTTATATGGTCCGAAATAGCGACGTAACAGCTTCTCGCTAAGTCCTCGTCGGCGTATCGGAGTCCAGACCCAAACACGGTCACCGGGCTGGTACTCGACGTAGCGTCGTCGAAGGTTGTAGTGTCGGCTGTCGGTCCTCTGCTGGTTCTTGATGCGCAGGCGGGCGAGCTGTCGACCTTCTTCGGCACGCTGCAAATAGGTGGCAACGTCGAGATTTTCTTCGTCGGTGACGTCCGGTAGCATGGCGTCAAACGTCGTTGCCGGGTTCCTTCCGTAGACCAGGTTGAACGGAGCCATGTGCGTCGTTTCTTGCACGGCCGTGTTGTATGCGAAGGTCACGTACGGAAGGATGGCATCCCACGTCTTGTGTTCGACGTCGACGTACATTGCCAGCATGTCGGCGATGGTCTTATTTAGGCGCTCGGTGAGGCCATTCGTCTGCGGGTGGTAGGCGGTGGTCCGGCGATGGCTTGTGTGGCTGTATCGCAGGATGGCTTGAGTTAGTTCTGCCGTAAAGGCAGTACCTCTGTCGGTGATGAGGACTTCTGGGGCACCGTGACGCAGGAGGATGTTCTCAACGAAGAATCGGGCTACCTCGGCGGCACTGCCTTTGGGCAAGGCTTTTGTTTCGGCGTAGCGGGTGAGGTAGTCCGTAGCGACGACGATCCATTTATTCCCGGACGTCGACGTCGGAAAAGGCCCCAGTAAGTTCATCCCGATCTGCTGGAACGGTCGGCGAGGTGGCTCGATTGGCTGTAGAAGTCCGGCTGGCCTTGTCGGCGGTGTTTTGCGTCGCTGACAGTCTCGGCATGTCCTTACGTAATGGGCGACGTCGGCAGAGAGGCGAGGCCAGTAGTATTTTTCTTGTATCCTCGCGAGAGTGCGTGAAAAACCGAGATGTCCAGCCGTTGGGTCGTCATGGAGAGCTTGCAGAACCTCTGGACGCAATGCTGAGGGTACCACGAGGAGGTAGTTGGCTCGGAGAGGCGAGAAGTTCTTCTTTAGGAGAATGTCGTTTTGCAAGAAAAACGACGCCAATCCTCGCCTGAACACCTTCGGCACAATGACGGTCTTGCCTTCCAGGTAGTCTACAAGGCTCCTTAGTTCCGGGTCGGCTCGCTGTTGTTCGGCGAATTCGTCGGCACTGATTGGTCCCAAGAAAGTATCGTCATCCTGGTCGTCCTGTGGTGGCGGTTCGACGGGGGCGCGAGACAAGCAGTCGGCGTCGGAGTGCTTTCGCCCGGACTTGTAAACGACGGTGATGTCGAATTCTTGAAGTCTCAGACTCCATCGTGTGAGGCGACCTGAAGGATCCTTCAAGTTAGCTAGCCAGCACAAGGCGTGGTGGTCGCTCACAACTTTAAAGGGCCTGCCATAGAGGTAGGGGCGAAACTTTGATGTAGCCCAGATGATGGCGAGGCACTCCTTTTCTGTTGTGGAATAATTTGCTTCCGCCTTCGATAGCGACCGGCTAGCGTAACTTACAACCCTTTCTAGTCCATCAGTCCTCTGCACAAGCACGGCGCCGAGTCCTACGCTGCTTGCGTCGGTGTGGACTTCGGTATCGGCGTTTTCGTCGAAATGCGCAAGTATTGGCGGCGATTGCAGGCGTCGCTTCAGTTCTTCAAATGCTTCGAGTTGCGGCGTCTCCCACTTGAACTCTACGTCAGCCTTCGTGAGATACGTCAGTGGCTCTGCGATCCGTGAAAAATCCTTGACGAAGCGCCAGTAATAGGCGCACAGTCCAAGAAATCTACGCACTGCCTTCTTGTCAGCGGGCAGAGGAAAGTTGGAGATGGCCGCAGTTTTCTGAGGGTCGGGGCGCACTCCAGACTTGTTGATGACGTGGCCCAAAAACAAGAGCTCCTCATATGCGAAGCGGCACTTTTCTGGCTTTAACGTGAGTCCGGAGGTTTTGATTGCTTGAAGAACTGTTTCAAGGCGCCGGAGGTGTTCCTCGAAGCTTGAGGCAAACACAACGACGTCGTCCAAATAGACGAGGCAAGTCTGCCACTTCAAGCCTGCCAGTACTGTATCCATGACGCGTTGGAAAGTCGCAGGTGCCGAGAAAAGACCAAACGGCATGACCTTGAACTCGAACAGTCCGTCTGGTGTTATAAAGTCCGTCTTCTCCCGGTCCCTCTCGTCGACTTCGATTTGCCAGTAGACGGTCTTGAGGTCCATCGACGAAAAATACTTTGCGTTGTATAGTCGATCCAAGGCGTCGTCAATCCGTGGGAGGGGGTATACGTCCTTCTTCGTGATCTTGTTGAGGCGACGATAATCGACGCAGAAACGTAGGGTTCCATCCTTCTTCTTCACTAACACCACGGGGGACGCCCACGGACTCTTGGACGGCTGGATGATGTCGTCGCGTAGCATTTCGTCGACTTGGTGCCTTATGGCTTCACGTTCGCGCGCGGAAACTCGGTACGGGCTCTGACGCAGTGGGCGGACATTTTCGTCGGTGATGATGCGGTGCTTGGCGACAGGGGTTTGTCGAACTTTTGACGACGACGAGAAGCAGTCCTTGTATTGCAGGAGCAGAGCTTTTAGTTGTTCTTTCTTGTGCCTGGGAAGGTTCTGATTTACGTCGAAAGTTGGCTCAGGTATTATAGTCGTCGTTGCAGGTGCACTGGAATCCGTGAAGGCGAAAGCACTGCTGCCTTGTACTATTTCGTCGATGTAGGCGACCGTGGTGCCTTTGTTAATGTGCTTGTATTCAGGGCTGAAGTTCGTGAGCATCACCCTTGCTTTCCCTGAACGTAGCTTAGCTATGCCTCTTGCGACGCAAATTTCACGGTCGAGCAGTAGGTGATGATCGCCCTCGATGATGCCCTCCATGTCTGCAGGCACTTCGGTACCGACGGAAATCATTACGCTGGAGCGAGGCGGAACGGTGACTTGTTCTTCAAGCACATTCAAGGCATGGTAACTTATGCTTGTATCCGGTGGTAGCGCGTTGTGCGTTGAAAGCGTTATTGACTTGGATCTTAAGGCGATGACTGCACCGTATTGGTTTAGAAAGTCCATGCCTAGGATGACATCCCTGGAGCAGTGCTGCAGGATTACGAAGCTTGCCGGGTAAGTGCGGTTGTTTACCGTGACTCGGGCTGTGCAGATTCCAGCCGGCGTTATTAGGTGGCCTCCCGCTGTCCGGATATCGGGTCCTTGCCAGGCAGTCTTCACCTTCTTTAACTTGGCGGCGAACGCGCCACTGAAGACGGAATAGTCGGCGCCAGTGTCGACGAGAGCGGAGACGTTATGACCATCGATGAGCACGTCTAAGTCGGTAGACCGTCGTCTAGCATTACGGTTAAGTCGTGGCGTCGGATCACGGCTGCGTCGGCTTGCTCCGCTGCTGCTACGTCGCGTCGGCCGGTCTTCTTGCGGCGGCGAAGTGCTGTCAAGGCTGTTGCTAGGCGGCGTGCTGATATCTCGTCGTGATGATTCGCGAATCGTCGTCGTCGTCGGCGGCGGAGGATCTTCGGCATTGCGTCGTACAGCAACCGCACCTCCATCGGTTGCTGCCTTTAGTTTCCCGGGTAAGGGCTCGGAGATCGGCCCCGGGTGGGACCGGTATACTGACGGCGATGCGGCGAGATGTAGCGGCCCGGTGACGGCGAGCGTGAGGGTCGTCGTGGTTGCCACTGGGCTCCGGCGAGGTAGTCGGCGATGTCACGTGGTCGCTCGCCAAGCTGTGGACGCGGCGCGTTGACGGCGAAGCCTCGTAGGCCCATCTCGCGGTATGGGCATCGGCGGTAGACATGGCCCGCTTCCCCGCAGTGATAGCAGAGCGGGCGGTGGTCGGGGGCGCGCCAAATGTCCGTCTTCCTCTGGTAGCTGCGCTGGGCGACGGGCGGGCGTGCTGGCGGCGGCGGCGGTGGACGACGGAACTGCGGCGTTACGGGGCCCTGGCGCGAGCGCGGAGGGGGGCCTTGACGACGGGCGACGGCGGCGTAGGTCAGCGCTTCCGGCTGGGGTTGCGGCGATTGTGGCTGCACATCGGGAACTCCAAGTGAGCGCTGAACTTCGTCTTTGATGACGTCGGCGATAGATGCCACGTGAGGCTGCGACCTTGGAAAGAGCTTATGCAGCTCCTCGCGAACGACCGCTCTGATGGTCTCGCGCAGGTCGTCGGCGCCTAGCGCTTGAGCGTCGGCGTAGTTGGTCAAGGCACGGCGGTTGTATTGCCTGACGCGCATTTCAAGCGTCGTCTCGATTGTTGTAGCCTCGGAAAGAAATTCGGTGACAGTCTTGGGCGGGTTGCGCATCAATCCGGCGAATAGTTGGTCTTTGACACCCCGCATCAAGAACAGAACTTTCTTTTCTTCAGACATGTCGGGGTCGGCGTGGCGGAAGAGGCGAGTCATCTCCTCCGTGAAGATAGCGATGTTCTCGTTCGGCAATTGCACTCTGGTTTCTAAGAGAACCTCTGCCCTCTCCTTTCGTACGACACTCGTGAAGGTCCTCACGAAGTTTTCACGAAAAAGGTCCCACGTAACCAGGGTTGTCTCTCTGTTCTCAAACCAGGTCCGAGCAGCGTCATCCAACGAAAAATAGACATGGCGCAGCTTGTCATCGTCGCTCCATTTGTTGAATGTCGCGGTCCTCTCGTACGTCTCCAGCCATGTTTCAGGGTCTTCAGCTGATGATCCACGGAAGGTCGGTGGCTCCCGAGGTTGCTGCAGCAGGATGGGGGACGCTGGGGCTGCCATTGAGGTCGTTGACTTGGCCTTGATCGCTGTGGTCTTCTCGGGAAGAAGTCCGTATTCTGGCAAAAGACCTTGCTGCCTACGGCTAGCTCGCTGGTCCTTGGCGACGTTGGTCTCGTCCTCCGGTTTCGGGCTTGGGTCGCGGCTTTGCGGGGGCGTCCGCTGCATGGACACAAAAGCACCTCCACCAGATGTCACGTAGTAGTGACGCTGAAGAAAACAGTCGTAAAACTGTGTACAACGAAACTGGTTGTTTATTGGGCGAACCTGTGCCCACAAAAGCAAGGTACACTCAAAGCACAACGATAGCGGCGAACACAGTCGGCGATCGTCGAAAATCTGATCAGCGGCGAAACGCGTCGGCTTTTATACCTGAGTCATCGAAGGTTCTAGATTAATCCCTGATGCCCGCGTGTCTTCCAGAAAGTTCTAGAGAATTCGCGTCAGTCATGCAATCAGATAACATAAGCGTCGGTGAAAACAGGCAATGGAAAGAAGCATCGATAACGTTCTAGAAACTTCCGATACAGGCGCGTCCTGCGCCGAGCGATAACGTTTAACATTTGTTAGCCGGTGGAAAGCGGCCACCGGTGAAAGATAAACATCTATACGTGTCAATATGGGGCAGAAACTTGGAGGTTAACAAAGAAGCTCGAGAACAAGTTAAGGGCCGCACAAAGAGCGATGGAACAAAAATGTTAGGCCTAACGTTAAGAGACGGGAAGAGAGCGGTTTGGATCAGAGAACAAACGGGGATAGATGATATTAAGCGGGGAAAATGGAGCTGGGCAGGACATGTAATGAGTAGGATGGATAACCGGTGGACCATTAAAGTTACAGAATGGATACCAGGAGAAGAGAAGCGCAGTCGAGGACGGCAGAAAACTAGGTGGGGTGATGAAGTTAGGAAATTTGCAGGCGCAAGTTGGAATCAGCTAGCGCAAGACAGGGGTAATTGGAGATCACAGGGAGCGGCCTTTGTCCTGCAGTGGACATAAATATTGACTGATGACAGTAGCGCACCCAGGATCTCTGCCAGGGGGGGGGGGGGGTTGACAGTTTGCCAATACCATCTAAACATCATGAATTTCGATGTCCTCACGGTAAATTGTCAAACAATGCACTTTTGGCGAGTGTGCAGACGAATGCGCGCCTTACATCTAAGTTGCAGTACTCAAATGCGCAAGGAAAGCAACGGAGTTAAACAAAAGGGGCGGGGGGGGGTTAAGTCGGCCTCAGGGGGGGGGGGGGTTACAACCCCCGAACCACGTCCCCCCGTCGGTGCGCCACTGATTGATGATGATGATGATGAAAGGCTCTAATAGCTTTGCACAAAAAATCCTGGGGACAATGCAGTCTGGGCCATTGATTCTCAAACAATGCAGTCGGTCCTCGAATAAACATATAGTGACAGCGTCTCTGAGGAGAAGCATTGATGTTCAGTAATGTTTGAACTGTCAGTATATGACATCGAGTTTGAAGAGAAGACAGGTGAGTTTCATGATAAAGAGTATTATTCGCTACAAATTTTGGAAGGCCGAGACACAGACGTAGTGATTCGCGTTCTAAAAGAACCAGAGGACGTAACTTATAAGTAGGAGCTCCAGAAAATACCACGCATCCATACCCTAGAATGGGGCGCACATGCATACAATAAATCATCAGCAAGGTATCCCGGTGCCTTCCAAAACGATTGCTGCTGACTCTTCCTAATAAACCAACAGCGCGTGCTCCTTTAGATGCGATGTATTCTATGTGTGTCTGTCAATTAAGCTTTTCTGTGTTTGGGAAAAAGTTAAGAAAAAAACAATGATTGCACTTTTTTGACATTTAGAGACATTTATATTCCTTTTGGCCAAGTTTCAATCTGATTCAAATACGATTGCAAAGTTTTATATAGGCTATGCACATAATTTGATAACGAAAAAAATGCGACATCATCAGCGTGTACCTGTACGTCATGATTTGTGTGGATGTGATTTAGTAAAATATTAAATATTATGGGGGAAAGTACTGCACCTTGAGGAACGCCCCTTGTCTGTTTGTAACAGTGAGAAGAAACACCATTTTGGTGGCAATAAAATGTTCGTCCGCTTAGGAAATATTGAATCCATGCAATTATATATGGTGGGATATTCACATTTTCGAGTCTGTTGACTAAGGTACTGTGGTCGACACTCTCATGCGCCTTTGCAATTTCTAATGTCGCTAAGGCCGCGTACTGGTTGTTGTGGTGAGCGAGTTGAATTCGACTCTCCAAATCAACATCAGCACACCAAATTCAGCAACCGGGCCTGAATCCTATTTGAGAATCCCTTAATATTTGGTTCTCACCTATCCACCTATCGATGTGACCACACAGAACTCTCTCGATTAACTTGACGATATTTGAGGTCAGAGAAATAGGTCTAATGTTGTGTATTGTATATCCATCGGCCGGCTGTTTGGGTAGTGGAATCACTTTGGCAACCTTACAATCAGTATGAATCCATGCATTTTTAATCGAGAAATTTATAAAATTAAGCAAATCCTGGGGAGACAATTTGAATAATAGTTTTATCATTGCTGAAGTTATGCCATCAGGATCCGGGGCTGGAGCTGGCAGCATCTTTACCACTCTCATTAATTCTTCTAATGTTACTGCTATGTAATCATTAGCTGGTTCAGGCGCCGGTTTATGATAGGGGCGAAGTGTTGAATCGACGCTCTAAGTCTTTTGCAATGTCCTCCAGTGACTATACCAATTCAGCGGAAGAACAACCACACGACCGCTTCTTCAATCATCGTCTTTATCCTCTTCTCGCGCCTTCTCCAATATACGGGAATGGCTTGGTAGCCCTTGTCATGACATGAATGCCATGAACCGCATGAGTGTACGTCATGACATGACATTAATGACAAGACATGCGTGAGCACGTCATTCATGTCAGGCTTGACTGGATGCACGGACCCAGTCAAGCCTATTGGCCGTGCTCCAAACATACTGTCACGAACTTAGCAGTCGAGGCCTTGGCAAAACGGTGTTCTTTTTAGTCAAGGCTGACACTCGGGGAGCGCGCGTTCCAGAACACACTTCGTCGTTATCGTTGCAGCGGCCGGCGGCCACAGGTGCCAGACTATCTCGCGTCATTTCTCCCCTTTCAAAAGCGACCGTCCCGGTCGGCTGGGTAAAATAAAGTGCATAAGGTGGTAGGACAACTCTAATGGCAAATGTGGTTACAAAAGCTAAGGATAACCACAACACTGCGTAGGACGGCGAAGGGTTTGAAAGGTGCACTTCACTCGCGGGTGTAGTACGGCTTCATCTGTACTACGTTACAACTTCGAGGCGGGGACGTCGTCGGCTCAAGCGAGGATCAACGCTTTGGGGCAGGATCTCGTAATTCACATCGCTAAGCCGGCGCACAACCGCGCATGGTCCGAATTATCGTCGCAATAGTTTCTCCGAGAGCCCACCGTGACGGACCGGTGTCCACACCCACACGTGGTCGCCCGGGCTGTACTGGACATTCCGTCGGCTCTGGTTGTAACGACGGGCGTCGGTACTCTGCTGGCTGCGGATGCGATTCCGAGCAAGCTAGCAAGCTTCCTCTGCTTTCTGGATGAAGTCATCAGCGCCCTCGCTTGTCGTGGTGCCGTCGTCTACTGAAAGCATGGCGTCTAAAGGTGTCGTGACGCGACGTCCATAGACAAGTTCAAATGGGGTGAGCTGGGTGGTCTCCTGCACAGCTGTATTATCGGCAAATGTCACGTATGGCAAAATTTCGTCCCATGTCTTGTGCTCTACATCAACATACATCGAGAGCATATCGGCCAGTGTTCTGTTAAGGCGCTCTGTCAATCCGTTAGTTTGGGGGTGATAAGCATTGTTTTCCGATGGTTGCTGTGGGTCAACGTGACCACTTCTTGTATTAAATCAGCAGTAAATGCTGCACCGCGATCTGTAATGAGGAAAGCGGGTGCACAATGGCGCAGTACAATGCTCAGGACGAAAAACTTGGCGACTTCAGCAGCGGTTGCCCGGGGTACAGCTGTGGTCTCGGCGTAACGGGTTAGGTAGTCGGTTGCGACGATTATCCATTTGTTTTCCGAAGATGACGTAGGGAACGGACCTAGGAGATCCATGCCCACTTGTTGGAACGGTGCTGGAGGTGAGTTGAGAGGTTGGAGCAGACCGGCGGGCTTGACGGGGGGTACTTTACGCCTCTGGCAGTCACGACAGGTTTTCACATAGTGCTGAACAGACGGAAATAGTTGTGGCCAGTAGTATCGCTGGCGTATGCGCCCTAGTGTTCTGGTGAAGCCTAAGTGTACGGCACAGGGGTCGTCGTGACATGCCTGCAAAACTTCTTGGCGCAATGCCGTAAGGACGACGAGAAGGAACGTTTCCTGACTGTTTTCAAAGTTTTTTTTGTAAAGGACATTGCTCCGCAGGCAGTACGATGTCAGTCCTCGCGACAGCGGGCCTGGGACAACAACGTCAGCTCCTTGAAGATACTGGATAAGAGCAAGCAGGTCTGTGTCGGCACGTTGTAGGTCAGCCATCCGCACCGTGTCAATGGCACCAAGAAACGGTAAATCTAGCTCCAAATCTGCTGATGTCAGTGGATTCGGAGCACGTGACATGCAGTCAGCGTCGCTGTGCTTTCATCCAGGTCGGTAGACGACAGTTATGTCATACACATTTAGGCGGAGACTCCAACGAGCGAGGTGGCCTGATGGATCCCTGAGATTAGCAAGCCAACAAAGTGAATGGTGGTCGCTGACCGCTCGAAATCGCAGGCCATACAGGTGGGGTTGAAATTTACTGATGGCCCAAACGACTGCTACGCCTTCCTTTTCAGTGCTCGAGTAGTTAGCCTCTGCCTTTGTGCGACTACGGCTCGCGTAAGCGATTACACGTTCCACCCCGTCTTGCCACTGAACAAGAACCGCTCCGAAACCAATGTTGCTGGCGTCCGTGCGGATTTCAGTTTCAGCATCATCGTGAAAATGCGAAAGCAGCGGAGCTATTTGCAGTCGTTTGCATAATTCTGTGAACGCCTCTTCTTGTTCTTCCGTCCACAGAAAGGGCACATCGTGGCGTGTTAATCTCGTCAAAAGCTCAGCGATTTTTGAGAAACCTTCAACGAAACGACGGTGGTAGGCGTAGAGTCCTAAAAACCTCTGAACAGCCTTCTTATCTGTAGGACGAGGGAGCTCAGCAACGGCAGTCAACTTCTGAGGATGTGGCCGAACGCCCTGGGGGCTGACCACGTGTCCCAGAAACTTGAGTTCCTGAAAACCAAAGTGGCATTTTACAGGCTTGATGGTGAGGTTTGCCTTGCAGATAGCATCAAGAACGCTCTTCAGCCGTGTCAGGTGTTCATCGAACGTGCTTGAAAACACAGCGACGTCGTCCGGATAGACGAGGCACGTCTGCCACTTCAGTTCAGCGAGTACAGTGTCCATCATTCACTGGAATGTGGCGGGAGCGGAACACAGGCCGAATGGGAAGACTTCAAATTCGTATAACCCGTCAGGTGTCACGAATGCAGTTTTCTCGCGGTCGCGCTCGTCGACTTCGATCTGCCAGTACCCTGACTTAAGATCTAACGAGGTAAAGAACTGGGCATGACGTATATGGTCCAAGGCGTCGTCAATCTTTGGCAGGCGGTAAACATCGCGCTTGGTGACTTTGTTAAGCCCTCTGTAGTCGACACAGAAGCGTAGTGTATGGTCCTTCTTTTTTACTAGAACGACGGGGGACGCCCACGGGCTTGTCGAAGGCTGAATCACGTCATCGTTCATCATTTCTTTAACCTGGCGTTTAATCGCCTCTCTTTTCATTGGCGACACGCGATATGGATGCTCACGAACTGGGCGCGCCGATTCCTGTGTGAAATAGGGTGTTTCAAAACGGAGGTGCGCTGAACTTTAGATTTTGTAGGGATGCAGCTAGAGAATTCGTTCACGAGGCCTAATAGTCGTTGCTTCTGTTGTTCCAAAAAACCCGCATTAATGTTAATGCGGCTGCTAAGCGTGGTAGCACCTGTCACGTCCGGTGAAGTCACCTATAAATTACCGACGTCGGAGAAGTCCGCAATTTCGTTGAGGAAGGTGACAGCCGTGCCTTGAGGGACGTGCTGAAACTCGTTGCTGAAGTTCGTGAGAAGAACTAGTGACCATTTGCTCTGAAACTGAAGAAGGTCTCGAGCTATGCAGATATATCGTTCGAGCAGCAACGGAACGTTTGCCTCGCCAATGCCCTCACTGTCGTCGAACGCGTCGCAGGTTACAAGGGCTAATACGCTACTCCTCGGCGGTAACATGACCTTGTCGTCGACGATGCGCAAGGCGTTGTCATGACTGTCGTACTTGTTGCTTGCTATGGCATGCGCCGTCAAAAACGTTACACACGGCTCTTGCAAATTAATGATGGCTTTATTAGCCTGCAGGAAGTCCATTCCAAGGATCAACTCTCTCGAACAACTCGGCAGAATAATAAAATCTCCGACGTACGTAAAGCCTCGAATATTCACTCCTGCCGTACACCTGCCCAAGGAATTTAAGAGGTGTTCTCCGGCAGTACGACCTGCGACCCAGTCCACTGCGTGTAAACTTTTTTCAGTTTAACGGCAAGTTCTCGGCTCATAACAGAGGTGTCCGCGCCAGTGTCGACTAAAGCTGTGGCTTTTTCGTCGTCTATGCTGACTGGTATATCCGATGTTACGACGTGCCTTGGATCACCTGAGTGCGTTTGAATGTTAGTCTGTTTTCGCGGTCGTCGCTTGCGTCGTAATGGAGAATATTCGGTACACTCGGCGTCAGTGGCCTCACCTCCGGAGGTTGCTGAACTCAGTTTTCCCGGTTTGCAGGGCTGGGCGAACGGCGCCTAGGGGCGTCTCGACGGATGGCAGGACTTGGCTACCGGTATCGTGACGGAGCCGGTGACGAAGAGCGAGGCTCGTGCCTAGGCTGTTCGAAGAAATTGGGACGCCTCGCCAGGAAGCTCTCGATCTCCACCGGACGCTCACCAGGTCGTGGACGCGGCGCATTCAGAGAGAACCCACGGAGACTCACGCGTCGGTAGGGACACGTCGTGTAGATATGGCCGGCTTCGCTGCAATGAAAACAGAGCGGACTGCGGTTAGGAGCGCGCCAGTCATCCCTCTTTCTTGGCCTGGACTCATTGATAAACGGCGTATTACAACGGCTGAACCCGACTTCTGTCTGTTCCGTGGTGCGCACGATGTTTGAGGTATTATACAGCCACGGACGTCGTATGGCTTCCGCATAAGTCATCCTAACTTGCTCCTGCGGCTGTGGTGCCCCGAAGCGTTCAGGAACTTGGATGGCTTGCCTGATCTCGTCTCGCACCATCTCCGCCACAGAAAGTCGCACGACCGGGCACTCGACCGTCTGCATTTTATTGCGATAGCAATTATATGGACACTTCAACCGGATTTCTGCCGTCGGCGTCGCCGTCGCCGTGAGGTTCCGTATAGATAAAATCTTCACCGCGCGCCGTATGCCCGAGCAGAAGCGTGCTGGGACGCGCGCTATCACGGAGAGCGAACGCACTCAATCTCCCACGCGCAAGCAACGAAGCGGGAAGCCAGCGCCGGAGGGAGCGGGGGGGGGGGGGGGCACTTCTACTGTGCCAACAACCGCGCTCGTCACTCGACCGCACGGTCTCTTATCTCTCCCACGCGCAAGCAAGGAAGCGGGAAGCCAGCGCCGGAGGGAGCGGGGGGGGGGGGGGCGCACTTTTCCTCTGCCAACATCCGCGCTCGTCGCTCGCCGCACCGTCTCTTATCTCCACACGGCTCCGACCTTTATGCACTATGCGTTCGCCGCTCAGTTTCTGTTGAGGCGATAGACCGCACGTACCTTCGCCCACTGCTGCGGCGTATATATGCGCTTGCTGCCAGCGTTTTGACAGTCGTTGTCTGCAGTCATTCAGTGTGATCTATTCATGTTTGTTTGTGCGTGCTCACACCACGCTTGTTCATTCAGTTAGTAATAGTCGGGCCACATTTTCCAACGCACGCTACACATGTAATGCTGCCCGGATCGGCAGCGAAGCGCTACAGGTATGTCCCTTCGCGCGCGCGCTGCCCACGGGAAGCGCTTCTCATCAACACCACCGTTTCACACGCGCCTTTTCGTGGTCATCGAGTCTCTCTTCATGTCGGTCTATTTACGCCGCAGCACACCTGCTTACTTAATCAGCTCATGTTTCCCACTGAACACACATTGGTCTAGAAGCCGTCTTCAAGACGTCTTGACAAGATAAGCAAGACGTCTTCAAAACCATTTTAAACGTTGACAGGACGTCTTGGAGACGTTCTGGCAAGATATTAAGACTTCTTGAAGACATCTTACCAAGATTTTGTCGGACGTCTTAAAACGTTCTGTAGCCGTCTCTAAGACCGTCTAATGCACCGCCAAATTTGGGATATCAGACGTCTTGCAAGACATCTGGTAGACGTCTTAAAGACGGCTAGAAAGCGTCTTGCAAGACATCTTGCGAACGTTTTGAAAACGGCTACAAAACGTTCTGCTGGACGTTTTGAGGATGTCTTGAAAACGTTTTTAAATGCTTTGAACATCTACTTGCCAACTAAGGCATGACCTTTTCTAGCCGTTCGTATTTAGCTAATTAAGCCCTAAATTGTTTTACAGTATTTACAAAAGATAGTGAGTGTAAATATACTTAGTCTAAAGTGCACAGGACGTGAAATCTGAACACGACGTAGGTTATTTCAACACAATGTATTCCATAAAGTTACCAAGTCTTCCCGTTGTGGAAAAAAAGTGAAGAAACAAATAAGGAATAAACACGGTGACTGTCAATATATACATACTATATTAAGTACAACGGATTTGAACTCTCTAAACTTTAGTTCAACACGTAATCTATTGTGAGCTAGGGGAAGCACTAGCATACTTTAAAGTCTCTAGAAGCTGAAATTACGTCATATTACAATCGAGATGGTCTGTCTCCTTCCGATGTCAACTATCCAACGAAATGTTGCGTAGCTTCAGTGATCTTGCTAGACACGGCACACATTGCTCATTATGGTCCGGGAAGACCCAATATAATTTTACTTACGTTGTCAACACTGATCTAGATTTGCAGATGGAATAATATCAAAGACTCCTGCAACACTATTACAGAATTTTTCCTTGCATGGATGTTTGGCACACTCAAGAATTTAGATACACCAAACATCCTTCCATTATAGCATTAATTATAAAGGAATTGAGTGTCTCCTTGTTATCTGCTACATAGAGAAATCAATGAGGATGTTCGTATTCTTTGCAATATTGAAAAAAGGTTGGCTTCACCGACAGTACCAATCCCTATGGCCCATTTCTTACAACCTACCATAGCAACACTGAAACATTGGCAAAGCCACAAAAGCGATAAACACGTGTCAAAGCCACGTAGGCTTAACATAAAGCAAGATTGTTCACACAAATGAATTGATAAAGTGGTCAATGGTTTGAAAGAATTTTTAATAAATCAGTAACATGCCACTACATAAGCAAAATGTTTCTAATGCACTTCCTAGAGTTTTGCATTGTGGCTGTCTGTTATAATTGGTCACTTCACAATTCAGGGAACTGGCTTAGACATTTCCACAGGTTGATGATGCACCCGCAGAAAATTTAGCGCGTTCTAATGATGCTTGGCCTCAGATTTTGCACCTGCAATTAGAAGGTAAGACAAAAGATTAACAAATATGTTACAGTGAAACTTCGTTAAAGCGAAACAGGATATAACAAATTACTGTATACAACAAAATGACGTTCCCGCTGAAATCACCGAAGAGATGAATGTTTTTATAACCTCGTTTCAACGAAGTAAAATTATCCTGCCAATAGATACACCAAACTTCAGTTTTCTCCGAAAAAAGAAATGCCCGACCCTTGCAGGCTCGCTTCTGCTTTCCGCAGGGTAGAGCACACATTCCTTGCCGATGTTTAAAACGTTTACGTATTTGCGCTGAATCCACCGTTCAACACTGGTCCTTGTCACCACTACGCGTAGGTGCGCATAAGCAGACTCTAGATCGCCGTGGCAATTCCTCTCACTGCGGCACCGCGCAGGCTAGTTAGTGCAGCTATAGGCGAGGCCTCAGAGATTGCGCCGGTGCAATTTCAGAGGCCACGCCTCCCTGTGTGTACCACGTGCTGCTCGCACATGACGAGCATTGTTGGTGTCGCAGCGTGCAACCTATTCAACCGTCACCGTTTCAGCGGTTTCGCGATGCTGGAGACGACCCAAATAAAAGCGGTAACGAAAGATCATCACATTGAAACAGAAGGCAGCTATCGTAAAGGCAATCGTGTCAGATGCTAAGAAGTGGTGTGTTAAGGACACCGAAGTTTCTTTTGCTGTTTTATCAGAAGTTCAGCGAGCACGTGGCCATGTAGTGGTTCTGCTGGCCGAAAAGCCGTCTTCTTCTATACAAGTTGAAATTTGTGCGCGACATTGAGCATGTATTGCAGTGAACGGCAGTAATGAATATAATGACGTAATTTTGGCTCCCCCTTGGGCTTCGCTATAAAAAGATTTTATTGCATATGACTGGTAAGAGTTCCGACTCATTTATACCGCAGCCTTGTTTGGAAACACTAACTGTTAGAAATCCGACCTAGGTATCTTCCGTATGCAGATGCAACAATGCCATCGCTGCGATTCGGCCTTATCTGTAGCCCCGGTAGCAAGCTCCCGATATACTACCGTGAAATCCGGATTCTTGGCGATAACAACATCCTTGTCCAAGAAGGCCAGTGCCATGGTTGGAGGTTGCCACGTCATCCACAACTACATCGCAAGCGACATTTTTCGTTTTCAAATCATACACATGCTGCAAGCCCTTTTTCGAAATTGCATCTTTTGTTGATTTAAATGTAGTAGCAGTTTGCGCCGAAAAACAATTCTACACCGTGTCCTTCACATGTACCAGTTCCTGATGCAACGTGCAGGCAGGAACATATATGCGCCGCGCGTCATAGGTTTTCAGAAAACGTGACAAGGCCTCCTCTTGGGACATGTTGAATGGCAGCGTCGACTCAAGGACGCGCGGCCAAGCGAGGTCACTGGTCAACTTGAACGATGTTCTACGCAACGAATGAAACACTTCCGGGGTAACCGCACTCAGAATGTTCGCGACGTAATTTGAGCCAGGCGCGTAGCCCGGATATTTTTTTCAGGGGTGGGGTTGGGGGAGCTAAAGCACTGCGATCGTCCTGACTGTGGTGCTTCGTTCTTTTAAGCTCCCAGGCGTCGGAGAAGCGTTGAGACGCGAATGCCCATAATAGCCGCACGTTCGAAGGATACGCGCCTTTGTTAATATAGGCGACGTGCCAGGCACAAAAGGGAGCAGGGCGCCGGCCGTAAAGAAATAGACAAAATTTGGAGAGGGGGAGGGGCGGAAGCCCGGTCACCCACCCCCACCTGATACGCCACTGCCCTGAGCGTTCTGATTTAGAGCAAATTTGCCGGGATCGCCGTAAAATTTTTATTTAAAATCCTCGCGACCAGATTTCTGACAATGACTTGCACAGATTACGTCCGAGTGAGCATAACCGGAAATGTTCATTCGTTCCATGAAATATCATTGAGGCCTGCCCCATTGCCCGCCACGCGCGCCCTCGAGCTCGCACGACCCTCGCCTATGTCACTTGAGTGAGCAAGGCCATCGCAATTGTTCTGAAACCCTATGAAGTCAATGTCCCACGTTTAGGCCCGCTAGTTGCAGCATGAACAGGCAGATGTGAAGATTCAGAAGATATGTTCCAAGCATTGTATACAGAACAGCCTGCGCGAATCGCGACTATCTTTACATCAGCGAAAGCAGTCTCTCTGAAACCGCTTGAAGCAAGAAATTATGTCAAAGAGATGAATTAGAAATGAATCAGAAGTGAAGAAACAATGTCGTTTACATTGCAGTTGCGGAGCACGTGGCAGGCTGAATATGCCACCGACGAGAAAAGGCTTCTATCATTGCTAAAGAAACTGGATTTGAAAAGAGTTTCCCGAATACCTTGCTATCCAGACTACAGAAAACTGCAGAAAAAAAAAAAAAAAAAAAACGCTGTATCGCAACGATGGCAATATCCTGCCTGCAGACGCAGAATGCCGTCGTTTCGAGCAGTTCGTGTTTTGATCAAGGCTTCCGTACGTCAAATTCTTATTAGCACTTTTTGATCGGCGTCCTTTGTTTTTTTTTTGTTTTTTTTCTTGTAACATGAACTCCAGAACCAAGAGAAAACATAAGCCAGATGCAGCATTGAATTTGAACTGATTATCCTAGCTGTTGCAAAGTATGCAAGTCAATGTGAGCAAAATTTTACGTATTAATCATTCTTGTGGTTTAAATTAGGACTGATAGATTTGTCAATAACCAAGTGAAGCATAAAAAAAATTCGGTCGAAACTAGCAGTTAATGAGGACACAAAAATGCATATGCCGCACATACAGGCCACACTTAGAATTTATTTATTTAAAGGCGCAAACGATTTGACATTGCATCCGTGTGGTATTCTTAAGGCCAACATCTTGTTCTGTCATTACTGAGGCCTCAATGGCGTATTCACTTTCTTCTGTCATCCTCGCCTCAGTGGTAAGCTCAACCTACTTAGCGGTTGGTTCAGCTTACCGGTAACAACATACTCAATTAAAATGACAATTACATGACAAGCGCCATAGGCTAGTCATATCACTACTTCAAACCATTACGTTATTAAGCACCTGGAATAGCATGTCAGGCGAATAGCCAGGCTACCATCTCCAGCATTTCATTAAACAATGTTTCTCTCTATCTCTCTATGTGACACAGAAAGCAGCTTAATAACGTAATGGTTTGAGGCATGTGATATGACTGGACCATTGCACTTGCCTAAGTGCTATCTGCCACATGCAATGTTTTTTTTTTAATTTGAATCAGTTAAAAAAAAATAAAACCTTGTAGAATGAGAACATACGGTATGTTCTCATTCTACATGGTCCTTTTTATTTCAGCTGAACTAAATTTTAAAGGGACACTAAAGAGAAACCGGAAGTTGAGCTTAAATGGTAGATTATCCTTTCACGATCACAGCCATACCATTCTTACTGCAAACAGATGTTTAATAAGCGAGAAAATAGCGAAAAACTGAAGAATAGGTGCTGACGCCCCTTCGAAATTCCCGCACTACGTGATGTGACGTCGGAGATTACAAACGCAGGCCGGTCGCGATTGGTCGAGAGCGATTTATCGCTGTTAATAAAATGCAAAATGAAATACACCTTAAACGTACATAAACAGCATTTGCCAACTTTTTAAACAGTTTCAAGCGAGGAAGTACAAGTTTAGCACAAAATTAAATAAATAAGAAAAAATGGCATGGCGATACATGCGGCCGTGATAGTTTCGTAGTTTCGTTTTTGGTCAATGCATCGTCGCGCGCGCCTGTTCCGCTCTACGGTGTTTGGTTGCGTGTTGCGTGGCTCGAAAAACGTTTACTTCGCGGGAAACAGCCAGAAAATGCCTCGCGTGTGTAGTGTTGAGGGCTGTATAAATGGCCCAAGGCGCTTGATCAGGGGCAGCGGCAGTGTTGACTCGATTGTGTCCTTTCATGTGGCGTCGCTCCGTTCGCAATGGCTCAGTGCTCTGCCGATGATAAAACGGCAAAAGAGCCAGAAAAACCGATGGTGTGCTCTCTGCATTTCTCGCCCTCGGATTATATGTATAATCTTGCCCTCGGAAAGTATCTTGGCGTGCCCCAGAGACCAGTCCTTTCTCGAGCAGCTGTTCCCTCAATGCGGCCTTCATCAAACCTCCTACCGGTGCCCCTGCAGCGAACTGGCGGCTCGGTGAGTGCTGAATGTCATTAAATAAAGCCACGAAATAACCATACCGAGTACGTGCACAACTTTCTACGCTTGTTCTGTCGGGAACATCGTCGCCTGGCGGACCGGACGCTTCGCCTCCCGTCGACGAAAACGAAGCTCTGCATTCCGCCGGCGCGGCCGGCGGCTCACCGCCATCGCACGCGGAAACACCTACCGCTCGAGCACAGAGGATCATTTCGCGCTCCGTTTCACTGAATATCGCTGAAATGCAGTCCTGCTTTTCTGGCGAGCTCTTCGTTGCAAGGTTCAGCGGCAGCTACGGTATCCATCGCGGCGAACGCAAACGCAGCGACCATGCATGCAGCCATGATGCATCCAGCCCAGCGCCTCGGCCGTTTACGCAAGCGGTGACGTATCATGGCGCATTCTGATTCGCTGAGAGCAATGCAATCTGTGACGACACTGCTTCAGCGCCAAATCTGGGGTGAGAGAAATTGAGGAAGAGATATTTGGTCTTTGTTTACGAATTTCTCCGCTAATAACTCATATTTTTGCACCCAACAAAAACGGCATGCATTCCTGAAGGTCCCTCTTTTATTCCAGCTGAACTTCCTGTTTCTCTTTAGTGTCCCTTTAAGAACATGTGGCAGACAGCACAATTGTGCTGTCCAAATTGTTCTAAATTACTCGATGAGGTGGCCTATTACTTCTACGAAAAATCAAAACATTTAATTGAACAATTGACAGTTACAATAAAGAACTTTTATTGATTACCTCACTGCACATATTTTAATCGTAGCTAGTGATTATGCCAGGCATATCGACTTGGAACAAATTCTGAGGATGACAACGGTTTCGATATATGCAGTATCAAACTTGCAGTAAAAATGCACAGTTTTTAAACTTAATTTTTAAGAAAAGGCTGATTCATACATTGAAGCACACACTAACTGGAACGCCAATGCATTTCGGTGGACACATTCAAAATTATTATATCGAAACTAGCGTAGTCCTCAAATCTCGTTCTAAGTCGATATGCATTTCATACCCACTAACTACAATGCGTAGATTAAAATATGTGCTGCAAAGTAGTTAGTGTTTATTAGCGCAATTAAGTAAATTATTCGAAAAGCATATTGATTTCTCGTAACGTAATGGCCGCCTTATCGAGTAATTTTGATCAAGGGTTATAATTGTGCTATCTGCCACAGGCATTTTTTTTTAAATTGTTGCCGCTAAAAAAAAGACACCATGTATATGAACACATAATCCGCTCTGGAACAATAATGCGGCCTGACTTGTAAACTATATTTCCGCATGTCTATGGAACAATAGGAATAAGAAATGACCTTTTCAGCGGTGCAAATAATTAGTCTTGCGATAACAAAGGCCCATCGTTGTGCGCATCACAGGAAACCACTCTCTCATGCATCGGTCTGTTTACCAGCGCTTCAGCTTGCTGATACAACGCTGCAAGTGTCTAAGTTTGCTCAACGCTTGACGCTACGCGCGAGTAGATTATGAGTTGAGGTTATAACTTGCAGCACAAACGCCGATGCGAATTAATTTAAGCCACGCACAGTTACTGGGTTAAATTGATAGTGCGAAAGAAAATTATGCGCAAAACGGCGTGTTCCTGAGTCAGCATCCATGAGCAGGCACCCACAAAGTCGCAATATTTTAGAAGTGCCAACCAGCAATCAATAGATTCGAAACGTGGGTCACTGTAGCTTAACCGAATGCATATTACAAGTTACATTACCGTCACTAAACGGAAATCAAAATAATAAAACAGGTGGCCCACACGCAAACAGTACAATACGAGTTGAAACGTAACACATTGCAAGCAAGCGCAGTAACACGCAACAGCAAGCGCGCGATTTTACGCAAGAACAATGGGCCTCTTCGATTATCCGTTCCTGACAGTCCCGGACTGCCCGAGACAGTGCTTTCAGCCAATGAGCGTTGCGTATGCAGTTTTTCGGACAGTCCGGGACTGTCAGAGACGGATAATCGAAGAGGCCCAGTGGGGATCAAGATTCCAGGCGGGAATATTTTTGAACGGCGCTACCGCGCCAGCCAGGAATTGAATAACAATAAACATGCCAAACAAATTATGTCGGCTACGCAAGTTTGCCTGATCGCGTTCGTGATCGCCAACAATGCGGGAATGGTGGGCCACTATAAGAGGAAGCAGCGTTCTGTATCGCCAAACGAGCGACGCTAGTTGAAGCGCTAAAGTTTCGGCATGCCTACAGCAGCAGCTGTGATAAACCTGTCATGAGTATTTGACTCTCCTTAACGTTCAAAAATTATGGGGTTTTACGCGCCAGTACCACGATCTGCATTATGAGGCACGCCAAAGTGAGGAATTGCGGAATAATTTATACCACCTGAGAATCGTTAGCGTGCACCTAAATCTAAGTACACGGGTGTTTTAGCATTTCGCCCCCACAGGGACACTAAGGGCCCATTCACACTTGCGACTAGGCGAGGTCGCGCGACCAAGTTGGTCGCAAAGTGACCAGTCGCAAGTAGTCGCAAATGGTCGCTTTTCTCGAAATGCGACCGTTTCCGGCCAGTCGCTCACTGCTCGATTTCTCAGTCGCGCGACCACAGTCGCGGTTCACAGTCACAGACGTGAACGGTATATCGTGATACATTTCGGTTTAGCGACTCGTCGGTCGCATTTGTAAGTGTGAACATCGTTCGTCTTGAGTAGTTTTCTGGTCGCCAGTCGCAATTGGTCGCGCGACCTCGCCTAGTCACAAGTGTGAATGGGCCCTAACTGTCCCGAACGCATTCCACGGACCATGGATGACTGCAATATAATAAGGAATTAAATTTGTCAGTGCAGCGCTATATCTCGCACGTTGTCAGGATCATCGAGGAAAACACGAAAACGCGTCATGAAAGTTATTCACAAATGGATATTCGCAAGCATTATTTGATCTGTGACAAACATGTATCAACGTTTAATTCAAGACAGCGGCAAGCTCACAGTATACTTTTCGAACGCATCGAGCAAACGTGGCATGCCCATACAAAGGGCATTTGGGGGTAACAATTCCCAGAAATAAGGCACTTTCGTGCGGTACTCACTTTTTTTGTCCGTATCGACGAGGCAGGATCCGCTTTCCGAGTCAAAGAAGCGACGCCGCGTACTCCGAGGGTCAGCAACGGTCCTTGGTTAACGCATCGTAGACACAAAATGGAGAGCACGCTCTGCTAGTTTTCAAAGAGAAAAATAGTTGCAGTGGCTTAGCTCGGCTATGCCAGGATATACGTAGCGTTAGCAAAGGTTCAGCTGATTATTCTTAGCTTCCTGGTTGTCTCCTACGCTCAACCGCTAATTGCCAGGCAACTACTTCGGGATCCGATGAGTCAAGCTTCTCCGTTCTTCTGCGCTGTTGAGCAGCATTTGCGCTCTCCTTCTCCATGGCTATACCACACTGGCAAACGCCAGTCAGAAGCGCAGCGGCTCCAGCGCAGTGTCAGACGGCGACTGCACAACGAGCGAGCGCCGGCGCCAGTGCGTCTACCACGGCTACGACGTCACTCCTCTGGAATGCGCAGACCGGCGGCGGTGAGTCGCGCGCGGCGGCGGCGGAGTGAGCGAGAGGTGCCGGCTCCGGTGCGCAAGCCGTGTGACATCACTGATCCTTGGGCATGCGCAGCACGGCTCTTTATGTGCCGCGCGAAACGGGCTTGGCTAGGCCAGTGTAGCTAACGCTACAAAATAAGGACGAGAACCGACTTGCCCGAGCAACCGGCGCCGCTTCCCGCCGTGAAAGATGTGAAAGGGGAAAGATTCGAAGGGCAGGTCGTGAGAGAGAACGGCAAAGTGAGGTTGGAGGCGTCGAGAGAGAGTGGTTGTGAAGAGGCAACGGCGCTATGCAGCCAGGGCCGTCGGGCATGGGGGGAGGTAGAAAATTCCAATCTCATCCTCCTTCCATGTCTGCCAGTCACGGCGCCGTTAGCCTTTCGTTAGCATGGAGAAAGGAAACTCCGGAAACGCGCTCGTGTAGAGCGCGCGCACTGAAATGCGCAATGCTTGCAGCGTTAGCTCCGGATAGTTAGGAATGGTGAAATCGACATTCTCAGGAATCGCTACACCGATTTCGATGACGTTTTTTACATTTAAAATAAAATGTAAAATCAAGTATGGGCTGGAAGCAGATGTTGATTTAATGTCGGCGCTGTCTTTCGAAAGAGTCTCGAAAATTCGAAAGTGTCAAGTTTAAAACTCTGCGACATAGCAATACTAAACGATATCGCAATTTTGTAATGCGCACCTAAGAACACGTCCAAAGCAGACAGAGTAGATTCAGTATACGCGGCTCTGAAAGATACCGCGAATTATCGAAGGTGTTTTATGTTGGGCAAAGCCCTTGTAAACGTTGTGAGAAGTGCACGTGGACTACAAACTTCCTTCGAAAGCAAATTTGCCCGCCTTAAGCGCTCCAATCTAGGTAGACGCTGGAATAATACCCCCCCCCCCCCCCCCGCCATGCATCGGCTGTATATGGCTGCACTGAGCTGCTGGCCAACCGTGCGCAGTCCTGGTGACTGCAATATCGGTTTTGGTGCAGTGTTACGAGTTTGTTAAGTGCGCGCTTCTATTGTGAAAAATATTCCAAGTAAATATACAAAGCAAGGTCATTCAAAACATTTCAAATATGTCGCAAATAAACGTTGCAGTATTAAAATTTCGGGCAAAGCTTACTACAATATGTGGTGCACTTCTAAAATCGCCGTGCGGTACGTGGTAGCAAATAATTGGGCAAAACGAACACGTCTAGATGAAATGCCATGATATGCTGCTCTCCCCCCAACGTGCACATCATTATTTATAGCGCCAGTTTTAGCTATAGCTTTTGAGCGTATATAGGTATTTAATTTGAAAGAGCGATGAAATGAACGATTCAGTCTCACAACTTCGGAGTACACGACGGTGAAAAGTGTTATAAGAAATTGATGAAGTTGCGATACTATAGTTTTTTTTTTTACTACTGTATTGAACAGCTGACAGCGAAATTTTGATGCAGCTCAATGTGCAGATTGCCGTAGGAGCTAAAAACTGTCAAATAACGCGCTGGCGGGGAGGTTGAACTAGCATCGTGCGAAAAACGCCCATTGTGGCAGCCTGCAGAAAACCGCACAGGTAAAAACCCGATCGATCTTCTGCCACAAAAATATATCATCGGACTCACCTGTTCATCTATCTGAAATTAACGCTCACACTAAATTTGCGCCGCTGCTCAGCGTAGGCACACGTTTTTCTGTTACCCGCCGCGGTAGGTAAGTGGCTATAGCATCGCGCTGCTCAGCTAGAGATCGCGGGTACGACAGGATCGAAACGCAACAACGATCGTGTACTTAGATTGATGTGCATCTTAAAGAACCCAGGTGGTCAGAATTAATCCGAAGTCTCCACCTACGGTCTGCTTCATATTTTAGCACGTACAACCCTTGAATTTATTTTTCACTTTTTCAGTTTCCTCAATTAACGTGGTTAAAGGCCTTAGGTCTTGCATGTATGCTGCCTTCAATCTAGCACATTTTTAACGTTTGCTTCATGTTTTTTTTTCTTCGTGAAATACGTATAGACGCTACGACCAGACGTACAGCGCAGCCAATGGAATTGTACACCTTACAGGATGGTAATATGACAAACCAAAGGAAAGGCAGTGCATGTACATGTTTTTAAGTACAGACTGCGTGGCCAGTATGGGTGCTAAATATATAACAACCGTATAAAGCAGCGGAAAGAACTGAAATGCATATTGTATACATATACCTGGATAAGGATCCGCACATATATCTTCGAGACGTTTTTACAAATCGTTTTGTAGCCGTCTTAGCAAGATGATAGCTTAAAACAGCTTAACAAGACACCTTCAAGCCGTCCCTCGCAGGACATCTTCAAGACGTACATATAAAGACGTCTTGTAGCCATCTTGAATAGTTGTAGACGTTCTAGTTCATTTTGGCTGGTCCAAGACGGCTACAAAACGTCTTGTGTTCAGTGGGTTTACTACAATTCATATTGCTACCAAAGCCGCTCACCTTACTTCGTATGACATTGCTGTGTTGCTATCGCATTCATTGCTTCGCCCTTAGGGCGAAACTGACATTTTTTTGGAGCTCTTCTCTTATGACCGCTCTTATTAATTCTCTCAGGTAGCTGACGTCGCTTCCCAGTGTCACGTTAGGGATGCCACTCGAAATTGCAGTCACGTTTCTATTGTACTGCCTGGCGCGCTGTTGTAGTGCCCTTTCCATTGCAGTGGCTTTAGTGCGAAAGGCCGCAAGCGTAGTGGGTGGGTTGCGGATGAGGGCGGCCAAGATTTCATGCTTTACGCCGCGCATTAGGTGTCGAACGTTTTTGTCTTCGGGCACTGAAGCGTCTGCACGTCTGAAGAGCCGAGCCATATCTTCAATATACGTCATGACACTCTCATTAGGGGCTTGAATTCTTGCCTGCATTGCCAACTCTGCTCTCTCCTTTCTGTGTGTGGGCGGATGGTGTGAGCGGCAACAAACTGCCGACGAAATTCGTCCCACGATGTAAGTGTCGCCTCGTGGTTTTCAAACCACGTCTTTGCGGAATCCCCGAGAGCGAAGTACACGTTACGCAGCATGCGCTCTTGGGATCAATCATTGAATTCGGCAACCCTTTCGAAGTAGTCAAGCCAGTCTTCGACATTTTCAAATGCATGTATTCTGATGCAAAAGGATCTGAGTCGGCGTGGCAAGCGCAGCAGTAGACGGTTGGTGGATCGTCCTGGTAGAATCAGGTAGCAGACCATGCTGTGGCTGGAGCCCTTGAAGACGACGGCTGGTATGGACGAGTACCGGGGTGAGCTCTGTCGGACTACACACTGGCGACGAGTCAGGAGTACGCTGCGTCTCGGGCGATCGTATCATGTACCCAGCACCTCCACCAGAAAATGTCCCGAAGTTAGCAGTCGAGGCCTTGGCAAAACGGTGTTCTTTTTATTCTAGGCTGACACTCGGGGAGCGCGCGTTCCAGAACACACTTCGTCGTTCTCGTTGCAGCGGCCGGCGGCCGCAGGTGCCAGCCTATCCCGCGTCAATATGACAGATGTTGAATAAAGCTGATTTAAATTGAATTTTATGTCATTCTTATCATGTCTGAACGCATGTCTCGCCACACATATCCTGATGTATATCCAGTTAAACAAATTACCACGACGCCATCACCCCATGTCATTAATGGTATTCTTGACAATAACGTCATCACAGGTATTTCATGCCATTTATGTGGTGTGCGTCTCGTCATTTCATTCATGTCATGAATATCCTGATAACTTGTTAGAAAATGGACCCGCCGTCAATGACAGTCATGTCATGACATGGATGACATGCCATGCTTGTCATGACATGAATGCATTAATGAGATGGCCATAAATTATTGATTCACATGACATGCATTAAGAAGATTCTGATTATGCGTATCATCAGATTATTACTATGACAAGAAATTATGGCAACCCAGTGGACCAAGTTGACTACTAACTTGGGCCGATGACAATGTTCTCGTGTTCGTGACGTCGTGATGGTCGTTGCATCGTCATTCCAGCTGCGTAATTCGACTCTCGTCTCGTGATTCTCGCGTGCTACCAGTACTTGAGCCTGGTGGCAAGCGTAGGAAGATCCTGGCATCTCGGCAGCAGAACACTGGGGGGTGATTGCATCCGTTGTGTTCATAGTGTCCGAGTACGTCAATGCTGCACCGAATTCTACAGTTGCAGCGTCCCCACGGATCGGCCAAGGCGAGAAGCTGCACAATGCTACTAGTCCGAATGGCTATAAACGGACACTGGTTTTAGGCTGTGGTACAGTATCGCAATCCATACACCCATCTGCGTCCTCCAATTGATACCACGCGCTGCCGTCAGTGAGCATTTTCTTACCCGTTTCGAACGATATCGAACAAGATGGCGAATAATGCCAAGAGATTCCCACAAGTTCCAATAAAGCTGCGGCAATGGAACTGTCGCTCTATCCGAACCAAAAGAACAAACCTCCAGTAACTGACCAAGCAGCCACAACCAGATATCATCGCTATCCAAGAAACTTATTGCACCAATCTGCGCATACAGGGATACATACGATACACACACCGGATCGATCTAAGAAAACATCCATCCTGACGAAAAAAAAATCTCAGCACGCAAGATCACACAATCCTGGGAACAACCGTAGAACACACGCTAGTGGATGTGCAACCCCAGAAGAAGACACACCAAAGTCTACACGTCCTATGTTTATATAGTACACCCAGGGATCCGTTAGCCAACTTTGTAAACTTCATCATGGAAGCCAGAAGACTCTCTAAAGGCCACAAACTCGTAATAATGGGGGATTTTAATGCCCCCTACACAGCATGGGGTTACCAGCACACAACCAAGAAAGGAGCGGTGGAGCACGGTTCGGCGCAACAGAATCACCTCACCCTTTCGAATGATCCTAAACTAACGACTCGAATAGGCATCAGTGTATCCAGGGATACAAAACCTAGATACAGGAATCTCCAAGGCCGAATGGACACGACTGGAAGAAAATCTCGGTAGCAATCACCACATCCTTCACCTTGAAATCCTGCACCATAAGAAGCCGAGAAGAACCGGAACGGTAAGGCTGACGGACTGGGACACCTTCCGAGAACATGACATACAACAAAACATTGAAAGTATTGAAGAGTGGCTCACCGAATTCGTGAAGACGGCGGAGAAGCACACTAAAGTCATCCAACTCACATTGGAAACGCCGGCAGTAGACTCTCACCTCCTACATCTTTGGGATGCCATAAGAGGACTACTGCATGAGGCGCTGGAAAAAGATCAAACATAACCGTAAGCTGTAGAAACGGATCGCTCACATAACAAAGCAAGCAGAAGAATGTGGAGATCAACTCAGTAGTCAGAACTGGCATAAACTGTGCGACCAACTCAGGGCACACTCAGCACAAAGAAAACCTAACATACACTGCGAGTCCTTCTAGCTACCACCAAAACCAAGACCCGACAAAGACATGAGCTCCATAAAATAATTCATTCCCATCCAGAAACTGTGAAACAAATTTTTGAACGGAGCAGCACATGTTGTCGCCCGAGAACATACCAACCGGGATTTTCTGCCGCACGGGCTCCGGAAAGTGACGAGGGTGGATGACATTCCCATGAACTACGACGCAATATTGCAACATTACCGACTGCAAAGAAGACAATATCCTATATCACATCCAAAATTAAGCAATGAAGAAGCCACAGCCATCCGCAGACTACAAACGCATACCTTTACCCATGGAATTATCATGCATTGGATGCACCCCACCAAATTCTCACACCTATGCCGCTATTGTGGTATACCAGACACACTCCAACACATGGTGTTGGTGTGCCCACACCTCGAAAAAAACCCAATCAAGATGAAGCTTCAGAACCGCTACAAGTCATCAAATAAACATGGGAGGCCATTTTAATGGCACAGAGCCTGGAGGATCAGCGAAGTCTGGTGGACCAGGCCCGGGCCGCGGCACTATAGTCAACGGCTTTCTGGACTGAGAGAGTCGCCCACCTAGGGCGAAGAAAGAACACCTTCTCGTTGTTTCGCACAATAAACGTTCTTTCATCCTCCTCCTCTTATCCGTCTCGCACCTCCATGTCACTCGTTCGCATAAATTTCATAATTCGTAGAATTCATGCAATTGTCGTTACCATTGTCGTCGTATTGCTGCTGTTGTCACGCAGACGCGCTCTCGCCTTAATTCTAGTTCACTGTTATCCCGCCACGCATAGATACTAGGCTTACACAAACACATTGGTCAGCCTAGTTATGCTTTGCGGGACCCAAAACAATGCTGCATAGCCAGCGTCATGCAAAATGCTTCACATAACGTCGATTCCCGCAAGGCGTGTGATCTGCCCTTTTTTTTGGTTTTGGCGCTGTTCTCGTATTCAACAAGTTGCATTAAGCAGTTGAAGTCGTAACATTTTCAAGCATGCATGCATTTTTAGTTTTACTTAAGCTCTATTTCAAGGTATAATGTAAGATACAATGCTGTTTTTTTTTTCAGTTCCTGAATAGCCTCTGTAGTACAGGACAGCAGTGCGTGCAGGAACTTGGCACTTTGGAATTCAAGGCAAGTAATTTACCACAGTATACAAATTATCATCTTCCTTTAGTCTACACTACACGGAAAAAGCAACCGGGGTACATGCGACGGATTTTGTTTGGCGGTGACCAGCAGATCTGCCGGTAAAAACAATTGACGCCCGTGGCCAATCAAGCAGCCATGGCGAAATATGTTCGCACGAGGGACCCCACCACCAGAAGAGTCTAATGGGCGGCGGCGGCCACGACCCAACCAATGGGTAGCATTGTGTCTACCATTGTGCCTACCCTTCTGCCTACCGTCTTGCCTACCCTTTCAGCTCGTAATAGTTATTACGAACAAATAATAATAATTATTATCAATCAGGACCACGTTATGCTGCGAATGCGCAGCCTCTCACAACATTAGAGCAAACTCGGAGACCTATAGCAGAGTGACGCGGCTCGTAAACTTCCTACGCGCATCCTGTGCTTGGCCGCGTGTCTATCCTTGACGAAGGTGGCAGGAACCCACTGTGTGCATAAGGTTGCCAGCATTCTGTAAAAGGTATTAGCCAGCGGGAAGGAAACGTATTGAGAAGCAATGGGGGACGCAAACATTGCGCCCTTTATATCTCCGTAATTTTCAGGTGCTTTTCAAACTTTCGAAGGGAATACGACTATATTGATTGAAAGGCATCGCACTCACTTCTGTGTCTTGTCGGATTCAAAGAGAAGGTGTTGCAGTCACCTTTTTTTTTCAGTTTGACCTCTACCTAAAGGAAGTCTCTAAGCGTGTGAATCTGCGCCCTGACTATGTGATCTGGTTGCTCAGTGAAATAAAAGGGACATTTAGCACAGAGCGGCGCCTGCTACATATAGTGCAATATTAGGTACGTAGTAAACTAGCGCAACGGGCCGCGGGCGATATGTAAATTGTTTACGAGGCATCAACATGCACGCTTTGCACTGTCACCTGCAATCGTTCATGGAGGGAAATCTGGCAATATCGTCTACGCGAGATTCCTAAATTACTCTGTGGCATTACTTCAATGTCGGGATATAGAGGGCTCGGCTTATCGTCAGCGTGCTTTGAACGAAAGCATAATGCAAAATTTGAAAACTTGTAAATAAATATTCCGTAAAATCTTGTTACTTCCACAAAACACCACGCATTCATATTTACTAACAAGCCAACGATGAAAACTAAAAAAAAATTATTGAAATCTATGTGCAGTAATTGTGGGCGTTCATCCTCCAACTTTTGTTATCCGCCGCTACGGGTCACTTCAGATATAACGGCATACACCTTAACACAGATGCTAATGCTTCACCACATAAAGTTTCTTGTATACCAATTAGAAAACGTGGCTTTTACGCACCATTTTAGTGAGAACTGCAGTGAGAGACAGAACGCTGGGATCACTAGATCTTCTCCTTAAAGCGTCCTTGCTCATAGAGAATGCCGACAACCAATGCCGCAATTCATGGCATTCCCAAGCACATAACGAGACCGCAATCTCAGTCTTCCCTCAAGGTAAATGCAGGAAAGTTTCTTATGGCTACTCGGGTGGAAGCTTTCTAAGGCGGCAGCTCTACCAAAACATATAGCCCTGTACCTACAAGAGGAATCAACAGAAAGAGCACACACACACGCAAACACACACACACACACACACACACACACACACGCACGCACGCACGCACACACACACACACACACACGCACACACGCACATACACACGCACGCACGCACGCACATACACACACAGGCACGCACACACGCACGCATGCACACACACACACACGCACACACAGACACAACTAGGCCTAAACACATGCACGGAGCAACATAAGACCGTTTATCACGGTACAAGGGTGTCCGCGTTCTGGACCCATTCCTTGGGTGGCTGGAAATGCTCGTGAGGAAGCGGAAGCAGGATTATTGCCACGTTTTATAGGGTTGCTTCGGGCTGGGTGAAACTTCCGCATCACGTTCATACCAACAATGGAACAGCGCCGAACATCCCGTTTAACATGAAGGCCAGGGTGCTGATACCAAGAGGAACACGGGGATAAATGGTCGTGATGCCCCACGGCCGCTGCGCACGAGGTAGGGCGGGCAACACTCTCGGAAACATAACTTCTTTTGCTTTATACTAATTCGAACTCTAAGTTTCGTTATTGTTCTGTTTTGACAATGGTGATACAGAACACAGCGCGCTAATGCTTCCGTGGGCAGCGAAGCTCGCCGGCACCACAACACCATCTCGATAAAACCTCTAATGCCTCTCGACGTTTCGAACCTCTAATCCTGACGTGCGCAAGAGCGTGCAGGCATTTGAGTGCGTGAAAACGTGAATGCGACGCAATATTTGCCTCGCTCTTGGCACCTTGTGGCCGGTATAGGTAAGGTAGGTAGGGGGGGTTCCTGCCTCGCCTGGCTATATTTAAAAAAAAATAATGTGCGAGAGATTGTGTAATCGAACTTCTCCTGTCGGAGCACAGCAGCCGGGTGCTATAACTATTAGAGCTCATTCACACGGGTGACTTCAGGAGTACGCGCAACCAATTGCGAGTGGCCACCCGCCGCACGGAAATGTCTCGCGATTTATGCGTTCACTTCTGCTCGCAATGCTATCGCTCCGTAAAATAAGCGAGAGCGTATACAGACGTCCTGTTCTTGCGCACCTTATTGGTTCACAAGCTTTACGACTATGGTCGCGCCACTGAAGGATTGAGTAAAGAGCACTTAATCCAACCCAATATAATTATAGTAAATTAGCGAAAGTTAATAACGGACACAATGCACTAAGTGAGCAAGCACGGGCGCCCGTCCTTGCGCCCGTCCTTGTCCACTTTGTTCTTTGTGTCCGCCTTTAACTTGCGCTATTTTGCCATAATTATTAATGCAAGAACGATTAGCCCAACTGTCAGTTTTTCTGGAGTATATACCCTGATAGATTGGCTCTCCGAGAAAAGCGATCATTTTCGACTATTTGCGGCCAAGTTTGTCGCGCGAATTACTCAAGTTGCCGTTTGAATGAGCCCTACGCATACTTTTCTTGTTCCATGGTCTGCCAATTCTTCAAACACTCGGCGCGTGCACCTCGTGGCACTTTTACCGCGAAACTGTATATGCCTAGGCTGACACACTCGTGATCCGACCACAGAAACTTTCTGGCGGAAATAAACCTATCGAAAACCCGTCGAAAACTCGCGTCTCCTTCACTTGGCATACACCAAAATTGGTATGGAAGGGTACGAATGTATGAGTAACATGCTGATAGGTCACGACATCAATAGCATCACATGCTCGTCAGTTACGTCACGATTAACGATAATGAAATCACGTCTGTGGTTGTTGTTGTTGGATATGCGGGTATGAGCCAGGGACAAGAAAGAAAGGAAGAAAGACGGAAGGAAGAAAGAAGTTAATGAAGAAATCATGTGTGGCTCATACCGGGGCCGCATATTTCAGCTTCGCTGTTTTACCAACTTTATATGCTTTATATGTCTCATCGTTCAGTCGACCTTCAACGTCCTTGAGCGAAAACCATGTCGTCGAAGCGAAATCGTACAAGATGACGACTCGGTGTAGCAATTCACTTACTACACCTACCCGCCAACACTCACGCTAAATATTCAGAGCCCTTCCCCTGTCGAGAAAATGGGGTAAGGGAAGCTTGCAGCATGACGACACTGTCGCAGGGGTTCCGCTTCGTTTGCCCTAAACTAAGGGTCGGCGGCTCTTCGCTGATGTTTGGCCTCAACATCGCGCTCCCGCAAGTCGGGATCCGCGGCTCTTCGCTGACGTTTCGCCTGGGCTTCAGAAGTCCTCACGCTAGAATCAGACGACAAGCTTCGCTTACGCCCAGTTTCTCGACAGGAGACGGGCTGGTGATTTTGTCTCTTCGCGTCCCACGTGTGACAAGGGTAATTCAAGGGGTATGTGCCATTGAGCTTGGGCCATATCTAATGCGGGTGTGCACATCCAATGCGGGGGTGCGCCGCACGTGATTTATTTCTTTTTCTCTATTTCTTTCTGTCTTCCTTCCTTCCTTTTTTCTTGGCCCTGGTATGTGCCATTGAACTTGCAACCGTTCTGCACTATCATCAGGATCGACCATCACGACAGGTGCCATGGAGCCATGGAGGTGCCGTGGAGCGCGGACCCTTTCTGTGCATTCGCCAGGATCAGCGTCACACCACCACCACCACCACCACCACCACCGACACTTGTGAGGCTATATAGCTTCGCTTAAAACAAATTCGTCTGTGTCTGACCTCCATTCTACACACAGAATCTTTGTGGGGCCCAGCACCAGTAGAGTTTTCTGGCCGCTTTCAGTCCCGACAAACGATGCAATCAGTTCTGGCTGGTTTTATCGCCATTTTCTGAGGTACATACCTCCAATCCCGTGTGTGGTCTGTGATTCTCTGATTATGCGCTCTGCCTCTACTACAATGTGAACACCAGTAACAAAGTCGTCTACACACAGGTTGTCATTGAGGATCTTAGCGGTGCGGGAAAATTTCTCCTTTACAGTTTTGAGATGATAACGTAAAGTAGCTGCGAGGAGCCATGGGCTGCACGTGGCGCCGAATGGCACCCTTGTCATCCTGTACTCTTTCACCGGAGGGAGCGCGTCGCGCTGCCTTGGTGTACTTTGACACCACAGAAAGCAGAGAGCGTCGCGTTCCTTTTCTGCAAGCTCGATTTGAAGGAAAGCTTTTTCTATATCGGACATTATGGCCGCATTGTGCACTCGGAATCTAATCAGGATATCCAATAGGTTTGAATTTAGGCTAGGTCCTGCGAAGAGGACGTCGTTCAGTGACAGCTTTCCCACCGGTGTGGAGGAGGCATCGAAGACGACCCTCAACTTGGTTGTGTTGGTACCCGGCCGGACAACACCTCGGTGTCGCATGTAGTAAATGGGCCCCAGCGGGGACTCACCACGTTTGTTCGCTTCCTGGACGTGTCCAGCTTGCAGGTAATTCCTAATCGCCTTATCGTAGTCGAGAATTGTTCTTTCATGTCACAGCAGCTTCGCCGTTAGTCAGTAAAGTCTGTGCGATGCTGTGCTCTTGTTGTCCGTCAAGTCTGACGCGCTCTCCCTGCATGGGAGAGCTACTTCGCATTTACCGTTCTTGTGGACAATGCTTTCTTCAATGGCCGAAGAACGTTGCCGTCTTTGGCGGCCAGCTGTGCATCGTCGACGATCCCAAAGTACTCCAGCTCCCAGAATGACCTCAATTGACGAGAAATTTTGTCTGGTTCTGTGGCCACGCCTACCCGCATCACTATGGTGCTCGTTAGGTAGGTTGCGACAGACTATGTTGACTCCGTGTCCTGCAATATCCACCCAAACGCCGTCTCCATGGCCACGAGATTCTCGCAGAGGCGCTTGACATTTCCTGTTGTTATGTCCCAATAGTGATCTACCTCGATAAGCAGCTCAACTCCAACACCAGGATGGTAACCGTCAGGTAAGGTGTTAGCAAGCTGGAGGCCTTGTTCATGAGCCATGATGGCCGTGCAGTCGTCAGGTGGTGGCAGGAGGTCTCTTCAGATCTCGGTCACCTCTAGTGCTTCGGTGCGGACTCTGGCATTGCTGCGCCAATTCCGTAGTCAGCATTCCACGCGATGTCTTCTTGTCTTAAACGGCTTCGCGCTTTCGAAGGCGCAAAAAGCGAGCTTCTCCCCTCTTGTGACGCGAAGACTGAGGCGCCGGGAAACCTCCTGTCGTTTATATGTTCTCTGGCTGCCACCGTCGAGCAGCAGTCTCACCACAGCACTGTTGTGCTGGCCTTACGCA
This sequence comes from Dermacentor silvarum, assembly GCF_013339745.2. Taxonomy (NCBI): domain Eukaryota; kingdom Metazoa; phylum Arthropoda; class Arachnida; order Ixodida; family Ixodidae; genus Dermacentor; species Dermacentor silvarum. Next base: position 136,851,746 of record NC_051157.2, read on the forward strand.
TACGCTCGTGCCCTCTGTAGAAGCACACGGGTCGCTCCCCGTGTATGCCCCACCTGAAGCCACGATTGCACTGTTGTCTCTAATGGTGCAGCATCTTCGAATGAGGGAGGTCGCGTCAGTCTTTGATTGAGTTCGCAGTCGCCTGTTGCGTGTAGTCCAGAGCATTTGGCGCACTTCAGCCACCTTGCAGTTCTGCACTCAGCGGCCCGGAGCTTCTTTTTCGCACACTTGTAACAGCGCCTCTCCCTTGACATGACCTCCTTGTTCTTGTCTATGGGTACGGGGGTGACACAGTTCGCTGGTTGATGTCCTTCTGCATCAGAAAATGCGCATTACACCTCGCTGCCGGTTACGGTGAGAACAGACGCCGATCGGTTTTGAGGACGAACGTTCTCTTCGATCGGTGATTTCTGTTTGATAGCGGTGTCCTGCACATGGCGTAGTGCACTCTGAGCTCTCTCTCTCTCTCTCTGCTCTCAGCTTCCCCTCTCATGAAGTCCAGGAAACCGAGAAGTTCGTCTTCGGGCGTTTTAGGTGAGGCGGCCTTCATTTGGAAGTACGCCAAGCAAAGTTCGCTCGGGATGCTTTTACGAAGGACTGTGAGAAGCAGCGCGCAGTAGGTGCTCGACGACGCTCCCAGTGCCTCTAGACTTCGTACTTCAGAGCAGATATCATCGTACAGGGTCCTCAGCCTTTCGATGTCACGCAGAGTGTGCACTGGACGGACGCCAAGCAAACGCGACATGTGCTCCTCAGTTATGACGTCCTCTTTCCCAAATCTCTCGATTGGGGTCTTCAACGCGATTTCGTAGTTTCGCTCGTTGATCGACAACCCTTCGATTCCAGCAGCGGCTTTGCCGGTTAGGTAACTCGTTAAGTATTGGAACATGCAATGGCTATTGTAGGTAGGTGGTTGTTCTTGTGAGTAGTTGTTTCGAATTGTTTCCAAAATTTCTGCCACGAGTGCAGATCACTGCTGAATTTTGCGATTTTCAACTCAAGGAATTTAGTTGTTGCGGCTGGGCGGAACCAATCTGGTGTGCTTCCTTCTCTGACGTGTTGCCTGTCATTGACGGAGTTGTTTACCTGCTCTCGTTGACTGTCTGACTTCTGAGAGCTCTCTTGAGCTTTGTCTGGAGGGAGCATATTTTCTCCGTGTATGCAGGGCAAGTTTTTAATTCTGCATCTAATTCTTGCAGATCTATCTTCTTTTCGATGCTCTCGCTTACGGATTTCAACTCATCAGCCTGTTCAAGAAGAAGGTTGAGGCGTTTCTCAAGCTCGCCGATTTGGGTGGCTGGCGATTGCAGCGGGTCGCTGGCCGCTGCGATGATCTTGTCGATTGCTTGTCGCAGGGCGGCCTGCTTCTTCTGCAGTCGTTCTGTGGCGCTTTCGATGTCGGTAGGTGAAGTAATGCCGGGTTGCAGCACCAAAATGTGGTGAATACTCGCGCCGATGGGCTGACTAATTACTGTGGCCCTTGAACGACTGCTAACTTTTGCTGCGCGCGTTAACTAAGCTGTACGGCGTCGGCCGCGCGTGCAGGAGCCACGAAGAAAGAAGTTCACTCGTTGGGATCCGTTTTGAGACTTGATTATTGTGCAGTAGTGAATGACTAGAGTGGGGAAAGGAAAGTGGAAAGAGAGTAGGAAAGAAACGCAGTAAAAGGGCGTGAGTCAGGCACCTGCAGTGCCGTGGAGAGGGTGCAGTGGCCACTGTCGGGTCCGTGAGATGGGACACGGTGGTATTCACAATTAACTTGCTAGGTCGGTTTTGTTAGGCGCCCCCCCCCCCCCCCGCCTCCACTCTTGCTTCTGAGTAGTGTCTTCACTGTTTTCCTCGAAGCTGTTAAGAGCAGTACTTTGTCAGAGTACTGTGTGACGGTCCTTTGCTGCTTCTTTTTTTCACCAATGGACGCTCTCAAACTTGCCTGCAGACATCCAGTTTTGTGTCACGCAAGCAGGCTGAATCTCCATTGTTGACAAAAAAATGTTTTGAAAAACGTTCGTGCCGCTCCGATCTGTCTGTCATCAATTTTTTCCCTTGAGAAAATATTTCAAATACTGCAAGCCAATTAGAAATTGAGAACATGCTACACAGGAGAAGGTGCGGCGGAAGCTGTGAATAGCAAGTGAACGCCCAGTCAGCTGCGTTCATGACTACAGAAATATTTGCACGTGCTTGTGAAATTTCGTTCTTCGCGAGAAGTGCATAGAGCAATCATATTGTGCACGTAAAAATGTGTGTGTTTGTGTGTGTACGTGCTTTTGTGCGTGCGTGCGCGCGCATGCAATGGCAGTGTTGGTACGATCCCAATTGTTCTTACATACCCGGGGCCGAATTCACAAATCTTTTCGTTCGTAGGAGCTCTTCGCCATTTGCGAATTGGCTGGAATTTGCTCCTACGATCACTTCTTAGCGTTAGAGCTCTTTTGTGAATATGGGTCTTGTTCATTTCCTTTTACTGCACCGTTAGCGTGAACTAATATCAAAATCTAGACCTGAATTACAGTTCATCTATGCCCGAGTAACAACGTGGTGTATACAGTTCTCTGCATTAAAAATCGTAGGTATTTTGTTGTTACGAGTCTTCTGAAAGTGAAGAGCGTCGCCGACTTGGTGCAATACAATGTTTTAAACTGTAGTCGAGACCGCAGTGGAGGAATGCCATGTATTGTGCAGTACATTTGTGCATTTCGATTTCTCATAGGGTATTTCATCACCACTTCCTTTTTAACAGCGGAGTTCTTTAAGCCGGAGGTTCGCCGGTATAGCGTAAACCAGAAACTGCGCCTGGCGATGACGTCACCACACGTTGCCTAGCAACCACTTAGCACAGCTGCGCCTCGCTTTGCTGCGCCGACCTGCTACGACGTCCGCGCTACTCGCGCACGTGCTCCGTCTAGCCATGATGTCACTTCGCGTCTCCTAGCAACCACATGTGCCTCGCTTTTCCTAGACATATCAATGCTTCCCCAGCCCGCGTCTTGAACCGCATCGTGCGTCCAAGCGTGAATCTGCGCGTTGGCGGCGAGCCGATCCGGAATACCGTGCCGAAGCTGCAGCCGAGGAGAGCCGTCGTCGAGTCGAAGATCCCGAGTTTCGAGAACGAGAACGCGAGAGTCTACGTTTGAGTACCCAGCGTCGTCAGGATAGCCACCCTGGCTGTAGCTTGGCCGATCATAAGCTCCGCTGTTTGCTCCAGCCTTGCACCACTAGTGCAAGCAATGCTCTTTTTTTTCAGTGGCATGGAATGTAACTAAACCAAATTATATATGCGTTTAAGCCTTCGGCCTACTCACGAATGGTTTCCGATGATTAGGCCTGCGCACCTCTAAACAGATTACCATTTCTTTTTTTGTAATACTAATAATTCTGCTTCCATCATTTCTTTATAGAATGTCACCGAGTGCCAGAGGGCAAAACTTTGGGCAATATGGGTGAGTTTCAGGCGCGCATGCGCGTATCTACGTACAAATATTGAGCTGTTCATAAGCGCCGAAAACACGAGCTCCAATGGATAAACGCCGCTGTCATGAGCCGTGAAATTCTGCAAGCGCTATTCTTCTCAGCGCATGTTTATGTTGTTTGCTTCCTTAAACTACGTTGGCCTATACCCTAGTAAACGCTCCGAGATTCCGACAAAGATTCGGTTAAAGCAGGCTTCCCGTGGTTGTCGTTGTGACAAAGTCATTGATGTTCTCTGCCCTCAAATTCGAAATATAGGCAGTCACCTCAAGCTAGTTCGAACAGAATTATTCCATAATGTTGTGGAAATAATCAGTTCAGACATTATGCAAGTACATCAATGCGAATGCAGGAAATGATCAACACAAATTTTGTTACTTATAGTGTTAAATCCACGGTGTGAGCTTTTGGTTATGCGCGAAGAACACACGCGAGAATGCATGCATTAGCGTCAGCAGTGCATGTTTCAACTCATGGGTGTCATTTCTTCCCTTCCTGCCGCATTTTCATGAGGAAGCCACTCTGGTTTTCAGTTAAAGCGCTAGTAGGAATGTGTACGAGAGCCAAAGATTGTCTTTTATTACTTCAGATGTGGAAGCATGCGTCGCGCATGATTAAAAGCCGTCCTTTTTTATGACAGGGGGACTATCCTTTGCTCTCCATGGAAAAGAAGAAGCTAATCGAGAAAATAATTGTAAGCCACATTTGTCTCCAGCGAAGTCATTAAAAATTTATTAGGAGTGCCTGTAAGTCAATATAGGTCGCACTTGCAAAGGAATACAGCGAAGTTTTTCTCCAGGAGCAAGGAACGACAGAAGTGCAACCGCCAGTTCATACTCCTTGAGATATTGAATTCGGGTGACTGTTTCTATATACCAGAGTAAAATTTTGTTTTGTTCCCGAGCGTACACTTTTGCACATTAGATACGTCACTGTTTTTCTATAAGCTAGCATTTCTCGGCATTATCATGTGCCAAGTAATGTATGACATTTTTTTCGGTGCTAATATTACAAGCGAGACTGCAGAGTCGGTCGAGTAAGTTTACGCATGGAATGGGGCAATACACGCACAAGAAAGCCGCAGTCGAGGAACTCATTCTTCTCGCGCCGTAGTCGTCGCCTAATGCATCTATGCAAGAACGCCCGTGTACCCAGCTGTTGCTGTATATTAAAGAACCGTAAGTGGTCAATTTGCGCATAGAGGTCTCACTACGGTGTTTCTCGTTGCTTGGTTGTTGCTTTGGGTAGCTTACTGCACCAAACACTCAGTCATTGAATAGATAAAAACGCACTCATTCGCCGGATAAAAATCGGCGGTGCATGCGTCCTTTAGAGATGATTGGCGACTTTAAGGCTACAAACAATGAAACCAATCGTTCGTGGGTAATTCTTGATAATATGTTTGATGTGTTAATTATTGTGAACAACGACGCGTACCCAATGGTACATACCTGCAGTGACGCAAGTTGGTATGAAAGAGGTTCATTGAAGACATACCTAGAGTTACGAACCCCGCGGCCCAACTTCGCCGGAGCGGTTGGTTTTCAATCTGATTTCCCTAGTACAGCAGCCTGGTGCTCTACCAATTACACCATGGACTTTCTAGCGACCCAAATTTTCGGGAAACAGGTTAATCGCGGACATGGATACAAAGAGACACAGATACACACCTCATGCTATGGGTTAAGTCCTGAAAGAATGAAATAATAATAGTGTTATTAAATAATTAAAAAGCACATGGCTTCAGGATCATACACACCTCCACGTAGAGTTGCAGGCCACACCTGCTACTTCTACGAGCGTCATGCGCGTCAGCCACTGAGTGCAGCAATGTATGTACTAGGCTTCTTTTTTAATTTCCGCCACACAGAAGGGAGGGTTGCTTGAGTTTATTACAGAGTTTCGCGGTTTATTACTAATGTGGTAATATTACAAAATCGTGCACAACATCTGTAAGTTTGATCAGAAATTCCGCGAGCAAGTAACCTGGTATCATGTCTGTCATATACACTGGAAACATTGCAATATTGCTTACTGCTGTCGAAGGCCAACTGGAACAAAACTTTGGGCCGTGTAAAAAGCATAGTTTGAGATCTGGCATTATAGGGAGTTAAAGAGTCAGCGTGGCGATGCCGTGTTCGGCGTGCAACCATTGGCGTTACATAAGGCTCTGGGGTGAGGGAAAGGAGGTTATTTTTAAGAAGAAAAAGAAATTTTGACCGCTGGATTTTTCTTCTCATTTCCAGTGTTTGAATACCATGTTCATTAATTAGTGCTGTCGGGGAATCAGTCATGCGGTACTTTGAGAAAATAAATCTGATTGCTTTACGCTGAATTCTTTCTAGTGCATCAATGTTAGTTTTGGTGTAAGGGTCCCATACTATGCATGCATACTCAAGTTTTGGTCTTATTAGTTATGTGTAGGCTAAAAGTTTAGTTTCAACGGGAGCTAGCTTTAATTTATGACGTAGCAGACAAAGTTTACGAAAGGCTGAGTCACATACGTTAGTAATGTGAGTATTCCAGTTTAGGCTATTTGTTATTGTGACGCCAAGATATTTATATTCCCTCACCTCGGTTATCGGTACAGATCCTAGGGCATAAAGAAAAGATAGGCTACTTAATTTTTTTTTTTCATGTACACTGACTTGTTAGCATTTAGTTCCATATTCCAGCGACTGCACCAACAAAGAAGATTTTGAAGGTTATTGTTCAGGGTTATCTGATCACCGCGGCTGGTTACTTCAGGAAACAGCACATAATCATCAGCGAATAATTTTATTTGAACGGGCATTATTACGCTGGTAATAGCATTCATATATATTAAAAACAATAAAGGCCCTAGAACTTGTAGATATAATACAGGCTGCGTGTAAACTTTTACGCCTGAAATACGAGTGGACGATTCACGAAGGGCTCGCAAAAATGGGCAATTATGATATCGAAACGTGAAAAACAAGGAAAAAAAAGAACGCTGCCATTAGCACTCCTCCGAGGTGACGCATGTATCATAACGCGCGGCTCTTCGGCATGACCTCCGACATTGGGCACCCGCTTCGGCGGTGCGCCGTGCGAACAAATAACTAGGAGGTGACGTTTCTGGGTCGTGCATCGTGTCCGCTAATCATCATATGCATGCGTCGTCTGCTGATATGCTATTTAAATGCTGTTAATAAGAAAGAAATTATAATATTACCCTCTTTGTTCCACCACTTCACCACTTTCTCCGTCTTGTATTAGTGTTTACAGCTGCTTCTTTTTTTTTGTGCTAGCATCTACCCAGCTCAGCTCCTTCTTGTTAACAATAAAATTTGGCCGTTACCAGCTCTGTAGCTTCGCCAAGAGTGCTCTCGACAGTTAATGTTACTCATTTATTACCGTTGTGGCCTAATTGAAATTTTGTTGCAGTCGGCCTCTAAATAGTTGTAAAATAGCTTATTATATCAAGCTTTAAAGAAGAATGATGTTTAAACGCAATGTACTTCTATGTAAACGAATGACCTCTTTCGTTTCAGGATTGCGGACTGGGTGGCGTTAACGATGTGAAGGTTGGATGGCTTCTAATTGATTACGGTATAAAACTTATTGGTTGAGCAAGGGGCCTCCGTTCTTTTGTTATCGACAGAGGCGAGTACAAACTTCACCCGCATAAACCTCGAATTAGACTTATCTTTCTATATCCTTCATGCCAAAAAAACTACACTATTTCTAGATGTTAGACGTACCTCTTATTATGGATAGTATATCAGACGCCTCAACGGGAGAGGAATACACAAATTGTGAATACAGCCTGATGCCAATTTTTGAATGGTACCATACGGGCTACCTAAGCAAACATCGTCTAACCATCTGTCGATTGGACTATAGGTGCTTAACCCTAATTGTAGTGGGCGAGCTTTTTAACAAACTGAAACGTCTCAGCCCACTAACAGGCCTAATCATCCAGGCTCAGCTGACTCCCGGAGATACACTAGACAAACAACAATCATACTTCGGCACTTCGAGACACATATTTAGCTTCCACGTGTTGAAGAAGAGACTCAGATGCACCAATGTTTGAGAAATCGGAAATCCACACTCGGAATTGAGCGATGAATAATTCACATAAAAAGACGAATTTACAAAAGTCACGGCGGCACAGAATCAGTATAGTTGCGATCTGGATCAGTTGGTACATATTGTTGACTATTAAACCAGTTTATTCTCTGTACTTAGTCTTTTGACTGGTTTTTTTACTCAAGAACACCTTCAGTACCGTTAAATGACCTCCGGAAATGGCAATACATGGCCCCAAGAGCTAACTACAGGCCATTGGGTGGGAAGGGCTAAGGTTTAGGCAAGTTAGAGTTGTACATGTTGAACAGGAATGGCGCTATTGAGGCACACGAAAGAAGGACGGAAAGGAGAAGCACGATCCTAAGAGAAGCGCTAACTGACAACTGTTTATTCTGCTAAATCAATAAGCAAATAAATGTGATGATTTTCGCATGTTAAGCAGCACGCGCAGTATAAGAAAAGCAAACATACTAAAATTGCGCAGCAACCATTGCCGATGATTGATAATGCAAGCAAATCTCCCAACGCTTCTAGAAAAAAAATTGCTTTATTGAAAGAGTGATACTCTTGAAGACGTATATTGTTTCATTAGGTAATTTTCTAGAAAACGGAGTCATTAACCATCCGTAAGGGTAGTATAGTTGTCTATACAATTGTGTGTTGTCTGCAGCGATGCTAGCGCCGGCGTGGAAGAAGACTGCCATCCTTCTCCACCATAGCTGCTACGCAGCATCTACCTTGAATGAAAGCGTCATGTCATATTCTGTGTCCGGAACACTTCATTGCACTGCCGGAATAATTTCGTTCGCTGAGTGCTTGAGAGCAGCACTGCTGCGGTGTGCAAGTGGGACGACGCGTGAGCTTTTTAATTAAACCCTCACAAAAATTTCTGCTAACATTTATTTAAATTTACATTGGCTGTTGTCTCTTCAACCTACCAAAACACAATTGAAAACGAACCAACAGTCTTCAGACATCATAACAACTCCCTAGTCCTAACTTATCAACACTTTGCCACCAAATTTCGTTTGAAACGTGGTCACAGACATTCTGTGAAGTTGCTACCAACTACCAAGACACATTTTCCTTCGGCTTCTTGGTAACATTCCTTAAATTAAAACACGTTCCTTAATTTTCTGTAATTTTCTAATAAAATGAACTAACGTTTCTCTTTAAACACACTAGTAACAGTGTGGGAACCATTGGCCACCAAGCTTGAGTAGAAACATGCTCATATACTCTTTTTGTAAATGTCTTATATAACTTCTAAAAACACTTGTTCGTAGCCCATTTTAAATGCATCACCTATTTCATACCCCCTATGAAAGTTGTCCTCTTTGACACCCTACAAACATTCTCCACAAACAGCCAGAATGTTTGAATTAAAACATGTTCAACACTGCTTTTAAATGCAGACTAACTTGAAGAGTTGCAGCTTTATAAGCACCCAGGGTTGAGTTTCAGTTTATTTTCTTTCGTAAGTAGAATACATGCTTATATAAGTATACAGAAGGAGGTACCAGAGCATGTAGCTGAAAGGGGACCTCCTGACAGAAAATATACATTTGTGCTAATATATAACTTAAAACAGCAATGTAGTAATCACTAAGTGGAATATTAGGCAAAGTAAATGGAGTACAAACTGGAAATAATACAGAGTCACTAACTATTAGTACAATTAAGGTAGTAGCTAAAGTATTCACAACAAAACGAACGAAAAAAGTTTATTGTGTGCATAAGTGAGATCCCCGACTACACCGCAGCCACTAAGTGGAGTCACCGACGAACTTGCCGTTCGGCCTTACCACGGCACTACCTGTCACCGCAGCACCGACCATACTCTGGCCCAGCCTGGGGCCGCTCCGTAAGCCCATATCCGGAAAACTAAAAGAAGCAGCCAATGTAGGTGTGGTTGCTGTTCGTCGAAATGCCGAAGATCCTCCGCTGCCGCCGAAGACGTTGCAAGGACCACCTCGACCATGCCACAACAAAACGCCGGCATCAAGACGATGCCTCGAAGTCAAGTCGGCGCCACCTCAAGCAAACCTAACGACGCGATGTCACAGACCCGTTACAACACGATGAAGCCGTGATCCATCGCCACGGCCTGACCGTAACGCAGCATTGTCTTGGTGAAGAGAAAGGACGGAACCCTGCGTGTCATTGTGGATCATCGTCGGCTGAACAAGATCACGAGGAACGACGTATATCTGCTTCCACGGATAGACGACGCATTGGAGTGGCTTTGCAACGCTAAGTATTTCTCATCGGTGGATCTCAAGAATGGCTACTGGCAATAGGAATGGGCAAAACGGCTCACTTCAGTGAGCGGCTCGGAATGGCTCAGCTCACTGAAATGAACCGGTTCATTTGAACTGCTCACCGGTTCACTTAAATCTGTAACCTGTGTTATGCATATTCTATAGTTATTTGGCTTTGAGAAAAACGATATATGCATAATTGAATAACCTTGTTATTGGCATTTTTACTATGTTTGGAGAATATTTTACATAGTTTAAAGCATGTGGGGGGGGGGGGCAAATTTTAGTTGTAATGAAACTTTCTTTTCTGATATTGGGGATAAAATGCTTATGATACTGTAACAGGCAGAATGCGACGTACGGTTCTCTGGAAAAAAAATATGTAACTTCATCGTCATTACCAGAAGCTTTTCTGTTTTTGTGATACTGTAAAATAAACAGTGGTCACAATAAGAACACACAATATTGGACATTATCTGTCAACTTTATTCATTCATTGACATACGCTCGCTCACTATAGTATGAGTGAACTGTAATGCCATGCAAAATGGATGTCGAAATCATTTCTTTAAGTACAGTACAAAAATCACAAAAAAGATCCACAAACCTGCCGCACGTACCTTTCGTTTTTTTTTTAATTCTATCGTTTTTTTATTTCTATCGTTTTTTTTTTCTCTTGAGTTCACGCGCGATACCGGCGATCATGCCATCATGCGCCAGGACAAAAAAAAAGAAATGAAGTTCTATTAGAACACAGCAGATCATTGGCCTCGTTTTACTGACGTGCTAATGATACACACTCAGAAAATGCACAGAAATAGGTGCCATGCGCGTCATTTTCATGACTACACTAATTAGCACAAATGAAGACCAGGAGGTAAACGGTACGTTCACCTGTTGTCTTTAAAGACACGGAAGATCATCTTGGAAGTGTTATTTCACCAGCGCACGATGTGCGATCGGTGAGTCGTGAGACATTGTTCGAAGAGCAACAGGCAACGAATCGTACCATGCTTTGCCAATTAAGACTTCTTTACTTCTCCCTTTGGCGGCATCGGGTGCACACCATAGGACGCACAAAAAACCAAACGGACTGCTGCACACACCACACACTGCGAGCGAGTACCAGTAGCCCGAGTCTGCCACGCCGGCCACCATTCGTCTGTCAGAAATCGAAACCTCGAAACCTAGCAGAAGACCCAGCTCTGACGGAACGGTTCGCACGGCTCACTGAACGAGAGAGAAGCAGCTTCCTCTCTCTGAACGAACCACCACTCACTATTACTGAATCATGACTGACTCGCTCTTTAAACGAGCGGCTGAAAAGATCCTGCTCGCTCCTGAGCGACCCATCTCTAACTGGCCAATAGAAGTCGACGATCGCGAGAAGACCGCTTTGATCAAGCCAGACGGCCTCTATGAGTTCAAGATCACGCCATTGGGACTGTGCTCAGCACTTGCAACGTTCCAGCCCGTGATGGACACGGTATTAGCAGAGTTGAAGTGGCAAACCTGTGCCGTCCACTTGGATGACGTGGACGAGACAGGTTTTCAGCAATCACCTTAGGCGGCTTGGGAGAGTACTAGAGGCCATCAAGCAATCTGGACTCACTCTGAATCTGCAAAAGTGTCACTTTGCTTACGATGAACGTTTGCTTCTGGGCCACGTCATCAGCAAATCTGGAGTTCGTCCTAATATGCAGAAGACATCTTCCGTCGCTGACTTTCCCCAGCCCGCTGACTAGAAGAGGGTGCACATATTCTTTGACCTGTGTGACTATTACACAGGAATATTACGCTATTACAGGCGCTTTCTCAATGAAGTTTCACGCATCGCCGGGCCATTGTCAAATCTAACAAAATCCGACATCGAGTTCAAGAAGCAAACGCCGCAACTCGAAGCATTCGAAGCGCTGAAACGACGGCTGCAGTCACCACCCGTACTTGCCCGCTTCGACGAAGGCGCCGAAAAGGAATTTAAGAGGGTCATAGCTCGCACTAGCTGTTTGCTGTGGAAAGCAGCATCCAATTATTCTACGGTGGAAAAAAATCCTTGCCCCCCCCTCCCCCCCATTATTAGGGCTACCATGAAATTCTGCCCTTACCTATACGGCAGGCCCTTCCAACTCGTAAGCGACCACTATGCCTTGTGTTGGCTGGCAAGCTTAACGGACCTATCAGGATCATTCGCACGATAGAGTTTCCGATTCTAGGAATTTGACATCACCGTCGTCTACTAGTTCGAACGGAAGCAGTCTGATGCCGACTGATTATCGCACGTCCCCATGCATTTATCTGCCGGCGCAAGACGACTAGGATGCCGACGATTGCCTGGGGAAAAATAAGCGCGGAAGACTTCGCTCTACAGCACTGAGCAGACGCGGAGCAAGGCCTCGTCTAGTTGCCTTGTAAGGCAACATTGATGTTTTTCCTAGGGCATTCGGGTGAGGATTGTCTTCGATCGTTTTCCCTGAAAACCGACGTCTTCATAAAGAAGTTCCCACCAGTCTGTGCCAGCTAGCTTTTTGTGCCCTAACCGCTACGTCCAGAGGTTCTGCACGCTCTAAATGACGATCCGACCACTGGGCACCTCGGATTCTCCCGTACGCTATCGAGAATATCACAGAAGTACTACTGGTCGCGCCTGACCACCTACGTTGCCCACTACATCAGGACCTGTCCAGACTGCCAGCGACGAAAGACACCCCATCCAACTCCAATGGGATTGAGCCACCCTGCCGATCTTTCCAGCAGATCAAAACACACTTGGGGCCATTCCCGACGTCAACATCCGCTAATAACTGAATTGTAGTGGCTACGGACTACGTTACCTGCTACGCTGAAAGGAAAACCCTACCCAACGGTATCGCGGCTGAAATCGGGAAATTCTTCGTCTAGAACATGACATGATGCCACGGAAGTCCTGGGGTGTATTCCTTAAGAGTCTGCCTAGTGGACTGTCCATTTCGGTCGTCGTCGATTGGCTCCAGCTGCACGAGCGAGAAGGAACCAGCCAATCTCTTCTCGGTCGTGCAGCTGGAGCCACCGACGAGAGCCCAAATGTGGACAGCCACTAGGTGGACTCTTACAGAACACACCCCTCCCCCCCCCCCCGATTACCGAGAGAGGATGAGGAATAAACATTTTATTGAAATAGCAGACTGAGGTTCTTGCTGGTGAAGCCCCTATCCCAGGGCCCCACTGGCTCTAGCGGGTCGTTCGGCTTGGTCCATGGTTGCCTGCTGGCTTCTCAGGTCCTGCCGGGCGAGTCGCGCGTCCCATGACCTTTCAAGTTCATTGCGCGTGACGAGGGGCAAGTTTCCCTCTGCAGGTCTTTGTTTGCAATGCTAAGTGATATGTTTGAGGGTTGGTGAGTCGCCGCACGAAGGACAGCAGTTATCGTATTGGGACGGGTGTATTTTGCTGAGTGTGTGTATGTTGCGATATGTGTTCGTTTGTAGGCGTCTCCGCTCCCTGGATTGCCAGCGTGTGAGTTTGGAGTGGGGTGGCGCCATTGTCTGCCTGGCGCGTCTTTGGCTGTCGAGGATATCTCGCGGCAGCGTAGGTGTGAGGTATTCCGCCCGGGTCGCTGTATCCGCGGCTCGGAAAATTAGTCCTCGAGCCAGGTGGTCAGCCCGTTCGTTTCCCTGTACACATTTGTGAGCGGGACACCATGTTATGATGTGGTCTTCTCGAAGGTTGGTTGCTAGTAGGCCTAGAACACTCCGAGGGAGGACGCCCCTGAGAAACATTCGGCAAGCTTCCTGCGAATCCGTGAGAACATGTGCAGATTGCCTCTTACCCTCTGCCGCTCGTATGGCTAGTGCTATGGCTGCCGCTTCTGCCACGGCCGTGCTCTTCGTGGAGATCATAGCCGACGTGATTGCTTGGTTCCCTCTAGTGACGACCGCTGCAAATGCTGTCAGCCTCGAGGGGTAGGGATTCGTGTTTGTGTAGTGAGTGTTCGGGTCGTTGCGTAACCGTTCGAGTGCCACCGCTCTCGCTCGTCTGCGGCCGGCTTTAACCATAGGGTGCATGTTCTTGAGTATTGGGTCCACGTGTATGCGTTCCCTGTCTTGTCTGGGTAATTGGTGCGTCTCCTCCTCGCTGAATTGGGGTGCCAAGGGGTAGTGAAGGCTCTATACTAAAGCTCTACCTTGGGTTGTCGAGTTGAGTCTCTCTCTCTGCGCGATCAAGACGGCTGAGGCGTGTTCATCGTATGTATTGTCAATACCCAGACTCTCCAGATGCTCTGTGCCAGTGCAGTCGTGGAGGTCCAGTGCAGCTTTGTAAGTCGTGCGAATGAGTAAGTTGGCTTGCTCTGCTTCACATCTGCGTGAAAGCTGCAATGGCAGAGCGTACGTAATTCAGATGATGACGAAGGCTTGTACCAGTCTCCTGGCGTCGTCCTCCTTCATGCTGTCCTTACTGCGGGCGATTCTTCTTATGAGTCTCGATACACTCCTGTACGTGTGTTTGAGTTTGTTAAGCGTTGACGATACGCTGCCCGTCTCTCGAATTAGCATTCCTGGCACCCTGAACTCCTGAGCTTGTTTGACCTGGCTTCCGTTGATCTCCAGATTGAGGACGTGGGAGCGTGTCTGCTGGGTGTTCTTAGGCCTGATTTGTATAAATTCTGATTTTTCCGGTGCGCATCTCATGCCTGCCCTCCTCGCGTGTTCGTCAATTGTGTTGATCGCTCTTTGTACAGCGTTTTGTCTGTGCCCGTAGGATCCTTTGGCACAACCGAAAGCTTAGAGATCACCGAGAGAACTGCTGTTACGGCGGAGCCTACTGGAGCTATCTTGCAATACAGCCAGACAACTTCCCGAAGAGCCACCACCTACCACCCGCAGACGAATGGCCTTACAGAGTTCCTGAATAAGATCCTCACCGATATATTACCCACGTACGTCGACGTCGCGAACACGGCGTGGAATGCTGCCCTTCACTACGTAACAGTCGCTTACAACACGGCAGTGCAGGAAACAACGCAGGCCACGCCAGTCAACCTTGTTTATGGAAGTAACCCGACGACGAATATCGATGTTATGCTGCCGCAAGTCACCGACGAAGAGAATCTCGACGTTGGAGCCTATCAGGAGCGCGCCGAAGAAGCACGACTACTTGCCCACCTGCGCATCAAAAGCCAGCAAGGGACGGACAGTTGACTTTGACCATACGCATCACCGTGATGTTGCAAATTAAGTGTAAAAGTACGGAAACAACGAGGAGCCCGCTGGCCCTGTGCT
Source organism: Dermacentor silvarum (assembly GCF_013339745.2). Classification (NCBI taxonomy): domain Eukaryota; kingdom Metazoa; phylum Arthropoda; class Arachnida; order Ixodida; family Ixodidae; genus Dermacentor; species Dermacentor silvarum. Next base: position 136,866,783 of record NC_051157.2, read on the forward strand.
GCGTCTATGAAGGCAAGTATGCATGCAAGGGTGAGCTGTCAAGGGTGTGGGAGCTCACATAATCGAGCGTGCGCAAGAGGATTGAGGAGAGCGTGCGTCTCCTCCTCTAGCCCGGTCGTAGCTGCGTTTGGCTGTCCACACAGCTGAGCGCACACACAGTGGGTGCTCAGTCGTGCTCCCTACTGCTTCCTGCGGGGAAGGTGAAATAGTGGCCTTTCTTACCAATTATCTCCCTCTCCCCTTTTCTAGTGGATACGCTGCCCACATGCCTTATATTGGAGGTCATTTGCGGTGGGTGTGAGCACCAAATGCAAAGAGAAACTACTGGTGGCTTCCTGCGCGCCGTCTTCCCGTGCACCTTGTGTTGGAGATCGCCTAATTTGAATTTTGCAGAAGCGGCATAGTTGAAACAGTGAAGCGAGCGGCTGCTGGACGCGTTCGCTTTATGACAAGCCCAAGTTATATAGAGCGAGATCTGTTAATGTTTCTTAGTGTGCGTGACACCGTGCTTGCGAAGTTAGTAGGCCCATGTTTACTTCAATTTATTCGGCTGGTAAATCTACAAGCCTTTGTTTGTGTCATTGTCTCATTCATACTTTGCAATCGCTTTCAATGCATTTTGAGCAAAATTCTCCTTTTTTCACACGGGATCGAGCATTACCTGAGGAGATCTTATCTAAACACATAAGAAATAAGAAATTGTTTTTCTCCGAAACGGCTGCATCGATAATAATGAGTACTGTTGAATTCAAAAGTAAATGTTAAAATCTACTGTCTGAATGGATTATATTATTTACTTAGTGCAATGCTGTTTCTTTTCAGAAATTCTTGAAGATCCCAAAAGATAGCAAGAATCAAGTTGATCACTCTTTAACTTCACAATAAAGAGTATATCGCTATTTCCTTGCACTTGACGTATGGACACAGACACAGTGGACAAAACTGATGTAATATGCACCACTGTAAAATACACCACTGATTTGTGAATACGTCTTCCACTAAGCCCTATAAAGCATCGTCATATTTTATGTATACTGTAAACCTATATACCGGGTGTTCAAAAATCCGCTTTACGGAATTTTAAAAAATTGCCTGTGGCAGGTACCATAATTCTTATCGTTGAACTGGATTATTCAAAGAGGATGACATTAGTAGCACGAGAAATTGAAACACATATTCAAATAATTAACACATATGCATTAATCAACTTCTTAGTTAATCACTTTACGACACTTATTGCAATTTACGAATTGTAGCCGGTGAGCTTGTCAGGCTTATTCACTTGGAATGAATTTCCAGAATGACACCAGTTTGGAGATATGCCCCATCAAACTCGCCGTAAAAATACACTGTTGTTCCACTTACTTTTTTACCGAAACGTTCTTTGATACATTGAAGCACAAGAGTAACTGGAACACCCATGTATTTTGTCCCACACTTTGGAAAATAATATCTCGAAACTGGTGTTATCCTTGAAATATATTTCAAGTTGATGCGTCTTGCAAACTCACCGGCTATAATTTGTAAATTGCAATGTGTGCCTAAGAAGTGTGTCAATTAACTAAGAAGTTCATTAGTAACCTTTTGTTAATTAGTTGAATATGTGTTTCGATTTCTCATGCAACTAATGTCCGCCTCTTTGAATAACCCAGCTCAACGATAAAAATTATGCTACCTGCCACAGGCAATTTGAAAAAAAAAATTCCTAACGCTTAATTTTGCACACCCGGTATAACACGTCTCCGCTTTACATGGTGTAACAAATCGAGCGCAAAGAACTACGAATAATTTTTTGGTAGAGATAGAGCTACGGATTTATGAATCAGGTTTTTAAATTTTTTTTGCTTGCCCACGCTCGCGAATTTTTCCAATACATTCGAAGCCCTAAGTCAAACCTCTGCTTTCTAGAGTCGGTATAGCTTCAGCTTTCTCTCCCAATTGCAACAAAGTTCATTAAATTTGGTTGAACAGTTCAATAACCCGCCGCCGTTGCTTACTGGCTATAGTAGGGCGCTCTGAGCTCAAGGTCGGTTGCAGTGGCTGCATATCGTAGGGGCGAAATAAAAAAAAAAAAACGCCCGTGTACCGTGCATTGGATTCACATAAAAAAGCCACTATGGCATGCCTCATCAGCATGCTGTGGTTTTGGCACGTAAAATCGCAGAATATACAATTTAATTTCCGTTGTTTAACGAAAGCAATGTTTCTCCGTTTTCAATGTATACTTGAATCAAGAAATCCTATTCGGGCCCGACGTAAGGTTTCCACTTACAACAGGATGCATGATAGCGGGGCCAATCTGTAAACGCGTATTGTGTCAAGATTTATTGTTCTACTACAAAGAACACATCTGCGCTCTTTGACACTGCTTTTTAATTTCGAATGCCGAGCTTTATAGCCGGTTTACTGGAGCTAGCATCATCTGCAGCGCGAGCGGCGTTGGCATGCTGATGTGTTACATTCTGGGCTGCGTACATTTTACGTTATTACGCGCAAGCGTAAATATCGCTAGGCGCAATTTCGGCCGTCGAGGGGTAGTGAGAAGCCGCAAAGGAAGCGAAGGCGGAAGGTGCCTGGAGGTGAAGAAGTAAAATTTCGCGCCGGGGAAAGTACGAAGAAGCGCGGAGAGCGGGCGGCAAATCAACGGCACATAGAGGAAAGTCTAGGTGGCGTTTAGGCAAGCGGGGAAGGAGAAAAGAGGCGAATCTGCACGCGAGACGACGTGCACCAGTTCAAGTAATGCTTTATTTTCTCGGTCATTCGTCTTAAAACGGCAGCAGTCATTACGGAGCTGTTCATGAGACCTTTTATGATCGTCCGCCACTTTGAGGCTTTGTGTACGAATCTGCGAATAATTTCGTGCTTCTCGTGATGTAGGCAGTGCGTAAACTTTTTCCAGCGTATATTTACGTCACATAGACATCTGGTTGACTCCATCATTCTCAGTGGAAGAGCGAGGATTGTTCCACCGTGACTGTGAATTAAAATCTGTACTCCATGTGGGGCCACTGGAACGCATAACTTGCTTTACCTTAAACGAAGCGGAAAATTCTTTTCTTCAGTTGCTCCAAATCTGCGTTTAGAATGTCTCGCACAAACGAATGAAAATACAATCCTTTGTGAAGGAATGCTGCACCTCCAGCTTCCAATAATTTTTTATTTATTTAACAAAAGTGCAAATGGTAGCTTTCGCGCAAAATTTGGGTTATTTGTGAACGAGCACCCGTAAGTTGTTCTATTGCTACACATAAGTTCCAAGATCACGGTTCTGGGATAAGAAATGTATGATATGCTTGAGGTGCGTGTATTCAGAGTTGACTTCTAGGGGATGGTATTTTTCTGATGCCAAGAAAGACGTCTTTGGCGCTGAGGACAGGGATGCCTTTGTGGAATTCCAACGGCACCTGAAAAGAAAACGTTGCAAAAATAGAACTATGGCCTCAATATTTTTTGACACATTTGGAATATCATGGTGTGCATGCCTGCGGTTATCGACATGAGTAGCTCTGAAACCGAACGAAGCCATACACCGCATCATTAGCAAACGTAAAAGAGTGCATTTACAATTCAGTTGAGCTGTAAGGATACATGTAGCCATGGAGGATGTTCGAATATGGTATTTCTCGAGCATTCTTTACGGCGCCGTAACTGCGTCTTGAGGCGCATAGCCTCAACATGGACGTCGGTCACTGATTCCGGTCTCGAGGCTCGGCTTCGAGGCATAACGGCAATATAGCGTTATCGTCCGTCACGCCTACAGCGAAGACACTGCCTTCGACTACTGACTACCACAAATGACTCCATTCAGTAGAGCAGAACAAGAGCGAGAGAATGGATAGATTCAATTGATTTCTTGTGACGCTTCGGTTCAGGCGTGATCCAAAATAATAATTTAAAAAAACATACGAAAATGTGGGTATGCCTGGGATCGCACACCAATAATCTTGAGTTTTCTAGCCAAGCAACATAAGATATATGCCACGGTCACATTGTGCAAGCAAGCAGGTGATATTTGCAGGGGGGCGCTTTAAAACATCGGCGCTTTTCTGTGGGGCTGATAGTGTGCCATACCTTAGGGTTCAACGAGACGCTGTGACCTTTAATGCTAGTGCACATGAACAGAGGCGTGGGGCACGTTTCTTTCTTTCCACCTTGAGTTCTCTTCGCGCTGCACATGCCGCCTGAACCGTACGTGTTCGCGCATCGAATGGAATAAAATGTATGCCAAGAATACAGAAGAACTTAGTAAAATCTATTTCGCGGTTTGCTCGCTAACACAGACTACCTTGCATATAGTGCATATGAATGTTACTGCAACCAGCCTTAGTAGCATGCAATGGAAGCCGCATGCTTCTCGGAATGATTGCGGGGGACCCTGGAAACGTTCTTGGAAACTTTCCATGAGTGTTTCACGGGGCACTGCAGCAGGCTACGATGTTCAGAATGGCCAGGGGTGTCTTCTTAATATTGAGTGGGAGTCTCTTAATGTATTCAGGAGTCAGGCACTCATAAGAAGTGCTATCTTATTCAATTTACACAATCGCAGTCAGTGGAGCCGTGAGAAATTGACTACGAAGCAATATTTGGCTCATTCCAGGCTCCATGCTCCAGGTTGGACCTCTTCAAGCTTCCGATCGTGGGATCAAATCTCCGACTTTCAGTACAACAGCTCGTGCTCTATCTATTACGCCACCGATCGCACGCATACATCCCTCGCGCCAATGCCAATTGCCCGTTTGCGACCACTAACGCATGGGCCACGTCTCATAGCATGAGCGATAGCGGGTACTCTCGCATGCCAGTTTCCATTTCGCCAGACTTGTAAATGTATTTCGCCTGCGTCAGGTTGCATATGAGCAAGATGATCATACAAGCGACGCTAGTTTCTCCACTTCTTCCCTGGTGGCAACTAACGCTTTGAGTAACCCAAGTCTTTTCTCGGAGCACCTAACGTTACGTTGACGGAATACAACACTGTGTCACTTTATGGATATGTCAAGCTCATAACGGAACAAGCTATCACGTTCCTACAATACACAACAGCTCGTCTTACATAAGCATGTAGGCCTATCTCGTAAAGCTTTGCAGACCTCCAACAATTCTGATTAGCCAGCTACCTGCGAAATTCCTCGCACAGCATCGATTCCCTGAGTGCGTGGGACCTGCATATTTAATTTCTGTGTTTCATCATGTGTCATTTGATTTTCTTTTGCTTTATAGGTGCAGGTACCTTAATTTTTAGTAGGCAAAACGAGGTGATCACTTTCAATTGACGCAGGGGTGATTTACGTTCTCGTGCGGTCAATTGAAGCCCAGGTGCAGTGTGAGTAGCTGAAGGAGGACTCGGAGGGCATTAACCGCTGTGATTAGCTTTGTGGCCATTTCATCTGCGCGGCCGTTCCCACATCTACGGCCGTCTTGGAACCGATTGAACGCGTACGTCATGTGATTAAATCTCTTGTCAAGTGCGTGGTGGCAAGATTGTTAAATATCCGATACTAAGTTTGTCACTGTACCATACCACGAACAGCGCTTGTATGATTTGATGGGCTGTTTTGAAGCCGAAGAATATTGTGGCATGTTAATGTGGTCGCCGACAAGTAAATTGAACTGCATTTGTTTTCTTGAATTTTTCTTTTTTGCAGCACGCAAGTGCAGCAGAGTTTTAACTCCATCGCTGTAGTGCTCTGAACTACAACTATACGTCGATCGACTGAGTATCCGTGTTCCAAACGGATCAGTTACACCGTTTGTGACTTAGCATTATACTTAGCAACAGTTACGCATTTCTCACTGGAAGGGACACCATCAATATTTGGAACTTTGACGCGACCTTAATAGGCTTTTAATATGTCTGCACATGCTGTATTGCGGAGACGCAGTTGACGTGCAATGTGCTTTATAAAATGAGTCATCATCTAGAACCTAGGTTACCGGACCCGAAGGAACCCTGTGGAGAACGCTATAGCAAAAATCCAGTTCCTTATGTCTAGGAGTCTTTAAGAAATAGCTTTTGAAAACGATAGCCAGTGCACTTTTGAAGGCCAAAAGTGCACTGCGCGTGCACTTTTGGCCCACTTTCTGTCTCTCGGAGTTATCTACCCTTTCATTCTTAGTGTAATCCACTCACAACGGCCATCGTTGCAATGCCGCCTACCAGCACTATATTCGGATCACATCCCTGCCTCCTTATATATCTTTTTCGTACTCTTTTTCTTCCTCTGTGAAGTTCAGGCATAGTGCACGTTCATACGGAGCTGCTGCGTTAATTTTCATTGCAATATTTGGGACAAAATTATGACTAACCCCGAAACACTGATTCTCTTTGCACATTTATCATGTTCTGTGCTTGCGCCAAGCGATATTGTTGGAACTCCCACTCCCGAATAACAGGCCGTGGAGTTGCGAATGGTGACATGGGCGACTTATAAATTTTTCCAGGGTTTCAAAGTAAGCTAGTCGTGAAACATTACGGTACCCCCTTGAGCAATATGAAAGGAGACACCCAGATTGCTTTCAAGAGGCAGTAGTGGCTAAACGCAAATGCCTTGCACACGCAAATGCTGAATGACACTAGATTTTCAACAATAAAGGCACTTGTTAAAAATGAACACGTCGAATTTTATTCCACGTAACACGAGTAATCATTCCTTAAACATGAATTTGGCGTTCCTCCTTATATATTCACGACTGTACACTCTGAACGCCTTTTAGGGCAACTTATCAAATCGACAGACTTAAGACATCTCCGAAATTATGTACTGTAGGTAAATGCGGCAAGCTCGCAAAGCGGATCCTCGCAACGTCAACTTCCACCGCTACGATTGTGCCTGCTGTGAGCACGAGGTCGCGGAATCGAATCCCGGCCGCGACGGCCGCATTTTTATGGGGGCGAAATGCAAAAAACGCCCATGTGCTTGCGTTGTAGTGCACGTTAAAGAACTCCAGGTGGCCAAATTAATCCAGAGCCCTCCACTACACCGTACCTCGTAATCAGAACTGGTTTTGGCCCGTAAAATATCAGAAAGAAGAATACCTGTTGTGGACTCTCAAATATGTGCACACAGGCTACCACTCTCGCAGTCATGCGTGGCACGCAAAACTGTGCACAACTTGGCCAGCACCAACATTGCTCGATAGAGCTCTGTGGTTAGCACGGACGGCTCCAAACTGAAGACTCTCGCAGTGGCAAGACCACGGTCTCTAGCGGCCCGGGAGTGGGCAAATTTATTGCAGAAGCAGCGAGAACTGAGCGCCTTGTAATATGTTCATGATTTGTCAGCGAAACGAGACAAAGACAAAAAAGAATAGACGATGACAAGTGATGTACATCAACTGACGTTTTCATGCAGACAGGTGGCCAATATATACAACGCAAATTCAACTCCCCACCCCGTCACCTCAAAGCAGGAAAAATAAACTTATCTGGCAATTTAGCGGTAAAAGCGTGAGAAATACGTTGGCACTACATGACACACCTTTGAGATTACCGATCTATGGTTTAAACCGCGTTCACCACATTGCCAAGTGGTGTCGAGGAGCTTACTCGACACACGTACTGGCTCTTCGAGGAGCGAAGTGTTACTGACAGTGGTTCGGATCAAAGCACGGTCAGTTGCATTATAGATGTGTACCTCGACCATGTGACCGGCTTCCAACACTTCGCACACTTCGTAAACGCGCGCCTTTCCCCCTTTGACTCGCCTAATGCTAACGCATTAAATACCAACATCTCTTACGACAGCACTGCACACATAACGTGTGATTAAACATGATTCAAAAAGTTTAATTCATGTGGTGTTACAGTAATCGAGGCCTGGCTTACGCATTCTGCGCACGCTTATGGATGTGAAAAGCTGCAGCTATCTCAAGCGCCCACTGACCTCTGTACCTCATAACGACAACGATACTATTGGAAAGGATGTGCAACTACAATAGTGACGTGATGTGTGCGGTGCTTTTGCACAAAATGTTGGTTTCATTTATTTCTCCCGCTCTGGGGAGCGGGAGGTGCAATCTGCTTTGTATATGTTAGCCACGTGTTCGCATGAAAGCTTCAGTTCAGACAGCGCTTGATACCATCTCTTCTGTTTAGTCTTTGTCTCGTTTCAGCGCTGACAAATCATCGGCAACCTTATTATCTTGCTACCCGCAGTGGTGGCTTAGAGGCTATGGAGCTGTGCTGATAAGCACGAAGTCACGGGTTCAAATAGTGGCCGCGGCGGCCGAATTTTGACAGGTGCGCAATGCATGGAGGCCCGTGGATTAAGGGACACGTTAAATAATTGACTAGGTGGTCAAAACTGATCCAGAGTCTTCACAATATGGCATGCCTCATAATCAGATCGTGGTTCCTGCGCGCAAAACCCGATAATTTAGTTTTTTTACTGTTTCGATTTACTCACGCCCTGAAATAGAAGTGGAAAATGGTGAATTGGCTTCAGATTGGAGATAGCGGCACAACACAAAAGAACGAACCGACGAGAAGATCCTATAGTTTCGAGATCCTAAGTGCGGTTGAAGTAATACTGTCTTGACACGTTATTTTTAGCATGCATCAGTCGTCAAAAGTACGTCACCAGATACCTTTGTTTTCTTCGTGGGAACGAATTCCGCGCTTCTCACGGAATGCAGAAGGCAAAGCTTGACTGAAAGCAGAGCGAAGCGCATGCCGACGCAATTCCGCGGTCCTGCTCCAAAAGGTAGGTAGGTGTACGGCAGGATGGAGCCGACGTTTTCTTCGCTGAACCTAAGTGGAATAAACGGTTTTATAAATAGGGGTGCTTATATTGTCAGTTGTCGTGACTGCGAAGAATAAGGTACTGCTTGAGGCGTGAGGTAGGACATTTACTTTTGGTTGGGCGAATTTGTGCCCAGCAAAACAAACACTTAATGTACAACGATAGCAGCGAACACAGTCGTTGGTCGTCAAAATCAGATTTTCGAGCCAATTTCTTCGGCTATACTGCGTATCCCACATAATTTGTGCCAAGATTTATATATATGTATATGCAAGTGCCCCGTAGCTGGACAGAACCAAGGTAACGTTGCTTGCCGTAGCTTGGATAGTCAGGCTATTTTGTACTTCGCCTAATTATGGAATTACTCATTCATTAATCAACTGCTCAAATATACAAGTTACGTGGGCCGCATGGTATATGCAAGGCTCGTCGTATATTCCAGAGGGATCGGTAGCGCTCGCGTGCGTTAGAGAAAGTGCACCACTATTCGCATCGCGCACGTAATCTGATAAAAGCTTATTTTGCAGTAGAATAGGTGACCACATTCGAAAAAGATGTGAAATGGGAGTCTGCGTCTTGTGCTGAGCGATAACCTCACAGCCGTGGGCAGCCCATGAAAAATGGTTGCCGAACAAACATACATATATGTACCTGAAGCTTAACCAAAGCATAGCCAATACGTGTCAGTATGAAGGGAATAAGCTGGGTAGCAGGGAGCCCATTAGTTGGGAAGAAATTGAAAAAATTATACGCGTCTACCATTCGCCCCACGTCCTTCCCGGTCATTTACAGAACTTTTTTCTTGACTTTGCACATGGCGGAGTGTAAAGCGATGATTCACAGTTAATGTCTTGTGCCGTTGCTTTGAATGAATTGACTAACGTTTTGTGAAAACGCTATCGCAAAAAATGTTAATTGTAAAAAAAATGTTCAGAAAATTGTTTCAGTAAAGTGAGCTCTTCAATAACACAATGGTGCGTTTTGCATTGGTTGCTGCATATCTTTCCTTGCCATCGTGCATTCACTGGTAATCCTTCTGGAAGCTTTTTTTTGTTCATAATCGTGCGTTACAGCTTAAAAATAAATATTCCTCATAGCAGAAGAATCGAAATAACTGAGTGGCTCGATTTCATTTACTTACAACTCGAAGTCAAGAGGCAATGAAGCCAAGTCCTTTCTTGCTTTCTTGTCTCGTGGCCTTTTTTGTGTAACTTTTTTGGGAGGACGAGTCGAAATACTATTATGGAGGCAAGGCTTTGTTATGAGTTAATGCTTTTTTATCTGCTGATGTCAAGTTTGAAACTATTTCTTGAGTAATGTACAGCTTTGATTTTGTGCGACTGGCTATCCCAAGAAACCTGATAATCGATGCGATCGAATCCTACAGAATCTGAAGCAGCAGGACGCAGGGTGCATCAGCAGGGTATGCATTGCTGCTCGCTCAAAAAAGTGCTGACACAGGCACAGGTGCCTCCGCATCGAGAGAAACTGTGTTGTTGTCATCACATAACGTGTTCCACTCCACTGTGTCCGCGACGAAAGAAGCCGAAAAAGGTGGGTTGAACTCAAAGCTACAGAAGTTAGCTGGGATGATCTGGCATGCAGAAATTCAATCGTTTTATTTTGACTCCCACTTTTTCAATTTTAAATTTCTTATTTTTATTTTTGTGCCTTTTATGTAACATGCCGCCAGTGCGTTCAACAACACTGGTTAAAACTCAAAGGAAGGCAACCACATATTTTCAATTTCTTTCGTACGTCAACGACATCTTCAATAGTACTTCAATCTATTATGCAGGAAAATTTCATATCGCCCACCAGCCCTCCAATTCAAATGTTCATTCAAAACTTTTGTTGCTTGAATCCGTGGCGTATGCGGATAATGAAGAACCTTGGCTTCAGGTGCAGCAATGATGATCTGGTGAGCGATGGACAAAAATGGTTATTAGAATTTTATAATTGGTAGAGAAAGTATCTTGTAATTGGAAGGATACAAAGATAAACACAGCATTTTCGCAGTTGGATCATTAGCGCATCAGCCGGTATATATATTTCTGTCGACTAATTACGGGGCTTTTTAATTTAACACGGTTGCCAAAGCAGCATTTACATTCGCTTTAGGGGCGTGGCGCCCTCGTTACTGCGACGTGCTTCCTCGACGTCTCATGAAAAGGAGGTTTCGTGATCTCACGACCTCACTACTGCTGAGCTCCCACAAAAAAGTTAACGAATAACGCAAACGTGGAAATTCTAATCTAACCATACATAAATTAATAATACTCTTATATCACCATCTTTCATGATGCGAAGAAAGAATTATTCTTTCGTTTCGATATATTACGCAGCTTAGGTTTCAGAAAAACACTATCACATGCCGCGGCCGGCGTTCTACATAATACTTACTCGTTCTCAAGAAAACTGCGTATACTATCGAAAGTGACAGTTGCTAGGCAGCTCAACAGGCAGTTCATGTCATACGCTGCACAACTACGCTTTCTTGATAAGTGTGCACAGAACCACGATTTAAAGAAATAATACCAAGGCTTCTGTGCATACAATCAAGGGTATGCACCGTGTAACCAAACATTACCGAGCCTGCACCGGCCACAAGAGAAACCATAATTTACGAAGGTAATCTTTTACGTTTTCTGTGCACGTATTGCAGCAGAGAGCTCCCCTTCAGCTAGTAGACACAGTTATACCTAGATACACTAATGGCATATTCGAGTGGTCGTTTCAGAGCGCTCTAGCCGTGCTATAACTGTTTTAAAAAACAAATTTAAAGCTGTATTACGACAATAACTGGGTATGGAAGTGATGATCCTGCTTCGTTATCATCAAAGGAACCCGTTCTTGCAAATGGTAATGCTTAATAACTGTTTTACATGACCTTTGTAGCGCTACCAGAGCGCTCTAACACGACTACCCGAATATGCCATAAATGTGCAATGAGCACTCCTGTCTGATCATTCGGAAAGAGTCAACAGCTTTGTGCCAATATACATTCTGTAAAGAACTGCTGTACAAACCAGCTGAAATCTGTTATGGTGGCACGGAGGTTGTCATGCAGGTTGTGAGGGTCGTATTTTTTTATCAGGCAGAAGAGTTGACATATTAGTACAGGCGCCTCTTGTGATATCGCGGCAGATTTCTGTGTGATATTTGCTTCTTCGCCACGAAAGCGTAAGGTTCGTCGCGTGTGCAGCTTTCTGCCATGGCTATCGATCTAACTTTTTACAAATGACTCTCATTTCTTCATTTGGCACTACAACACTGTTAATTTTTGCAGTATTTCTTTTGTGAGTGGTGATCCTCGGAAGTGTGTATGTTTCGGTCCTTTACGGCATGCCCTTCTAACGCGCTACAAAATGCCAGGGTAATATCCCTATTAAGCGTCTTGATAACCGTGCACGTAACAGCGGCTGCTGATTTCAATATCTTGGGGGAAAATATTGATGTCGACTAGTAGTTCTGCGTCACAGCCGGAAACCTTGAAGGCCGGGGTATCCAAACATGAACGCCGAACTAATGGCACAGTTCCACAAATTACGATCGGCCTCAGGCTCGTTAAGTGACGGAAGTCATAATTTCAAAACGGCGCTTGCTTTCCCAAGGAGTGGGAAGCAATTCGTCCTGTTTTCATCAAGCACTCACGTGGGCTATTAGGGGGATGCACACCAGGTTCCATACGTCTAGCGCCGTCCAGAACCAAAACTAATATTATATATATGGCCCCAAAATGTACCCCGTATCCTTTTACATACCTGAAACTGAGCTTAGAAACACTGAACCTTTCGCAGTTGAAACATTTATTTATACACCACTATTCTTAGCGCTTCTAGGCATTCATTGCCATCTCAAATCTTATGCTCATTCGAGTTTATTCCAGTTAATTTCTTTTGGTGCAGAATTGGTGAGTTAAATATTGCTTGTGCAGCCTAGCAATGTGTTTCAATAATTCCGATGCAGGCTCCAAAATAGAGCCCAGGGTGAGTTCATATAGTTCAATAGAGCCCACGGTGCTCGTACTGCAATCAGACCATCACTGTATGATTACAGAAACGACAACTTCGCCCCAGAACCATATACGTCATAAACCATTGGCGGCGTAAGGCATGTCGACCTTTTCTGGTCGGATTATTCCTGAAAATACAAATTTTTACAGGAAATATTCGATATCAAGAAAAACAAAAAGCAAACATTTTACAGAAATGTGGATTCAGGACAGCCTATTACATAATTTGTCAAACTTGTGCGGCAGATAACCGTATCTCTCCGTGATATTTAATAACTGTCCATGCGTCACACCATGCTGGGGTTAGGCGTATGGGCTGTATATTTCGACCTTGCTGTGCAATGTGCCCGAAAATCTTCAAACAATCTGTCCTCATGTTTGACGCAATTCTGATTGCGAACTAGGAAGTCCTAAGAAGAACATGCTGCTTGCAACTCAGTAGTTTGTTTTTGGCAGTTTATGAAATGAAAATAAACGTACAGTACATTGCCAAAAACTGCATTGTGATTTTTTTCCTTATTTTCCCTGTTTCTTCTGGATGCGAGTGATATAAAATTTTCTCTGCATTGAAAAGTTGCGAGCCAGAAAAGGTTAAAGAAAAAAATTGTAGAAGCATAATATCGCGTGCCGGGAGCAGATAATAAAGGCACCCGACCACAGAGTGTATTTGACAAATTACCACCACCAAGACCGCCTTATTGGCACGGCTGTATATTGAAATCTAACAAGTTATTTCCTGTATATGCCGCACCAATAAACCGAATAATTGTCGACCATTGAGCTAGCGAGAATGATCATGGAAAATGTTTGATTATAACGGGTGCATCGGGGTTAAGCGGCGGTCAAAGTTTTTTGTGTCTATTAATGTTGGCGCCAATAATGTCATCCGAAGCTTTCTACTACAGGAACAAATAGCAAGCGTTCTCAGTGACACATATGGACAAAGTTGTAATAAACTGACCAAGGTTTGGGAGGCCGATTTTGGGCCATAGTACTAGTCTGGCTCATATGGGCATTAGGATGCAGAACTTCGATGGTAAGATCTGCCTGTCTATCTTGACGTTGAAAACCACAAACTTTTTTTTATTCAGCATTGATTCAGACACAGTGAATGTCTTGGATGGCAAGAATAAAGGCAGAACATTGTTTGCCTGACTAAGGCCCTGTCACCCCTACATTCCTCAACGGCAAGGTAGCATATCATAAAATATATTATACAAACATATCAATAGCATGGATTACACATACATAACATACATTACAAACATACGTGCATTAAATACAAGAATCATTGTACAACTTTCCGAGTAGAAACAGTTTAGGTCCAGCATAGTAATATGAATACGAAAAAAGTTTTATATATATACAAGCACAATATGAAACCGGCTTAATATAATGATACATAAAACACAAAAGATACCAATTAGCACAACGTCAATCAGAAATGGAAAGCAAATATTTTTTCATAGCACTTTCAAAATAATTTATTGATCTGAAGTTTTGCGCAACAGTGATCGTGTTAGGGTGTGCATTTACGAAGAATGGGACTAAGTATGCTGATTGGTTTCTACCGTAGTTGGTCCTGCAAAATAGAACTCTAATATGGTCATGCCTGAAATTGTATTGGATGTAACTTGAGAGGTACTTTTGATAAAAACTGAGTGATTTTTTCTCGAGTTCGTCTCGTATGTATATTGCGAGCTTAAGTTCGTATAGTTGATTAATTTTTAAAAGTCCATGCTTCAAGAAAAAAGGTGCCGTGTGATCACGGGGTCCAAGATTTTCAACAACGCGAACTACTTGTTTTTGGAGACATATCAGCCGATCCAAGTCTGATTGGTATCTCAGTTATTGGTATCATACCTAAAACCTGATGTGATTATGGCGTCTTTTGAATAATTTCTACGCAATAACTCCTTCTGTTTTTCAGAAAAACGTTCATGTGCATGAATAAATTCTCAGAACGTGTCGAGAACTTTGAAGCAAAATTGCAACAGCGTTTTATAGGAAGCGTCATAAAAAGTGATAAGGAGACATTGCTGATTCTATCTCGAAACTGGCGCCTCCGGAAGCGCCTACATCTGTCAGCATATGATTCTTTTTTGTTTTAACTAGTCTGAGCAAAAGAAAACGTTTGGCCCTCAATGACTGACATTGCGTTACAAGACGTTACAACTATAGCGTGGCCAAGTGGCCCCACAAAAGTTAAATTTGTATCTCACTGTTCTTCAGTTGTGCAGCCCTGACTTACATATTTCCGTATCTTCATCTTTTTGTTAGACTAGATTATGTGACTCTTGTATGCACTAATTTTATAATTATTATTATTCTTGATAAGGAGTGTGTTTACCATTATGGATCTCTTGTAACATTGCTTCACTCTGAGTGAACATGTTGGGTCGTGCATTGGTGAATGCAAATTTTTGTGATTTATTGCACAAAGACATCGCTCTGCTTGTAGGTTTTCTCTTCCGCAAAGTTTGTTTTGACCTATGTAAGCCTCTTTAAGCCCCAATTGTTCCATGTAGAAGATTGGTGATACATTCCGCCAATTCAAATACAAGCTTTCTGTAGAATTCCAGTTGGCCTCTGCAGAGAGTTTTGGGAAGAAGTAATGAATTCAAAGCTATCTGTAGCTGTTCATTGAGCGACAAGTGTATATTTTGTTTGCCTGCATTCCGCTAGCATATGTGACTTCCATCCATATACAGCCCGCCAGTTTATTGCGCAATTCATAAAAGATGGTTTTGCGAAGTACTTTGTAAGTGGTTCTTGTTCATACCAAGCTTTCCGGCAACGTCGAGCGCCTTCCCTATAATTCAAAAACCAGTTTCTTATACTGCCTTTTTGTGTGTATGTGTGTGTCTGTGCGTGTGCTTTCACCTTCGAAGTTGGAATAATCTAAACTAACTGTCCTATTACCACTGACATGTTTTCGGCTCCTTCAGAATTTATCTAAAAGCAATCGCCCTCCAGAACACACGATAAATGACTCTGTTTACTACAAACGTTAAATAAGTCTGAGAAAGCAGGTCGGTAAAATCGACAAACGGGTGGTTTCTGCGTCAGTACATCTCCTAGTCTGTACATGTCTTTCCTGCTGCTTGACTACTCCCAATAACAAAGCAACTAGCCCAAGGCTCCATTCTGGTATTTTGTCTATTTGTACCAAGTGCTGCAAATATCTTCATGCGTTCGCCATACGTAACTTATATTTATTGAGTTGTACTAAGTCTTTTCTCATAAAGCATAATCTTACCTGTCTGGATTGAATTTTTCCGGATCTGGGAAGAGTAGAGGGTCATGGTGCATAGCGTAGGCAGGCACGACAACAGAGCAGCCACTTGACAACTTGATTCCTGTCTCACCAAGGACGTAATCTTTGCTGGCAATCCTTTGGAGCCTAAATATAAGTAAAAAATTTCAGCCCTTGTAATGTGCATTGTTGGACGACTTGGTACATGTTCAGAGAGTGGTAACAAGCGGAAAATTGACAAGCATGTCCCTCGTCCCTGTGTCCTCCCTCATTCCTATCAATCTTGTTGTTACCACCCTCCAAATAATAAACCCGTCCTGTAAATCAAACACTATGTAGAACGCTCTGTGGACCTAACTGAACGTCCTGGTTAACAGTTTATTTGGTCAGAAAAACAACTCATCCTGACCTCGCTGCAGGTGGATACATCCGTAGAGTCTCCGACAAGACGCAGTGCAGATACTTCAACCTAGAAACAACATCCAGACTTGGATCGTTGCCCTGGGCAAACAGGCGAGAAGAGAGAAGGAAGAATTCACGTTGCTGTTAAGCCACCAAGGTTACTCAGTGGCTGTCTACGGGAGGACTTTGCTTGACATTGATTATTTTGTTATGGAGTTTCACAAAGACAGTGAATGCATAAATGAGAAGCATTCTCACAGGGCACTGAAAAGCCAGCCAAGAAATAAACACGTAACAAGATCTTGAATTTGCTGAGCCTCAATAGCAAATAAGTGCAAGAAATCCGCGCTCACAGCACACAAATCTCATGAATGATGGAGTGAACATGCACGTGTCTCTTTTTTCCAAGTAATATAGGTATGCAACGCGTCCACATCTATACAGTCATAGAGTTAAAATGTAAAATGAATAAGAGCCAAGCAAACAAAAAAATCGCGGTAGCTTGCACTAGTGGCGCAAGGCGGAAGACACAGCGGAGCTGATCGGTTCCTAGCTGGTCATGGCTATACGAAGTGATGTTAACTTATACGCAGTAATGCCAAGTGATGCTAAGTTATACGAAGTGTTTAAGTATTTCCTCGTGGTCGGTGGCGTCGGGGAACGCCTCGCGAAGCACTTGCAGTCCGAGCACATGTAGGGGAAGTGGAGCGAAAGCTTTGCACAGTGTACAGGCGGCGCGCAGCAGACATGCCGGGATGACGTCACGGCACATGTGCAGTAGCGCGCAGCTGGTGGGAGTTCGGCGGAGCCGCCGCCAGAGCCGCCTGCTACAGTCACGGACACCGCGAGCGTTCGGCGCCAATGCGGGGAAACGGAGAAGCGCGGTTGGCGTCGGCAGCACCTCTGCGCGTTTCCGCGTTGGTGCTGCTACAATTTGTTTCTCTTTCTCACGCTATGATTTTCTCTTTCTCTATCGCGAGCATAGCGCGCGACGCGCACTCTCTCTCGCTCTCATTTTCTATGTCTCTCTCCCGAGCATAGCGGCACAACGCTCCGCGAGGTGGTTGCTAGGCAACGCAGTGGCAGGCAGCTGCGGCGTCGCTGGTTGGCATGGCTACGGCGCGACTAGCTTTTCGTGAAACGCGCACGTTTACTGGCTGGCTTAAACAGATTCGCTGTTAATATGCACGTACTATCAACCTCACTGGCTCGTTCAATCCTATCTTCTAAGAAATGCTTGCTCTTTGCGTACAACGTGTACTGATTACATGCTCAGGCACAAGCAACCATACCACGCTATCCACCTCCCTTGGTGGTTTCCAGAGCAACTTCATCTGCGCTTCTTCCAAACAGAAAACATTATCTGAACATGTGTTTTCAGGCACACTCAGGTGCATCAAAGCGCAGGACATTAGACACGCTCCTACATTTATGTTCACAGAGAGCCATGCTTTAAGGTGGCCACCATGTCTTCCGTTTATAGCTGACTTCGTTTATGTCACTTCGAGGTTTATTACCCCCCGTCCTCCTCCTCCTATATGAATGAATCCAGGAAATACAACTAAGGAGGATGGTCTTGTTCTTTTACAAAAGAAACAACTATAAAAGACCAATTATGGATCTATGTTGTGACAAATTTAGCATTCTGAAAAGGCATATATAAATAATTGCTGAAACAACGTGAAACATGACAGAAAGTATATGATCAGTGCCACCATTTTGCGGAAGGCAACGCATCTTTCAGTAAAACCAGTCTAACCAAATACGTTTTGCATCAATGCATCTTTATTTCGGACTGTCGTGGTCTGGATATACTTGTGCCTTCGACCCCGTCCTCCCGACTGATCCTTATCGCGCGGCGCTTCGCCCTTTTTCCCCTGCTTTCAAAGGCTCAGCTGATCAGGTCACACTCCAGTTTGCGTCAGCTAGCGTGGCCTTGAGTCTACTCCTTCGCCTTTATGCCTCCCTGCATGGAAGGTATAATTACCGCTGCTCTTTTCTGCGTGTGGCTGCAGGGACGTAGGAACGCCGGCAGTTGTTCTTACCTCTCTTGCTCTTCCTGCTTCAGATAACGAGGTATTACCCTATCAGACTTCGCTTTAGGAAGTGGTACCACATTGTACCAGAAAAATACGCTACGCAGCAGCTCGGCAGAGGGACGCGCCTAGTTCCTTTTAACACGATAGCGTTTAGGGCCCTGTTGTCGCAGAAAAATACCGGCGTAGGCGTCGGCATTGGTACCCGCGGACGAGAAAATCATCCCCTACCACGTTTGTGTATGCCACACCATTCTATCATTAATGTTGCTCATACCTTGTCTTGCATTCTTGGCAAAGCTATTCCTCGGAATTTTTGAGAATGACAATCTCAAAGCAATGTCATGAAACAAAACACCGACAGCGCATGCCTTTATGTTAAATATTTTCAGACTGAAATATTAAAAGTGCGAAAACAAATACGGAAACCATGTAAAAAGATGTAATTTTCTTGGTGCGGTTGTGCACTATCTCTGGGATCGGCCCCACGCAGGAGGCCGCGTTTCCACCAGAAGCTCGCCCACGTGCATAGCGTGCGCCGCTAGTGTTTACCAGTAACCATTACGGTTGCATAAGCTGCAGTCCGTCGGAACCATGAGTAGCAGTCAGGGATCTTTGAATGCTATTGCATTGCATTCTTAAAAGCGAAGCTTAAGCGTCCTCCCAATTTCTTCCTTCAGCCCTTATTATTTCTGTTTCTTCACTCCAAAAGTCTAACTAACGGTACAGACAGACAGACAGACAGACAGACAGACAGACAGACAGACAGACAGACAGACAGACAGACAGACAGACAGACAGACAGACAGACAGACAGACAGACAGACAGACAGACAGACAGACAGACAGACAGACAGACAGACAGACAGACAGACAGACAGACAGACAGACAGACAGACAGACAGACAGACAGACAGACAGACAGACAGACAGACAGACAGACAGACAGACAGACAGACAGACAGACAGACAGACAGACAGACAGACAGACAGACAGACAGACAGACAGACAGACAGACAGACAGACAGACAGACAGACAGACAGACAGACAGACAGACAGACAGACAGACAGACAGACAGACAGACAGACAGACAGACAGACAGACAGACAGACAGACAGACAGACAGACAGACAGACAGACAGACAGACAGACAGACAGACAGACAGACAGACAGACAGACAGACAGACAGACAGACAGACAGACAGACAGACAGACAGACAGACAGACAGACAGACAGACAGACAGACAGACAGACAGACAGACAGACAGACAGACAGACAGACAGACAGACAGACAGACAGACAGACAGACAGACAGACAGACAGACAGACAGACAGACAGACAGACAGACAGACAGACAGACAGACAGACAGACAGACAGACAGACAGACAGACAGACAGACAGACAGACAGACAGACAGACAGACAGACAGACAGACAGACAGACAGACAGACAGACAGACAGACAGACAGACAGACAGACAGACAGACAGACAGACAGACAGACAGACAGACAGACAGACAGACAGACAGACAGACAGACAGACAGACAGACAGACAGACAGACAGACAGACAGACAGACAGACAGACAGACAGACAGACAGACAGACAGACAGACAGACAGACAGACAGACAGACAGACAGACAGACAGACAGACAGACAGACAGACAGACAGACAGACAGACAGACAGACAGACAGACAGACAGACAGACAGACAGACAGACAGACAGACAGACAGACAGACAGACAGACAGACAGACAGACAGACAGACAGACAGACAGACAGACAGACAGACAGACAGACAGACAGACAGACAGACAGACAGACAGACAGACAGACAGACAGACAGACAGACAGACAGACAGACAGACAGACAGACAGACAGACAGACAGACAGACAGACAGACAGACAGACAGACAGACAGACAGACAGACAGACAGACAGACAGACAGACAGACAGACAGACAGACAGACAGACAGACAGACAGACAGACAGACAGACAGACAGACAGACAGACAGACAGACAGACAGACAGACAGACAGACAGACAGACAGACAGACAGACAGACAGACAGACAGACAGACAGACAGACAGACAGACAGACAGACAGACAGACAGACAGACAGACAGACAGACAGACAGACAGACAGACAGACAGACAGACAGACAGACAGACAGACAGACAGACAGACAGACAGTGAACTTTTACTCAGGTCCTGAGGGACTAGCCGGCGGAGACCCGTTGGGGCCGCCGGCTCGCCGCTGGCTGCTCCCATGTCGGAATCAGGAGGCCAAGCCTCTCCGATCGTTCACGGGCCCCTGGACGGCCATGGACTGGAGCTTGAGTTCCGTACTAGAGATGGCCTCGTCCCAGTCCTGTTTCGCTGGTGAGTGACGTTATCCCCGTAAAGCAGGACACTGCCAGAGCATATGGGCTAGAGTGCTAAACTCCTCCCCACAATCCGGGCACTGTGGTCAATTTCTGTGTTCATCCTGCTTAGGAAACCTCGCGAGGGATATATGATCTCGTCTGAAGCATCCTAAGCGTTATAGATTTGAGCTCTACATAGATTTGGGTGTGGAGGGGGGAAGCGCCTGCGTTCCTCTTTATAGTGAGAGATGATCTCATGGAAGGTTAGTAAAGGGTGGTCGCTGTGCAGAGCTCCTCCGGATCCAATGTGAAAGCCTCACGCCGTCTAACTTCAAAAATTGTTATCGCGTCACATAGAGAAAAATATCTCGAAATCCTACTTAGCTTTTACTTTCCGTGCCATGTGAGAAGAGATCTTTCGGTACTATCGCTCCACTAAATAAAACTTCCATTTCAATAAAACCAACTTTGTTTATGCGCCGCTGTTTCCCTTAGACAAGTGATAACGCGGACACAATGCTGTATAAATAAGCGTTATAGTAGAAAACAAACTCCAGGTGCACGCCAGCAGTGGCTTTCTATAGCTGAATGTCATTAAACATGAACAAGCATGAGGAGCTTACGTGTGTTCAATACATTCATTGACTTCTTTCCGCAGTACGTTTTGGACGTCGGGGTTCAGCGCCAGGAGATATGCGCGTACGCCAATACTGCTGATGTGCTGTCAAGGCCGGCCAGAAAGAACTGCACGCATTGAGCCAGAGCTTCTGTTTCTGTCAAACCTAGAGGAGTAAAATAAGATTTTATCGCAGCTTTTACGCTTTTAAGGTTCTAGACCTAGGCACATACGTCCGAAATTAAAACTCAAGCATATCAATAATGCGTAGATATGAATTAACATTATCTTGGTAGCAGTGAGTAAGGAAAAAACCATCAAATACAGAGCATCTTTAATACATTTGACAGGGTGGTGTCAGGCACTGTCCCAAGTTTTGTGTTCGGTGTTTTCCATGAGCGTAAAAACTGAAGCCACCACTGCTTAACTTGAATCTTTGACAAAATAATGAAACTAGCGTACTCTCTTTGATGATGGTTTAGGCTGTGGCGCCATTAGTTCAAACATTTAGTGGATTGTATGTGGGAATTCGTGCCAAACGAAGCTTTCTGTCATGTTAACGCAAATGTTACCCAAACGTAACGCTTATGGTGCTAACCTAATGTTTATCCAAATACAGCACAATAACACAGATGTAACACAATGACGGAAGTGCTTGAATGTAGGTTCAACGTTCGTTTAAATGAGGCAAAGATACTCGCTAAATTTATTAGACACAAGGCAAGTGTATTTTGGTAGTTCGCACAGTCCATATTGTTATCAGCACATCACAAAGCCCAGTTTTTTTTTTCCTTTTTTTCACGTTACCTATCGTCAGAAATTTCAGCGTTCGCAATCGCCCATGCGAGTTCAACCAGTACAATTGTACAAGATTACATGCGTGTCGTGTCATAAATAGAAGCGATGCGCAGAACAAACTGTGCATGGTATCTTCTCTAGTATCTTCTCGATGGTGTTGTTGGCTTGGCACAACAGTGTCAAGCGGCATGTGCGTCGCAAAACACGAAACCTATAGAGAAACGTTTAGCTCGCCAGTCTCAGCAATAAACATTTCCTACCTTGTCAATGTCAAACACATGGTCAATCGCTCGACCAGTTCGCTAGCTGTATTGACTGGCTAAGGTAACAACAGCTAGCAAGACGTACACGAAAGTGCAACCCATGAAAGTAGCCGACCACTCGTTTTCTAGTCTTCTTCTGTCATCGGTAATGCCTCCGGCGAACACCTATGGCCCCTCGTCATGGCTGTTGTCGGAACAAGGGGTCGCTGCCCCAGATGCGTACTTAACAAAGCGCAGAGCACGGAACAGTGCTGAGTCACTGCCGATAGCTACCACGCGTGGTTGTTCGACTTCGTGTTTGCAATCTCACATACGCTCGCATTCTGTATCACCATTCACAACGTAACGAGGGCATTCTTGTTACCATCGACATTGCACATTCGCGGCCTCTTCTTTCCCACGCCTAATACAGCGCTTGCCCCGTTTTCCCATTCACGTGCTTTCAAGTATTGCAAATGACCTATACAGTCGGCTAATTCTGTCACCGACTTATTTACTTCTCTCTTAGCAGCCATGTTTGAAGGAATTAACTTGATCGTCATCTTCAATTCATGCCCTTGGTTGTGTCGCGCCGCAAGAAACAGAAAGCCATAACTGCACACATTGTTGCACCTTCATGGTGCCCTAACGTTTAATACGGGTAAGATTTGTGAGTGGTGGATTAGCGAGTGTGTGGTCGTCGTTAGTGGGCAATGCTCTCTTGTCTACACGATAAGACAGAACCAGTCGGCACCTACAAAGAAGGCGCCAGCGGCAAAAAAGCTTCGTGATTGTAACTTACTGAAGAGGACCCCAACACAACAAGTCACAGGGTCCCTTAGGTTATCCGTAAGACGACTTGAAGTAGTAAGCCTAAGTGCCGATGTATTACCCAGTTTAATTTGCCACATTAATTAGTCACTTTATTTCACTGAGTCATCCAATTCATTCGCCGAGTTATCCACTTTAATCGCTGAATCATCCACCTTAAGACGCTGAGTCATGTACGTTCATCGCTTTGTTATTCCTCTTAATTCGCGTTGATTCCACTTAATTCGCTTTGTAATCCTTCCTAATTCGCTTCATTCCTCTTAATTCACTTTTCATTCGCCTTAACTAGCTTTGATTCGTTTTAATTCACTTATCATCCTCTTACTTCGTTGTGTTATCCACTTTCATTCGCTTTGATGACTCTTAATTGACTTTGATTCCACTTAAATCGCATTGATTCACCTTATTTCACTTTTATTCCTCTAAAATCGCTTTGTCCTATTTCCTAATTCGCTTTGATTCTTTTCAGTTCCCTTTGTCATCTACTTATGCCCAGTGATGCTGTGGCCCCCTTTAACTGCCTTTAATTCGCTGAAGAGCTCACTAATATTTTTTATGCAATACGCGCTGACGGCATGTTTTAGCTCAAGGACTTTGAAGGTCGACTGAACGATGAGACATATAAGGCTTTCGCCTTAATAACTTTAGTGATTTAGAGGTGGAATTGGAGCCTAAATACAATAATTTCACCGACATTTCTAGGGCATTAACGGACCACTTGTTAGTCTAGAAAACGACTCCGTCTTCATATAGTTGACTGGAGAGAAAGACTCTGAGAATGATAAGTCAACAATCAATAGGTCCTGACTACACTACATTTGCAAGCAGAAAAAACATAATGATCAATGACAATGCATAAAAAGTCGCCGTTCCATAAAATACGAAAGAAAATATTTCCGCGACAGTATTTATCACTTACGTCTCGCTCCAAACAGAACGTTGCACTTTGCGTCGGACCCTAAGTTGAATACTTCTGAATTCGATTCTGGAGCGCCTTCGCCACCATCACTCAACGTTCCTTCTTGCGCGTCTATCATAAGCTGAAGAAAGTCATCGTGGCGCTGCAAAATGTTAAATAAGGGCATATGAAAGTTCCGTTCACTAACAGACTTATTTCAAAGCGCGTACAATAACCCGTAAGCGCACAAAAAGAAAACGTGTATTACCACAAAGTCAATGCTTATTCTTCGGAAGAGTGTGAATCCGTAGCCAGTAGAGCGTATGATTTATTTTGAATTTAGGCGTAACAAAGAATAACTACACACCGAGAACAACGCCTTAAATAATTAATGAAGAGTGCTAAAACAGAGATTCCAGTGACGTCATCCAGAGGAGTATAAGCAATTTTCTCATGCTAGCAAATTTGGGAACGACGAAATTTGGAAATGTTGCCGGCATGGTCAAAAACAAAGCATATCGCTGGCATTAGAATTTGATTTCGCTTCACGGTAGGGCCAAAAATGATTAGTTTCGTTCAGCAATATACCTGAATATTGAATATATATACTTTACAAGCACTAAATATGCCAAATTAACCTCGATTTTTTTATTATGATTGATCATATGATAGCAACCGAGAGATTCAGTTTTTATTAACACTCATTTGAAGGAAACAGTTCATTAATACCAGGTAGTTACCTGCATTTTTTCGCACAATGAATTTAGTTATCGATGAAAGATGAATATCTAATCAACTGATGGGGCAAAGTTACCCCTCATCGATAAATAATTGGTCGTTCACTGATACACAACTTATGTTTCCTACGCTTTCTCAGCCTCATTTATTTCTTGACGTCTTCGTTTTCGCTTTCGTCACATGAAATTTTGTCGCGCATTTTCTGCTCATCCGCGGTGAGTGCAGCTATTTTTTCCTAACATTTTCCATTCGCGTCTGCTAAAAAAACTTCAATGCTTGTGGGTGTGTTGGCTGTCGAAACAACATTCCTACAACCTTACTTACTTGCAATTTTCGACACTGTGGCGACACTTAATAGCAGCATGTCATTACTGCACCTTCACATTACAGGATGTTAAGACGCAGGCAGCAAATAATAAACTTTGCGGAATTTGAGCGTGTCTGGCACTTCTGCTTTTCAAGCATCTAAACAGCCGTACAAGGTTTTTTTTTCCAGCAGCTCTTTCCAAGTCATAATTAGAGCACCTCATACAGTCACAGTAGTATCACAGTTTTATGGAGACCATTGTGCTGCCTCCGTGATATTCTTCCATACACAGCCTTAACATTTTTATTCAAACAACTGAGTGACATGCATTACCAACAGCATGCATTCCAACGTGCTACACGCCACAACATGCGCTCTAACAAAACAGTCTTTCATATCAGTGTGTTGACTACTGTATGTCTTTCTATTGATGTAAAGGGCTCAAGAACACCTGTAAAGGCCCCATTTCTTTACTCTGTGGCGATTGTACCAACTTTAAATAAATATTGATTGTACCAACTTTAAAATAAGTATACCTCAGCAGGAACAACCATTTTTAGGAGGGTTCACATAAGTACCTCATTTTGTCTCTTCTTGACAACGGCAAGTGTGAAGTTGTTGAGATACTCAAAGGCTCTGGGGTCAAACACCTTCATTCGGAGCGAAGTCACCAGCCCAGGAAACAACACTAAAATAAATATATTCTTGCATAACGAATTTTCGAAAACGCTTTTTCACAAAAATTGCAGGATTTCAGAAACAAAACAAAATTAGCTTAGACAAGTTATCTTGTACGTTGGCACTTTGTACGCGATGAACATCAACGCTATGTTGTGACTTTCAACAGCTCTTGCCATTAGGTTTTCATCAACCGGAATCTGAATAAAAATTATTGATAGCTTTCTCGAAGGTCGGAGCTCTTTACACAAACTTTTTCACGCACCTTTGTGCGCAGAAAACATGGACGGAATAATGGAAATTCAAAAGGGACAAATGTTACGGCAACGCGACATCTAGTGGTCCCGTTCGCTGACTATTCCAAGTGAGAAACCTCTCTGCGCCACCGCACATCAATCGCATGTCATGAGCATTCATATGGTTATATAAATAAATGTTTCGAATTCATTTATGAATGTGCTTGCGAAAACCCTAAACGTCTGCATTCGCTGGATATTCCTCAATGTTATATGTGGCAGTACATGTAAGATTGCGGCAACGCAAAGATCGCAAATATACTGCTAAGAAACACGAAGTAGCACACTATGCGGATAAAAATTTAAAAAGGTATTGAATCATAGAGCGTACCATTTTTATACAGCAAAAGAGAAACAATTTTCTTGTAGGATATTTTGCCAGCGAAGGGTCGCCCTATTAGAACACGCCTCTTGAACGAAAGTCATGAGTTGTCTGAGCTGCCCCTCTTTTGTTTACAAACCTAAACTTTACTGCCATTACAGAATGGAATTTCAGTGCTTTAACGAAGATATAAGGTATCTATAGGAGGAGTTATTATACACGCTTTATGTTGCAGATTTTAACGAAAAGAACTGCGTAATTATTTATATCTATCCCAAGCTCTCATGTGCATGCTAAACATGAATGTTTAGCTCGAGTGCTCCTATTCAATGCATGGGAAGTGACGAATTGTTTTTGCTCGTCAAACACTGTACCAAATGTGATGAGGGCTAGCTGTTTAGTTTTAAACAAAATGTTATAATCTAGTGACAGCATCAAGCAAGATTACATATACCCTATTGATTGTTTTGTAAAAATTGTTAAAATATAAATATTTTGATACAAGCTATTAGGCTTGCAATTCTGTAACTCATCATTGAAACGATCATCACAATTTTGTAAACTGTACCTTATTAGACATCTAACACGGCCAAAAATTGTGTATTATACACCCAGCCAAAGTATACCACTTTTTTTGTCAGTGGCAGTTTTGCAAAACCTTTGCACACTGTAATTCTAAATAAATCACGCAAGGCATAAATTCATTGCCACTGACTAGAATTTACCATTTTTCTTTCAAATGCAATATATTTCATTCAAATGGGCCGGCCCGGTTGTCTAAAAAGGGGTTTCTGCGTTTTGCATCTATTGTAGAGGCATTGGAGTTGGCCCCCCGCTAAAAGTGTTTAAATTTAAAGTCTCTTAAAGTGTTTGTCGTTCTCCGTTTACCCTGACCGCACAGTTCGTCAAACGCGCGGTGTCACTCTGAAGCACACTGCGTGCGCATCATAGCTTACTTATTCATAGGCTAATTATTAGCTGTTTATTAGGGACTTTATTAAATACGATTGTATATAAAACGAATCAGGCAAAGATATAAGGTTAAATGGGACCATGTTTACTATTCAGAAGATATGGCCGGTACAACTAGTATGGCGGGACGTTAGGTTAGCCCCACTATATCATCCCTTTCGTCTTGTAGGTGATCGTCTTCTTTGTCCTTCTCGTGGCACCGTGACAATATTATACGAGTAATTGTATGTATATATGTTTATTATACAGTTGAATTGATTCGTCCTGACAGTCTTACCAAATGCCCGAAACCACTTCAGGCAGATACACAGCCTTTAATCCCAGGCTTCTCCACAGTGGTGGCCCGAAAGAAAATTGAAACTGAACAAAAAAATACCAGCAAGGAGTAGCCACACAAAGCTATGCTGCGATGTCGCTTATTGTAGCCCTCTAAAGAGGAATGTGTCCGCCAAAGCTGCCCACCTTAAAGCCATGTTTTATAGTCATGCACTTAACCTCATCATCGTCAGTAATGAACGAGTATAAAATAGTAGTACCGTCATTGAGCCTACAGCAAATCGCTAAATCAAGGTGGATTCCTCCCTCGTCTTGCTGGTGTAGTGGCTTTGGTGTTGCGCTGCTAAGCCTGATATTGCAATATCGAATCCCGGTTGCGGCGGCCACATTTCGATGGGGGCGAAATGCAATAACACCCGTGTATCAAGCATTGGGCGCATGCAAAAAACCGCAGGTGGTCAAAATTAACCCAGTGTCCCCAACTACGGTGTGCCTCATAATCATATCTCGGTTTTGGCACTTGAAGTCCAGGAATTTTATTTAATTTTTAAGCTGGATTCCTCGAAACAAAAGCTTCAAACAGCGCAACACAGGACACAGCGTAAGAACCACCGGACGACAGAGATTAGTCATCGTTAAAATGAGGTCCTGTTGTCAGCTATGGACACAGGCAAGCAGGCGCCCGCTGAAAATGAAGCACAGCACCAACACTCCTTTGCTGTTTATATGCTGCTACTACAGTTAGCATAACTTTCGTAAACGTTCGCGAAGGGAGCTTTGTTTTCAATGCCCATTCTCAGCTTACTTTGCACCGGCTCCTAAAGTTAGCATGTAAGGAACCTAGGCAGCTTGCCGCCAGGGCAACACCAGCACTTTCTCATGCGCTTCCAGAGATTTTGGACGCATGATACCACATGGCTGAGGAGTTCACATATTTGCGCACATTTCCATTATTTAATACTATGGCCAATAAACGGAATCCAAGCTCAAATAAACTTTGCAAAAGAAACGATAACACATTCTTCAGGGCATTCAACATAAAATTGCACCGACAAGTAAAGCTCGACAAGTGTACACCAGCTGTTCTATTACTTAAGTTCATTTTATCGCGATCCGGTGTTAAATTCCGGTGTTGGCATCGGTGTCGGGGGTGTTGCCCGGCAAAGAAAATCATCCCGAACCACACCGACCACGCAGGCTATCCGCGTGGCGCAGAGGCGCTCGTGACCTAATAGAATTTCGCAAAGTAAAGTGCGTCAGAAAAATCGTACGACGTAAGAAAAAATTTCGACGTAACCACAATCTACAGACGTGATAGCGTCGGATTGTAATTTGAGTTTACGAGAAAACTTAATTCCCTTACGCGGAAACTCAAACACACGCCCCTTTTCCCGCCTTTCTACCACTCCTACAGCGGCGCACCGTGGTTTCCTCCATGCAAAAATACCATCCAGATGGCGCGCGCCTTCTCGGCAGCGTACAACAGCGTTGCATGGGCCCTACGGCTGCCGCATGCGTAAGCGAAGTTGGAGAAAAACAAAGCTGCAGTGGCCGGGAAGCCCGGTAAGCAGCCAGGGATCTTTGAATGCTATCGCGTTATAGGGTCCCTGAAACTTTTCGCACAAATTTTGTAGACATGTAAGGTACAGCTACAGTTAAACATTCGAGTCACAATTTAAGAGAAGCGTCTCATATTAAGAGAGCTACGGACGATTACAGGTTACCCTCCTCCCTAGCCATGCATTTCCTTCTAAACTCGTTCGCCGAGTGATCGGGGCTAAGCTCCACCTTCGCTGGGTCTACGTCATGTCGTGACGTACGTTGTCGTCTACTTCCGGTTGTCTTGGAGCCAGCGCGCGAAGGCTCTTCAACCTCTCCGCTAGCCGCCCGGCCGTCGATCCCCAGCGAGAGCGATCAAGCAGCGTGCGTTGCGAGCGTTCTGTCGCAGCGCTGAGCGTGTCCGGTATTCCGGTAACCACAGGCGAGCTGGGTGTTTTGACGGATAGCCAGAGGCGTAAACTAAAGCCTTTCCATACCGCTGTGATGAAGGAGCTTCGTAGACGTACGTGAGCGGCCTGATCGGCAAGATCGGCATGCATGGTCCAGCCATCTGGTGGCGCAGAGCTTAAACAGCCAAATACAGATCTAATATTCCTGTAACCAAGTGTAAAACATCTGAAACATAAAAAGACAACGTGTTCAAGATTACGCTCCTGCCAAAAATTTGAGCCAGCAGCAAAGTAGAAAAAACTTGGTTACCGCTATATTAGCTGTGTGTTTGGTTGAGCTTTCTGCCGCCAGGTGGCTGCACCGTGCAAGCAGTTCACTTTCGCCCCTCCGTTCATCGCGTAAAACGTGGTAAAACGGCCAGTACACTTACGCTTGCGTTCACCTGAATACCGGACAAGCAAAATTTTATTGTGGCAATCCTTTGACGTTAAGTGACGGCCGCAAACCCGTAGATGCTCGCGCCGTTTGGATACCGTCAGCCCGATGCGCTGCAGCCACTCCGCTCCTCTGCTACGTTGCAGCGGGGCACGATGTCGCAGCTTGAAATGTCGCCGATCGCTATGTTTGCAGCCCACAACGCAAGGGCGAACCATGGTGCTTGCGAAAAGAAAGAACAAGGCCAACACTGACCGCGCAGCTCTCGTGAATACGGAGCCTCTTGTAACACAAGCAGACGACACTTTCTGTGGGCCGAAAGTGCGTTTTTGTGGTGATACATGTCCTTGTGCATTCTCTTTATGTTACTCTCTTTTTATAGAAACAAATGAACTAACATCTGAACTATTACGAACAACATTTGTTCACCATAATTTTGGAAAAATTATCGATGACACGCCCTGGACAGCCAATCGGATAGCGGGCCCACTGACGTATTCTGGGCAAATCGCGTCATCTGGGCACAAAACTCAGCCGCTTGGCGTGCCGCAATCGGTAGCGATGTACATATTTAAAACCTTATAATAAATTACACGCTTTACGTGGAGCGCTTAGATGTGTCAATTAAGGATCAGAAGGATCTACTCTAACGACTCAGTACGTTTGTACAAAATCGTCAAAATCGTTTCAGTGTCCCTTTAAAGGCGAAGCTGAAGCGTCCTCCAATTTTTCATCGCCCGATTTCTTCTCGTTTACATATCCACAAACACACAGTGCACACTCAAACACCAACACGTACGAAATATCAAGCCACTTACAGTAACACCATTATTATGCCAACAGTGACATCATCATCATCATCATCATCATCATCATCATCATCATCAGCCTATATTTTATGTCCACTGCAGGACGAAGGCCTCTCCCTGCGATCTCCAATTACCCCTGTCTTGCGCTAGCGTATTCCAACTTGCGCCTGCAAATTTCCTAACTTCATCATCCCATCTGGTTTTCTGCCGACCTCGACTGCGCTTCCCTTCTCTTGGTATCCATTCTGTAACCCTAATGGTCCACCGGTTATCCATCCTACGCATTACATGGCCTGCCCAGCTCCATTTCTTCCGCTTAATGTCAACTAGAATATCGGCTATCCCCGTTTGTTCTCTGATCCACACCGCTCTCTTCCTGTCTCTTAACGTTAGTCCTAAGATTTTTCGTTCCATCGCTCTTTGTGCGGTCCTTAACTTGTTCTCGAGCTTCTTTGTTAACCTCCAAGTTTCTGCCCCATATGTTAGCACCGGTAGAATGCAATGATTGTACACTTTTCTTTTCAACGACAGTGGTAAGCTCCCAGTCAGGATTTGGTAATGCCTGCCGTATGCACTCCAACCCAATTTTATTCTTCTGTAAATTTCTTTCTCGTGATCAGGGTCCCCTGTGAGTAATTGACCTAGATAAACGTACTCCTTTACAGATTCTAGAGGCTGACTGGCTATCCTGAATTCTTTTTCTCTTGCCAGGCTATTGAACATTATCTTTGTCTTCTGCATATTCATCTTCAACCCAATTCTTACACTTTCTCGATTAAGGTCCTCAATCATTTGTTGTAATTCGTCTCCATTGTTGCTGAATAGGACAATGTCATCTGCAAACCGAAGGTTGCTGAGATATTCGCCGTTGATCCTCACTCCTAAGCCTTCCCAGTCTAACAGCTTGAATACTTCTTCTAAGCATGCAGTGAATAGCATTGGAGAGATTGTGTCTCCTTGCCTGACCCCTTTCTTGATAGGTATCTTTCTACTTTTCTTGTGGAGAACCAAGGTAGCTGTGGAATCCTTGTAGATGTTTGCTAAGATATTCACGTATGCCTCCTGTACTCCTTGATTACGCAATGCCTCTATGACTGCTGGTATCTCTACTGAATCAAATGCCTTTTCATAATCTATGAAAGCCATGTAGAGAGGTTGATTGTACTCCGCAGATTTCTCGATTACCTGATTTATGACATGGATATGATCCATCGTAGAATATCCCTTCCTGAAGCCAGCCTGTTCTCTTGGTTGGCTGAAGTCAAGTGTTGCCCTGATTCTATTGGAAATTATCTTGGTGAATATTTTATACAATACTGAAAGCAAGCTAATGGGTCTATAATTCTTCAGTTCTTTAACGTCTCCCTTCTTATGGATTAGTATAATGTTGGCGTTCTTCCAGCTCTCTGGTACACATGAAGTTGTGAGGCATTGCGTATAAAGGGCTGCAAGCTTTTCAAGCATGATATCTCCTCCATCTTTGATTAAATCTACTGTTATTCCATCTTCTCCAGCAGCTTTTCCCCTGGTCATGTCTTTCAAGGCCCTTCTAACTTCAGCGCTAGTTATAGAAGGAGCCTCTGTATCCGGTTCATCACTATTTTGAATGAAAGTAGCTTGGCTGTTTTGGGCACTGTACAGGTCAGTATAGAATTCTTCCGCTGCTTTTACTATGTCATCGAAATTGCTGATGATATTACCATGCTTATCTTTCAGTGAATACATCTTGCCTTGTCCTATGCCAAGCTTTCTTCTTACTGATTTAATGCTGCGTCCATATTTTACGGCTTCCTCAATCTTTCCCACGTTATAATTTCGAATATCCCTTACTTTTTTCTTGTTGATTAGTTTTGACAGTTCAGCGAATTCTATCTGATCTCTTGAGTTGGATATTTTCATCTTCTGTCGTTTCTTTATTAGGTCCTTTGTTTCTTGGGAGAGCTTACCTACTGGTTGCCTTGGTGCCCTACCTCCCACTTCAATTGCTGCTTCTGAGATCAACCTAGTTACGGTTTCATTCATTACTTCTATGTTGTCTTTATCTTCCTTTTCTAAAGCTGCATATTTGTTTGCAAGCACCAGCCTAAATTGGTCTGCTTTTACCCTTACTGCCTCTAGGTTGGCCTGTTTCCTCTTGACTAATTTCACTCTCTCTCTCTTCAAATTGAGAGAAATCCGAGACCTCACTAACCTATGGTCACTGCACTTAACCTTACCTAACACTTCTACATCCTGCACTATGCTTGGATCGGCAGAGAGTATGAAATCTATTTCATTCCTTGTTTCTCCATTAGGGCTTTTCCAGGTCCACTTCCTGTTGCTGCGCTTCCTGAAGAAGGTATTCATTATTCGGAGCCTATTCCTTTCCGCGAATTCTACTAACATCTCTCCTCTTGCATTCCTAGAATCGATGCCGTAGTTGCCAATTGCTTGCTCACCAACCTGCTTTTTCCCCACTTTTGCATTGAAGTCGCCCATGACTAAAGTATACTGAGTTTGCACCTTTCTCATTGCTAGTTCAACATCTTCATAAAACTGTTCTATTTCTTCATCATCGTGACTAGAGGTTGGGGCATAGGCTTGTACTACCTTCATTTTGTACCTCCTATTCAGCTTTATTACTACAACTGCTACCCTCTCATTTATGCTGTAGAATTCATCAATGTTGCCCGCTATGTTGTTATGCACTAAAAATCCTACCCCGGATTCTTTCTTATCTGGAAGACCTCTGTAGCAGAGGACGTGGCCGTTAGTCAGCACTGTGTAAGCCTCACCAGTTCTTCTAACCTCACTAAGGCCAATAATATCCCAGGAAATGCCTGATAATTCTTCAAATAGTCCTGCTAAGCTAGCCTCACTCGAGAGGGTGCGCGTGTTGAACGTTGCCAGGTTCAGTTTCCATTGGCGGCCTGTCTTGACCCAGAGATTCTTAGCACCCTCTGCCGCGTAGCAGGTCTGACCGCCGCCTTGGTCAGGTGCTCCGCAGCCACTGGGAACTGAGGGCCATGGGTTAATTGTCGGAGTCATTAGGGAGGTAGTGGCCGAATACTGCACCAGGGAGGCCAATTCCTGTTCTGGTGAGGGAGTGGCTTTGATGAAGCTTAGTGGGCCTGCCTAGTTTGGTTGTACCTGCACTAGTATAGCCCCACTAGCTCTCGGCAATATGTATTTTTTTTTGCCGGTGTCAGGCACCACTCCATGCCTGAAAATGTGGTGGGATCGAGCAGGATTCGAACTTACGACCTTCAGAGTTGAAGTCGGGTGTTCTACCTCTACTCCACGCCACCAGCTCTACTCCACGCAACAGTGACAACTGCTCCTCAATAAGCATACTTAGCATCAGTAGACGTGGGTTCAGTCCTCCTGAGATCACCGTTCTGACACGTGTCACGAACTCATTTGTTTTGTCTGAGTGCGAGTCCACTTCCGTGCCGAATGCGCAACGGGATATGACATCCATTGCGTAGTGTCCATAGAACCTGTGAATCATGAAAAAATTGGTATTGAACTATAGAAGGTCATGTTCTGCAGCGGGGGGAGGGGATGTATTATTATCGAAACAAGCAGTTAAGTTCAATTAAAAAAGCACATCATCTCACCCTACGGGCAACCATGGTGGGATGCGGGGCGCATCGAGTTTCCATTTCGTTTCACTTGGCAACACAACCCAATGAAAGTTAGAATGAGAGAATGTATTGAAAATGTATTGTATTGTTGCTGAACTGGCATCGAAGCACGCCGATGGCCGCGTTACGCTGACGTTCGTTCTGGGCGCTCACGACCTTGCTCAGGTGGTTGATGTCGAACCAAAGCCGGTCGCACACGTTGCAGCTGTGCCCGAAGCTCCGATCAAGGAAGTCGCGCTTGAACCGCGCGTCAGCATCGTCGAAGCCTGGGAGTTGTAATGGCCTCGAACGTGTTGCTGCTCTAGCCGCAGACTCGCGTTGCCTCATCGCTTCGGGATCGGGAGCTGGCGCTCGACGCTGCCGTTGCGCTTCGACTTTCCGAGCCCGGAGTTCGGGGTCGGCTTGATAACGCTGACGCTCCACTTCGGCGTGCCGAGCCCGTATTGCTTCCGTAGAAGTTTCCTGCCGACGTTGACGTTTACGTTCGGCTTCCCTGGCCCGAAGTTCGGGGTCCGCTTGCCGACGCTGACGTTTACGTTCGCCTTCCCGAGCCTTCCTCTGCTCCGCGGCGCTGGCGCTGCCGCTGCAACTAGCGCCGACGTTGACGTTGTTCATGGCGTATCGCACATCGTTGCACGGAGAGAGAATGACGGAAGCACAGTGAACGCGCGCTTTATACTGCGCCGCTATACTTGCGCCGCCTACTGGCGTACCCTTAGAGAGAGAGGGAGAGAGTGAGAGAGAGTTATATGCAATGATTCGCTGAGCCGCACCTGTGGCGGAGAGGGGAAAAGGGAGGAAGTGAGCGCACACCTGCGTAAGAGAGGAGAATGAGAGAGAGTTGCGCATGCGCAGTATTGTTGCGGACGCCGCAGAACGGACACTGCCCCGAGCATAAGATGCTCTCGCATCTAAAATGCATAGCAGATGCCAAGCAACTTACGAAATTAAGTTCTCGCTATATAATTAGGCAAAGTTCTGATTGGTGTTGTAGAAGTCTGTTGCCAGACTTCGGGGCCAATATTGCCAGACTGCCTGGCAAATTTGACGGGGAAGAACACCGTCAAATATAGCGACCGCATTGATGCAGTTTCCGAAGCGCACATGGTTGCCAGCTCCCGGTAGAACCGTAATTTTGCTCCATAACCCGCGCGCTTTGTGCGGGCACAGTTCTCGGACGGTACGAAGCGAAACCAATCCGCGTCACATAACACTCGGGCCGCTTTCTTGCACGATGGGAGCTACGTTTACGTGTTCAAGCTTTCGCTGGATCCGAAACTGAGACGCGTCGCGCAATCCCCGGGGAGGTCTTGCGCTGCGCGCGCTGGTTGAGACGGGATGACGCGAAACCGAGACGCGTCGCATAACACTCGGGCCGCTTTCTTGCGCGTTTCCTGCTCCGTATACGTGTTGAATATTTCGCTGGATCTGAAACTGAGACACGTCGCACAATCCTCGGGGCGCTCTCTTCTGCTGCGCGTGCTGGCTGCGACGGGACGATGCGAAACCGAGACGCGTCTCAGTTTCAGATCCAGTGAAAGCTTTAACACGTACACGTAGCACCTATCACGCAAGAAAGCGGGCCGAATGTTATGCGACGAGTCTTGGTTTCGCGTCGTCTTGTCGCAGCCAGCGCGCGCAGCGCAAGGCGTACACCTATTGATGCAACTCAATGTCGTGATACCCACCCAGCTGCACCCGCCTGGGTGGCTCAGTCAGCTAAGCCGTTGCGCTGCTGAGCACGAGATAGCGGGAGCGAATCCCGGCCGTGGCGGCCGCATTTCGATGGAGGCGAAATGCAAAAACGCCCGTGTGATTGCGCTGTAGTGCACGTTAAAGAATCCCAGGTGATCAAAATTAATCCCGAGCCCTCCACTACGGCGTGCCTCATAATCAGAACTGGTTTTGGCACGCAAAACCCCATAATTCATTCATTCATTCACCCATCCAGCTCCCTCCTATTTTTTATCGTATACCCACAGCACCTATTGGCATTATAGTGCGGGGTTTAAAAACGCAGGAAAGTAAAGCGGGTAAACGTGACATAGCGTTTACATAAATAACTTCTTAGAGTGCCCTAATTTAGAGGCATACAGAGAACGAACAGAGATCGCAGCCGCTCCAGGAGAGTGAATACGCCAACTCTCAGCATTCTGAGCACTTAGGAGGACGGACGGAAAAAACTTTATTGATAAAAGCACCTGCGAGGTTGCCGACCCGGGCTCAGGCCACCCGGGCATTATGTGCGGTGAGGCATAGCCTTTCCACCGCTGCGCGGGCCCGCTGGATTGCTCATAGTTGGTCGTGTAGATCTGAGCTAGTCAGAGCGCTTAGCCATCGCTCCTCGAGAACGTCCCGTTCAATGTTGTCCTCTCTGTATATTGATCTCATCTCTGGGCATTTCCATAGGACGTGTGTCATGTCGGCATGTTCGTGCTTGCAGAGCTTGCAGCTCGCTTCTGGGTATTGTGTGGAATTTACTCTGTTTAAGTGCAGTGTGTTTCTGAAGGTTCTGGTTTGCAACCTTCTCTAATCTATTTCTTGAGATCTGTGTAGTTCTTTGTGCGGTTGTATTATATTGCTTGTTTTTCAACCATCCAAAGCCACTCTATTCTTACTCCCTGTTCTGTAGGAAAACACTAGAATGACAACGCATGCTAACATTCTAAACGTTATTCTCCATTTTTGTCTTCGAAGTGTTTACGTGTGTCTAACGGGAAATCTGTGTGTAATGAGTTGATTTTAGGTTCGTCGAAACCTAACTCCTGTAACAGTGCATGGCCCGACCTGGAACCCGCCAGTCTAGCCAACTGAGCTCTTTCATGCGCCTCTGCGATCTCCGCTAGTGTGTTATGTGTGCCAAGCTGCATTAGGCGTTCCGTGCACGTGCAGCTCGGGACACCCAGTGCCTGCTTGGTCATCATTCTAAGTTGGATATTTAGCCTTGCTTTTTCAGAGGGTTTTCATTTGTGACGCCGACAGTTTGACCTCAGCCGAAGAGGATTTCCCACACCACATCCCACACTCAAGAGACCACAAGCACTCACTTTGAGACTACTTCAAACCAATACATGCCTCACACCCAAACGCCTACACTATTACATGGCGGAACGATTCCCCTATACAAAGTGCGCGAATTGTAATAATTTACTTAACCTCAAACAGAGGCTTTAACTGTGCGACCGAACTACCAATGCCGATTACACTGAGGACCTGGCCAGGTTCGAGGCTGCCATTCGCCGTCCGGATCGGGTTGAATAGCTTTGGGCAGTCCAGCAAGCCCACGACGCGACCGCGAAGCTCCGTCTTCCGGTCCGACGTGGGATTAGCCCTCCTATGGGGCACTCCATAGCCTTGCAGGACCCAATAAAGTTTTTCATCCAGCCATCCATCCATCTTCATTTTTGTCACACCATACGGTTGGCACAAAACGACCGCATAACCACTCCCCGGCATTCCGCCCGTTTCCTCACTAGATAAATGTTGTCAAGGACAGCAGTTGCAGCCTTGAAGAAGACAAGTGTCCTTGTCGAAACTTTGGCTGCAGCCGAGACATCCCTTGTTCTACAACAACTGTTGCTCGCTGCAAGTCCACATCGTCCTGCGAAACTTCTTGAATAAAAAAAAACGTGGGCAACTTGCACTAGTGGTACAAGGCTGTAGTAAACAGTGGAGCTGGTGATCGACTTAGCTTCTTCCATGTTTTACTAGTCTTGGCTAAGTTTTGCTAGGAAATGCTAAGTGCTGTTAGACATGGTATTCCAAATCGGCTCGCCGACGATGCGCAGATACTCGCTTGGCCGCAACGACGCCCTTCAAGATGAGCGGCTTCTTCTTCGGGTGTCCGGATCTTCTTTGGTCGTTCCATGACAAGGCTACATGTACTCGCCACAGAGTCAATGAGAGTTTGGCCGCCATCGTGGCGGCTCCGAGCTTTATCTCCCCGCTGGACGTCACGGCTAAGCTGCGCCTCCACACTTGCCGGGGCGTGGCTCGTCGAAACCTGCCGAGCCGCAGCTAGAGGCGCCGGCTGCAGTCACGGACACTGCGCGCGTTCGGTGGGAACGCGGGGATAACGCGGAAACGTGGACGGCGTCGCCAGCAACTCTGCGCGTTGCCGCGTTGGTGCATGCTACAATTTGTTTCTCTCTATCTCACTCTCTTTCTCTCTCCCGAGCATAGTGCGTGCCGTGCGCATGCTCTCCTTCCCTCTCCTTATCGTTCCATGTCAAGGCAACATGTGCACGGCACGTAGAGGAGGCGAAGCACACGCCGCACCGCGAGGTGGTTGCTAGGCAACGCGCGGTGACCTCATCGCCTGGCGCAGTGTTTTGTTCGCACTACGCGGCCTAACCGAGAACCTATACTGCTCTCGGTTAAAAGCTAGATTTTTTATAGTATATGCACAGAAACAGGTCGATGAAGCAACGCGGTGTGAATTATTGATTGATTAAATTTGAATTGTAAAGCATAAAACATGTGCTTACTGCTTCATCTCCACATCCGTCTGAGTACGTGCAGCGGTCGTAAGATGCATCGCTGTTTTCTTCGCACACTGTTGAATCAAGTCAGTCATCTGAAAATAATAGAATAACTTAAGCACCACCAACTAGAAAGTACTGTGTCTGCATCCTGCTTAATGCTTGGGCAGAAGTCGTACTTGACGTTTGAACAGAAAGAGTCAGAGCGGCAACCTTACAGATGTACCCCGTTTCTATTCCTCTAAGTGACGTCTTCCGTAGTGGGAACAACTTGATTTGGAGAAGTTTGTTTCATCTTGAATATAACTTGAAACAGCGCAGAGGGACGAGGACCGGATCAAGAAATCAGCCACGACAGGAAGATAGCTGTTTATCAAACGCTCATCCTGTTGTGGTTCTCTTCTTGTTCGTGTCCTCCTCCCTCCACGCTGCTTCAAGTGAAATTGAAGTCATCTGTTAGGTGCAGATGCTCTTTAATTAAAAAGTGCTGCCACTACCTTACACTTACACTGTTCACTCACACTCTCCACTTTAAAAAGTGGGCACTGCAGTAATAATTCGCACCAGTGAATTCGTATAAGTGCATTTATGAATAATTGAGGAAGACAGAATGTGCTTTGTCGAATATGTTCATGTACAAGACTAAGGCTACAGCAGATCACGGGAAAAAGATGTCGATTCTCAGTCAACTCATTTTTTTACGTGAATGTAGCGTATAAAAGCGCTTAAATTTCACCACCAGTCGCCAAAATAAGAAAAGTTGCATATTTTCCAGCATGCTATAATTTTTTGTGATTTAGAAAAAATGCACGGCTGCTGCGCACTTCAGACAAGGCGAAACATAAGCTCCAACACAAATGGCTGTGAGCATGATAGACGAACTGTACATTCAACAAGTGCCAATTATTGCTAATTTACTGTCCACAGAACGATTAGATGGCATCAAAGGGGAAAGCAAGACTCCCTGACCTTTCGCAGCTTTCCCGTTGTGAAGGCGGGACTAACACTTGGCCGAATTCTGCGCCATGTTTCCAACGGGGTTACGCCAATCGTGTTATCCAGTAGAGGCTCAAAAAACTGAAACGGCTGAAAGTTATAGGCATGTCTCAGATCAACGCTGATTATTATCCACATTGTACTCACTTATTGTGAAATGAATGATCGAGGGCAGTCAGTTTATTCAAATGACCTCTCTTGATGCGCACGTAAGCATGCCAGCATCGTTTGTTCTATGATGCTAAGTGCGATACATTTAAGGACATTTGGCTCGTAGGGACGTTTCGACTAGCACTGGAGCTCGCGAGAGCGGTAATTCAATGGCTATAAAACCAGCTGAAATTATGGTGATTCGTAGCAATCATGGTGAGAAATTAATTGCGTAAACATCGTGCTGTGAATGTGAAATTGTCATTTCATTATTGCCTATCAATCGGTAACTAAGGCTACAGTGTGGCATTTGTGAAGCTACCAGCATCTATAAACATAACGTTTGCTTCCTGTCGGAAAACATCCAAGGCCGGAACTGCG
This sequence comes from Dermacentor silvarum, assembly GCF_013339745.2. Taxonomy (NCBI): domain Eukaryota; kingdom Metazoa; phylum Arthropoda; class Arachnida; order Ixodida; family Ixodidae; genus Dermacentor; species Dermacentor silvarum. The sequence continues at coordinate 136,907,417 of NC_051157.2, forward strand.
GCGGCCAGCTGTCACTGGGGCCCCAGAAGTTCTCTTAATGCTATTCACGGTTCTGAAGGACGCCCAACGTCCAAAACTGGGCAACGGGCTTGCTAGCTCACTTGGACAGGACAGACGAAAAAGCAGATACAGGGCTACCTGTGTCCCGCCTGACGTGTCTGTCTTTGAGTATCACATACACCTGAGCAGCAACAACACCCCCATAAATTTACAAGACAAAGGTGACCAATATATCATTAAGCAACAATTTTCTGCAAACCTACCACAAGAAGTGCAATTTTGCTTCGTCCACCTCAACATAAGATTTCTTACAAGAGTGCGGACGTGAAATGTTCCACGGATTGAATTAATTTATTGATGTACCTAGGAATCTAGCATACTATTATCCAGAGTACTTGAAAGGCATTAGAGTGGGGGATGAGAAGAAAATAGAAGGAAATACAAAACAATGCTGGTGAAATATGCTAGAACAAAAATGCGCAGATCAAGTAAGCAAAGTATAATAAAAGACATGAATATAAAGGTTACACCTAACATGCAAGTCGCTTTGAAACTGTTCGCACCTCTGCCGACTTTCGTGCTTCTATCACAAAGCAATAAAAAAAGTCAGATGTCCGTTTCACTGTAAGTTATGAAACATATACCCCCCACCCTTATGAAGCGCTTGATGACGTGTTGACAAGCATCAATGACGAAACGAACAGGTTCAGTTGCCCACCTCCAGCGTACACGAAGGAGAGGTCCAGTCGCGAGATCGTCCGGGGTATCCCGAAGTATCAAGACTGTATAATAATCTGGAACGACGTTAAGGGGCACTGCCAGCCCGATGATCATGTCACAGCGATGACATTAAAATTATGGGATTTTGCGTGCCAACACCACGATCTGATTATGAGGCACGCCGCAGTGTGGGACTGCGGAACAATTTTGACCACTTGGGGTTCTGCAACGTGCATCTAAATTTAAGTACACTGGTGTTTTCGCATTTCGCTCCCTTCTAAATGCGGCCGCCGTGGCCTGGATTCGATCCTGCGACCTCGTGCTTAGCAGCCCAACACCATAGCCACTAAGCAACCACGGTGGGTATTTATGACATCAACGTATCTATTTGGGGTTAGTGAGAACCTCTGGCGACGTTATATCGAGCTAGACGTCACCAACATAGTTACCAGGGCAAGTCCCCATGTCGCAACATTTGCTTCTTCAGCATTCCATGTTCGACCACTGTTACTCACTTCGAGCGTCAATATTCCTGTGAACGAAATGGGAAAGCACCCGTGTACTTAGATTTAGGTGCACGTTAAAGAACCCGAGGTGGTCCAAATTTCCGGAGTCCCCCACTACGGCGTGCCCCATAAGCAGATCGTGATTATGGCACGTAAAACCCCATAATTTAATATTCCTGTGAACTTCTGTATTGTTTCGGTTCCAATTATCCTGCATATCCCTGGCGCCTGCGCCTTCTCTTAAATGAACACAGAAAATAATATCGAGACTAGCTACATTCCAAGATCGCAATTTTAAAATAAAGGCTAGTGTTAGCCTCAGCAGCTGCTTCATCAGCCAGAAAAACCAAAAGAAAGACTCAAGAACGGGGTGCAGTTACATTCAAGTTCCAGCACCTCCTTCCCCTGATGTCGTGGGCTGTGCCAGTGTCTGCTCGAGTTTAGGTAGTTTTTCAAGCGAAGCTTGCATTGCCTCACAAGTGTCGACGGTGGTGGTGGTGGTGTCACGCTAAAACCCTACAAAAACCTGTCGAAAACTCGCGTCTCGTTCACTTGGTATATACAAAGATTGGCGTGGAAGGGTACGAATGTATGAATAAGATGACTGATAGGTCATGACATCAATAACATCACATGCTGGTCAGTTACGTCACGATTAACGATAATAAAATGATGTGTGGCGCATACCCACATTGAATATGCGGGTATGAGCCAGGGACAAGAAAAAAGAAAGAAATCGGAGTAGCTTGCACTAGTGGCGCAAAGCTAAAGACACAGCGGAGCTGATCGGCTCCTAGCTGGTCCTGGCTATACGAAGTAATGCTAAGTTATACGAAGTAATGCCAAGTGATCATTAGTTATACGAAGTGTATAAGCATTTCCTCGTGGTCCGTGGCTTCGGGGAACGCCTCGCGAAGCACACGTAGGGGAAATGAGGCGAAAGCTATGCACAGTGTACGGGAGGCGAGCTGTAGATGACACGACGGGATGATGTCACGGCGCATGCGCAGTAGCGCGCAGCTGGTGGGAGCTCGGCCGAGCCGCCGCCAGAGGCGCCTGCTGCACTCATGGACATCGCGAGCGTTCGGCTCTAATGCGGGAAAACGGAGAAGCTCGGATGGCGTCGGCAGCACCTCTGCGCGTTGCCTCGTTGGGGCTGCTACAATGTTTCTCTCGCTCTCATTTTCTTTCTCTCTCTCGATCTCATTTTCCCTTTCTCTCTCCCGAGTATAGCGCGCGACGCTCCTCGAGGTGGCTTCTAGGCAACGCAGTGGCAGGCGGCACACATTACAACCGGCTTAAACAACTCCACTGTTAAAACAGGGGCCTTTTACCGGGGCCGCATATTTCAACTCCGCTGGTTGAGTGTGTCGCAGGGAGGGAACGGGTCGGATATGGTGTTGGCGCCTGCTCCGCCGGGCTGCCCTCGCATCAGATCAGTTTTGGTGCCCAGATGGGAAGGCCCGGAGTGGTGCGTTCCCCCTAGGAGCAGGCAGCGTCGACATGCCGATTCTAGCGTGAGGGCATCAGAAGCCCAGGCGAAACGTCAACAAAGAGCCGCGGACCCCGAGTGGCAGGAGCGTGATGTTTAGGCAAGACGTCAGTGAAGAGCCACCGACCCTGAGTTTAGGGCAAACGACAGCGTCGTCTTGCCACAAGCGTCGCTTACCCTGATTTTCTTGACAGGGGAATGGCAGCAGAGTTTTGTCAACGGAACGCGACTGCACGAAACTTTTGCGCGAATAAAGCACCTAATTTCGGGATTTTTAGAAGTTGTTCGTAAATAAAGCAGCCCTAAATCAAAAACATTTTGAAAAATGCATCCGTCAACGTCCAGCGATGCTGCATAGACTCCAAATTCAAAACACGAAAATTAGGCTTCCATATTATCGTACAATAACTGACATGTTCTCGCCTACGAAATAAAATAAGACATGCTTTCCATATACAATTTTTTATGACCAACTCATTTAACTTTGCGATAATTTCCAGTTCACGCTCTCTTTCCTAAGTCCCGGTCTATGCCTTTCTGATACACCAGGCATCGTAGCTCTGGTATGTCTTGTTCTTCTCACCCCTTGGTCATTTTTATTCGCTAGTTTGCCTCAAATTATACAACAAATATTCTAGCTGTTAGTACTCGCCTACAAGTCCATAGTCAAATCAAACGCTCTCACGCAATGGTGAATATCCTTTTAGTCGATTCAATCAGAGCGTGGTAGGCGCAGTGGTACTGGCAACGACTGACAAGAGGTCACGAGTGTGGTGAGCGTTGGTCTAAGGCAATTAGGTGGAGAAGCGGGTGATTTTAACACCATGGCATTATCTTGTTTTGCAAAAATAGTGTGACGGCTTTGCTGGCATTCAGAATTGACTCTCTGGAGTTTATTTTCTTGACTGTTTGATTGCATATGTGATTTTTTTATGTAACTTACTGTTTACATGATAGGCACATATCAGTAACTGTGGTATGAAAGTTTCCTGCCTATGGCTTGGTGTGATAGGCCCGCCTTCAACAAAATGTGGAAGTGGAATGAATTTCAGCCTCACCATCCTGTCCGGTAAAGTCGGAAAATCTTTCACAAGCACCAACTTGATCAACTCAGGTTCTGCCACCATGAGAATTGGTTCGCCACCTTCAAAAAAACTGCACATAGTGCAAATTTAATACAGCTTCAAAATAATCAAAGAAAAACACTTCGTTTTTCCATTTATGCATGATATTTCGCCACACGAAACTTCCATCATCAACATAGCCTCGCATGTACGCACGCACCCAAAGAGTCTGCCCATCTTCTTGTAGCGTTCCTGGTCCACAATGTGGGGAGGCTGCAATAAACAACCCCAAATTGAAACTGGGTTTCAGTATTTGCACATTGCGGAATATAGGAAAAAACACGGGTGATAAAACAAGAGATGCAAAGACCACAAAATATGAGATGCCACGAAAACTTAGCGACTAGTCACTTCATTCACTCAATTCATAGACGGTAATTAAGCAAAGTGCTGCATACTTTCTGCTCTTCATGCTCTTATCGCCCCGAAATAATTCATAACCGCATGGTCTAGCAAATATATGTGATTGTGCAGGCAACTACAGAAAATTTATTTCGGCAGACCACCTCACTCGCTAAAGTACATCTGAACCGCGTCTTATCCAAAAGTGCACTGGCAGCGTAAATTTCACGATTTTTGTAAGACACATGGTGCCCGATTGTCCGTCTTAAAGAACCGTTCGCCTAAGCAGTAATTCCGCTTGACTGCGATAGAAATTACGCGGACACTCGAAGCGCGCTCACACCCTCGTGATGTCCCGGTATCATCGGCGCACGCGCGGCCACCACGCTGAGGTTTAGAAGGACTTCAGAGACGCACAGTGCTTTGGCTGCAAAAACGGCGATGCCAATTGGCAGCACCGCTATACGCTCCGCTAAATCTACTCCGCAGCGAAGCCAGGGCAGCGTTCTGCTTTGCAGTGCCATAGCATGAACGTTGTCCGCTCAAACACTAGAGTTCCGGTTCAGTAGCTTTGTACATACCTCACAATGGCCGCGCTGGAATGCTATTACTCGCGCTCCAGCGTGGCGTCGGCCTCACCGTGATCCAAACAGTGGTCTGAGTGGAGACACACAACAGACTTCAAGCTACAAACGTCCACGATCTTCCTTCGGTCTCATCTCGTACACCATCGTGCGGCAACATCGTTGTCGGCCCTCGTCATCAGGTTAGTGTTGTGAGACTCCTAGTAACGAGATGCCAGGGCGCTGTTTACTCCGTAGCAGCAGTTGCTTCCTTCGCTAGCTGTGTCGCACCAACGTGTTGACCACGTACTGTCGGCCGACGAAGTTGAAGAACACCATCCGAGGAACTCGGGAGCAACGATATACGTTGCCATCGCCTTCAATGCTTTGCTGTTGGCGAAACAGCAATTTTCTTAATTTCTCCGAAGGGTCCAATGACACTTCCTTCTTGCTCTGTGGTTAAGTGTTTGGTGCCTGCTCCGTGCTCTATGACGTCGCGGTCATGGTATCTCTGCGCCGCTCTCATGGCAATGCGTTGCCAGCCTTCTTGGCGGTGACAGAAATTCTGTCCGACTACACCTGTAAAATCTTTTGTTTCTTCAGGTTATGCCTTCCAATCTTGCGGAGATGGTGCACACTCGTCCTCCTACTCACTGCCGCTGAAGGCGGCCGGTCTTGTTGGGCGGCCAAAGATACCACGACTTCTTTCTGTAAATTCTTATATTCACAATGATACTATTTGCAGCAACAGATCACCTCCGGTCTAGTGAGACCGGAGGTGTTCTCTAGGACGGCACCACGGCGCTTCCGCCTTGATCTGCCTGGCCCGTCCAGTCATTCCCCTACGCGAGAAAAGCATTAAAAAAATTACAGCAGATCCACGAGGTGAATGATCATGAGATTGGGCGAAGCTCCTGGAAGTAATCATCGGTAAAACCGTGAAAGTTCTTCCGTTAATTCGCCCGATAAAATTGACGTGAAACGATTGATTAAATGTTTTATCAAACTTTTATTGCTGGTTTCCGTTGTCCTTTCATTATGACCGCTTTGTGTTTTGAACAATACGTTTAGTTTATACCGACATCTGGTACTAGCGTTAAGACTGGTTACACACTACGACGGGGACGAACGGGTGCCGCTATAAGGAGCTTCGCCCCTAAAACGCCGGAAGCGTTCTCCGGAAGCCGGAAGCTGGCTTCCGGAACCGGAACCGGAACCGGAAGTGGAACCGGAAGCCGACTATATACATATATATGTATGCATATACATATATATGTATATATGGGTATACATACATATCGGGACACACAACGCCATCTATTGAGAAATTCATAAAACTAGACGTGGCTACCTACTACGACGGGGACGAACGGGTGCCGCTATAAGGAGCTTCGCCCCTAAAAGCGATCACAATGAGCCAAGTTTGGCAATACATTCTGCAAATAATGAAGAATGCCCCCCGCTTAGGGGTGCCGTCTCGGTCGATTCCTCCGTGCCGGAGTGGGGTACGTAAAGGGCTTAGCTTCTCTAAATGCCGCGTAATGGCGTGAAGGGCGTTTGCGGGACGACCTGCTTCCCATTTTGAATTTACTTCCTGCCTTTTTCGGCTCTCGGGGCCCAGCGGCATCCCGTAGACTTTACAACAATGTTGATGTGTAATCTCACTACTGTTTATGATATTTCTCTGCTTCTTACTGATGGCATGTATAATGTTCATGTTAAATCTTGTTCTCTAGTTGTTGTCTTCCCAGCTCCGCGTTTCCGTGCTTCTTTACTAATGGTATCTCTTATTTAACCTTTTGTAGACTTTATGCAGTCTCTTAAAAAAGCGAAAGGTTGTCGCTATGATTTTCGAATAATTCCGGCAATAATGTAACTCGGGCTGATCAATCCTGCTCCATATTTTCATGCTGTGATTCGGCTGTGATGATCGAGCTGTGTCGTAGGGTGGATAAAGGACTTCAAGAGAAAAGGCCAGCAGTTCAGTCCGTCACTTCCTTCTCACCAATTCGCTCCAGACATTCTGATCTTCAGTCTTACCAGTCACGAGTACTGATAGCAGATGACAACACTATTCTGCTGGAGTCAGGAGGCCCTTTCTGGCTTGAGAAAGCCTCGCTGTTTCCAGTCCAGCTACGCTAGACACGTATTTCATGGGGACCTGGACAGTTATCTTGATTTATGTCTCAATAGCTTGCTATTCATTAGCCACAGTTGAACACGTGAATCGACCGGTGGTGACCAACGCAATAAAAGGACGCTAACCACAATCAGGGTCACCAGTCAGCCTCTAGAGTCTGTAAAGGAGCACGTTTATCTAGGTCAGTTACTCACAGGGGACCCTGATCATGAGAAAGAAATTTACAGAAGAATAAAATTGGGTTGGAGTGCAAACAGCAGGAATTACCAAATCCTGAGTGGGAGCTTACCATGGTTGTTGAAAAGAAAAATGTGCAATCATTGCATTATACCGGTGCTAACATATGAGGCAGTAACTTGGAGGTTAACAAAAAAGCTCGAGAACAAGTTAAGGAACGCACAAAGAGCGATGGAACGAAAAATGTTAGGCCTAACGTTAAGAGACCGGGAGAGAGCGGTGTGCATCAGAGAGCAAACGGGGATAGCCGATATTCTAGTTGACATTAAGCGGGGGGGAAATGGAGCTGGGCAGGCCATGTAATGCCTAGGATGGTAACGGTGGACCATTACAGTTACAGAATGGATAGCAAGAGAAGGGAAGCGCAGTCGAGGACGGCAGAAAACCAGGTGGGATGATGAAGTTAGGAAATTTGCAGGCGCACGTTAGAATCAGCTAGCGCGAGACCGGGGTAACTGGAGATCGCAGGGAGAGGCCTTCATCCTGCAGTGGACATAAATATAGGCTGATGATGAAGATGATGATGATGAACCACACTTAAACAAGACTGCACACCAAAGCTCTCTTGCAAATAATCCTTGCTTGAATCACGCACACATACGCATATTGAAAGGATGAAAACGCAAAAACGAGTTACTAAACAAAGAAATTCCAAACACGGGGTCTTGTATTTTGATTTTTGAAGTCTAGTTCCATGTAAAGCGGGAAGTTTTGGTTGACGCTTTCGCAATACCAGGTTTAGGAATTAACGTGACGGCGGCGAACGAGCCGTGCCGTCGTTCCTACTAAGAAGGCGGCGAGCCGAGCGCAGGCTGCCGCGACCAGCGTCTCAAGCTCCTGGAGCAACGCTGCGCGTGCCGAGCTTGCGCTTCGAGCACGCGCTGCATTTCTTTTTATTGTTTACTTCCTTGACAGTCGGCGCGAAGGCACCGGTTGGGAGCGCCGACCAAAGCGCCCCGCGTTGCAGCGTCGGTGGGCGCTACACAGACACTTTAACACATATAATCACCCTGGTTGAAGCATATGAGGATGGGCATTATTGGCATTGACATTGGCAGCAGCGGCAGCATGGAACGACCATCGTCTTATGCAAATACTTGTATTTTACAGGTTAGTCCCTATCCTGTCTTCTTTTTAGGGGCGAAGCTCCTTAAAGCGGCACCCGTTCGTCCCTCGTCGTAGTCGTAGTGCGTAACCAGTCTTACGTTTTGACCTGCAAGGTGGTGCCGGTGGGAGATTTCTCCTGTGCGTTGTTGAACAATAAAAAATTCGCAGCGTGCGCGTTAACTAAAAGCCGAATTCTTCTGTCTCTCATTCCCCATTAGCAGCCATTGGCATGTTCCAGTAGGAAACGTAAGTAGAAGTAGAAGTGTAAGTGTTAGCTAAAAGCCGACTTCTGCTGTCTCTCATTCCCAGTAGCAGCCATTGTTTACCTCCAAGGTAGTGCCTGGTGAGATTTTATGAATTGCTTAATAGATGGCGTTGTGTGTCCGTATATGTATGTATACCCATATATACATATATATGTATACGTATAGTATAACCGGAAGCCGACTTCCGCTTCCGGTTCCACTTCCGGTTCCGCTTCCGGCGTTTTATGAAAAAAAAAATTCCGAAAGTTGTGTCCGTAGCGCGGAATCAAACCAGGGACCCCTCGCTTCCGAACGCGCGGCGCTAACCACTACGCCACGAAGCGCACATAGACACACGCACCACGATGGCAATAAATACCCAACATTAACGAAAGGCCGGGTTTCTAGCGCGTTTCTAACGCGTTTGTGCTAGCGCGTTACGGCCCGTGTAAGAAGCTGGTGTAAGACGCTGTGGCCTCTCCGCCTTACCTTCAACGCGTTTCGAACGCGCTGCCCAAGGCGGTGGCAAGTCAAGTTCAAGTCGAGGAGCGTTTATGAATACGAGGGGTATACTCTCTCAGCAGTCATGTGATGGCGTCGGCAAACGCGGTGCACGTTCCGGCATGTGTAAATGGCTGCGTAAGACGCTGTGGCCGCTCCCCCTTACTAGAGAGTACTGCACGTTTCTAACGCGTTTGTGCTAGCGTCCCCTTAAGCGGGAGATCCGATGATTCCCTCCGGAGCTTCGCCCACTCATCATCATTCACCCCGTATATATGCTGTGATTTTTTTCTTAGTTTCCCATCTACTGCTGCCAAAGCGTGCGACAACGTGAATATGCCTTTGCTCTGACAGTGTGCGATTTCCAATGTGTGTTTCACGAACTCTGATTCAACAATAGAATGCACTGACTGTCGTCTTAAATATCACACGGGAAAGTGTGCAGAAGTCTCAGACACGACATTTAAGACGAAGCAATGATATTATCGAAATCCTTGGCGTTGCTCAGCTCGCAGACGCATGAAAAGCCGTGCAGATCTATCCGGGAAATCAGTCGATGATGCCGATAAGCAGGACATTCGGGTGCGGCTCAGATTAATCAACGAAAAGCTAGAGTAACTAATACCACTGAAAGAAACTGTTTAAAGCATGGAAGACACCATTCAGTTCATGAGCGAAAGGTATGATGAACTTTTAACTCGAACAGAATATATGAATGAAAAACTTTATTTCACGAGCTTTTCAGCGCATGCGCTGGATGGAAGTGGTTCCCACTTCACGGGAATCCATATGCTGCTCTCGCCGCCTGGCCCCTGGTTACGAGCTAAAGCTGGTCTTCCAGGGCGGGGCTGGACAGCAAGATCTTCCATCGCTCTCTAAGGGGTTGGATGGGTAGGGGGATCATGTTGGGGTTAGGATTGGTGAGGAGTGCTGGGTGTTGTTGGCTAAATTTACATTCTGCAATCATGTGTTGCAGTGTACCTGGCTCGTGACACACGGGGCATTCATGCGAGTACTGGCTCGGGTACATGCGGTTTAGTAATCGGGGGTGGGGAAACGACACTGTCTGGATCTGCCTATATGTAGTCTGCTGCTCCCTCGTTAACGTGAGGTGTGGCTCGGGGAAGCTCTGTCTCCCGTTTCTGTAATATTCCACTATGTCTTTGTACGTGACCAGTGGTTGGCTCTTTGCGTCCTCCTCTTCCCTCTCCGCGGCTGCGGCTCGGTGTCATAGCGCTCGGGCCTGCTGGTGGGCAAACTCATTGCCCTCCACTGCGGAGTGGGCCGGAACCCAGATTAATTCTATCTCCTCCCCTTTCGGGGGTTCCTTGCCTTTGAGCGCCCGAAGTTCCAACCAGGACACCCAGCCCGACTGGAAGCTCCTTTACGCTTGTTGCGAGTCTGTGACCACTCTGGTCCTGCATTGTGAAGTGAGGGCCAGGGCAATTGCCAGTTCTTCTGCTTCGTCGACATCGTTTGTTTTTACCGTCACGCACGTTAGCAGATTTTCTGTGGTTGTCACCGTTACGGTCGCCCAGCTTTTTCCTCTGTCTTGGGAGGCGTCTGTGAAGATTACCCCCTTCTGCCCAGCCAGCAGCCTGTTATAAGATTTTGCTCTGGCCTCCCGTCTGCCGCTGTGGTGTGCTGGGCTCATGTTCTTGGAGAGTGGTTTTACCTTGATTGCTTCTAGCCAGACGTCTGGTAGTTGTCCTCGCTCCGTCTGTCTCGTCCCCTCCCAGCCGATCTTCTTCAGGACTCTTCTGCCGGCCTTCGTTTGACTTAGGCGTTGCTTCTGGCTGGAGAGGTGGCCCTCGATCAGTTCGTCTACCGTGTTATGGAGGCCCAACCTCATGAGTTTGTCTGTGGAGGCACTTATCGGAACTCCGATGGCTTGCTTGATTGCTTTTCGGATTATCGCGTCAATCTGGTTTCTTTCGACCGTGCTCAGCAGGAGATACGGTGCCACGTACGTAATTCGGGAAATCACGAAGGCCTGTACGAGCCTCAGGGTGTCGTTCTCTTTCATTCCTCTGCGTCTCCTCGCCACTCTGAGGAGCATGTGCAGTACTTGCTCCGTCGTGTGCTTTAGCTTTCTCACAGACGCTTCCGCCTTGTTGTTTGCTTGTATCACCAGTCCCAAGATCTTGACACTGGGGCCCGGCAAAATGTCTTCTCCGTCTAGCACCACATTAATATCTTCCTTAAGTCTTTTCGGCGCCCGTTGTCGTACTACCACCAGTTCCGACTTCTGTGGCGAGCATCTTAGGCCGCATTCCTTGGCATATTTGTCCACCACTTCCGCCGCCGTCTGCAGCGTGTCTTGCATCCATCCGTGGGATCCAGCCTTCGTCGTCCAGAGCGAGACGTCGTCGGCGTAGAGCGCGTGCCCCAAGCCTTCAATCGCTTCGAGCGCCTTGGGCAGGTGCAGGAGTGCCATGTTGAACAACAGGGGCGAAAGGACCGAGCCTTGAGGGGTCCCCCTACTGCCCAACTCGATAAGCGGGGATACTTCCTTCCCCACTCTGACTCTTGCTTTCCGATCTGTTAGGAAACCTCGAACGTAGTTATACGCCCGTTCTCCACAGCCAGTGCTCTGGAGGTTCGTCAGGATGCTAACGTGGGAGACGTTGTCAAACGCTCCCTTGAGGTCAAGCGCCAATATGGCGCGTGGCAAATGCCTCGTGGCCTGTTTCATGACCTCCTCTTTGATCTGTATGAGCACGTCCTGCGTGCTCAGGTGCCTTCGGAAACCAAACATGGTGTCCGGCATTTGGTTGGTTCTGTCCAAGTGTCTCGGTAGTCTATTTAACACCATCCTTTCCATCACCTTAATTGCCCACGCAGGACGTGAGGGAGATGGGTCTCAAGTTGTCGATGTGCGGGGCTTTTCCCGGTTTTGGAATGAACCTAACCTCTGCCTCCTTCCAGCTTCTTGGCAGTTTGCCGCTTTCCCAGGTCTCATTCATGTGCCTGAGGAGCTCTGCTCTCGCTCTGTCGCTCAAGTTGTTCAGTAGTCAGCACGTGATGGCGTGCGGCCCCGCAGCGCTTTTCTGGTTGCTCTCTGCTATGGCTGTTCTTAGTTCCGGGCCTGTAAAGGGCTTGTCCAATTTCTCGTTGGGGAGGCCTCGGTACGCTCCTGGCCGATCCTTGCTCTTCTCCGTCTTGATGTATTTGTTTTTCAAGTCTTCTATTAATTTCTCCACGTCCCCCTCGTAATTGTTTAAGGTCCGAGCCATACTCCTGTTTGTCTCGCTCTTGCTTGTCATCGGGTCGATGAGGTGCCTGAGGAGCTGCCACGTTTTGCGGATGGATAGGGTTCCTTGTAGGCCGTCGCACAGATCGAGTCAGCTTTCTTTACATAAATCCGCCGCATACTCTGCCGCCTTGTCGTTTATTTCCCGTATCCTCTTGCGTAACTTCTTGTTGTGTCTCTTCCTTTTCCAGCGTTTGGTTAGGCTGCGTCTCGCTTCCCAAAGGCGTGCCAGTCTGGCGTCTATACGGGGGGTTTGGTGAGTGGTCGCGATCTTTTGCGTGTGTTTTTCTACTATGTCGAGCTGCTGTTTCTCCCTGGTCTCGTACGTCTCTCGTATTGCCCATTCTTCCTCATCTGATTCCTCTTCTTGCTCCTTTCTCAGCTTATCCCAATTGGTAATCCTCGCCGTGCCCGTCTTCACCTTGAGGGTGGGACCTCTGATTGTGATTCTGATTACGTCGTGGTCCGACCCCAGATTAATTCCCATGTTTTGCCATGAGGCATCCAGAGTCCCCATCAGGAGCGAGAGGTCCGGCGTGGTGTCTCTGGTCGTGCTCGTGCCCATGCGGGTGGGTGTGTCGGGCTCGTTGAGTAGGGTCAAGTTGTGCTGTTCTATCAAATGTGCTAGTTCTCTCCCTCTTTTCGAACAGAACCGGTATCCCCATGTCGTGTGAGGGGCGTTGAAATCCCCCAGTACGAGCAGCGGCCGGGAGCCTGCCTTGCTGACTGCGTCCTGTATTGTTCCCGCCATGTCTATTCTTTTCCTAGTCGGCCTACAATACATGTTCAGTACAAACACGTTCTCCATGTTTCCTATGCCTCGACTGTGGAGCTCCACGAGGGTGTGTGCGCATCCCCGCTGTGCCGTCAGGTGCTGAGTTGCCGCTATACAATTGCGCACCAATGCTGCCGTCCCCTTCTCCGTCGGATCCACATACGTTACATAGCCAGGTAATCTGGGTCGTTGGTTTATCTCTTGTAATACATCACGTCTGGTTTGTTCTCGAGTGAATCCACGTGCTGTTGCAGCTCACCCGCCTTGTTCCTGAAGCCACGGCAATTCCACTGGAGAATCACCGTGTCTTCTTTCCCCCTAATATTAGTTCGCTACGCCATCTTTGGTCAGGTCCAGGCTGCTGCCTGAACAGTGCACTTCAGTACCTGGTTTGGTGTACGGGGCGTTCTTCCTGCTTTTCTTTGCGAGCATGAGTTCGTTGACGTTGGCTTCTAGTTTGCTACCCTTCGCACTGGTCTTTGCGATCTCTGAGCAAACTTGCTCCACTTGCGCTGCTAGCTGCGCCATTTGGCATGTGAGTTGCGCCACCGCGTTGCTGACGTCTTGTAGGGGTCGGGCCCACCTTGGTTCTCCCTCCGCCTCTTGTAGACTCTGCGTGTCAGGCCGAGTGTCCCGCTTGGCTAGTTTGCGTTTCACGTTCGTTTCCTCCTTTCTGTTAGTTTCTGCAGCTTCGATTTTGGCTAGCAGTGACTTAGTCATCTCGTCTTGCTTATGTAATTGTTCCGTCAGTTTCGCTATCTGTTTGTTTAGGTGGTCTATTTGCGCGCTCTGTCTCTCTATCATCTTTTTCAGTTGTTCACATTCCTCGCACTGACTTTTTCTATCTGCTTGACCTAACTTGGGGAATTGACTCAATTGAATCCACTACAAGGGACCAAAGTAGTACAAGGAAGAAAAGATCGAGATCGAGAGGCAGGACCCCGACACCGGCGAGGAACAACGCGGACAAACAGGTGGGTTGGGCAGGGAGACCTTCCATCGAACAGAACGAAACGAGCAGCAAGTGAAGAACTTAAAGCGTAGGGTGGGAAGGATTGAGGCTCAGGCTCAAGAACCTGAAATTCCATAGTTCAAAACCGAAGTTGTCAACATGGAATGGCGAAGTCGCAAGTTGAACCTTGAATTTCGCGGACTCAGGCAGATTGAAAACGAAAAATTTGTTGCAAGAGGTATATAACTTAGAAGTACGGATGAGTTTACCGCAGCTTCTCGAAAGTGACTTAGTGGTAGTTTATCGTTTACCTTCAACGAAAGATAAGGTGCCTGGCATAGTCTGTCGCTTCACAAACCAAGCGATCAAAGGCAAATGGTGACAAAACAGGAAAGAACTGCGGAATGCAAAGAGTAGCATTTTTCTCCAGGAAAACTCGATCAAACGAGCACGAACATTGCTGTTTAAGACAAAACACTGGGCCATAGCTAACGACTTCGAATACGTTTGGCATAGCACCAACACGGTTCTTGTTCGCAAGTGCGACGCCGAACGAGCGACAGTTATTAGGAATGTTTGCGATCGTGAAAAGCTTGCATAAGGTAGCGACGAACACAACTGTTAGGGTCATCGTTTACGATGGCTTGTTCAAATGATGAACAGTGTGTGTTACCGCACACTTTTCGCGGGTTTTTGGGAAGTTCCTTTGTTGAATTATTGACATGTATTCATGCTAACATACGGTTTATTAAGAATAAATAAACTAACCTTGCTCTCCTCATCGAGGAAACTAAACATTCATTTGATAAAGTTATGCTAAGAGAGACATGGTGCACCGATGAGAATGTTATTCACTTGCCGTTGTACAACACTTTCTATCTCAATCGCTCATGTGGTCGACGCGGTGGAGTGTGCATTTTAGAACGACACTTGTGCATACTTGTTCAATATTTCACAAACCTACACTTGTGAAATATTAATCCAGTATTCTGCAATTGCGCAGAATTACGAAATTCTAACAATTCAACTAAAAACACTGTGCTGTGTGTTGTTTACAGACCACCTAATGTTCTTTCACGGTTTTAAATACGAACCACTTTTATGCGAACATTTGCCACGTTGACAGTATCTATCGAATCTGTCTAGCCGCCTACGTCTTGGAGCTCTCGTGGTCGTTCCGCTAACTTGGTAGGGACCTAAAAATGGTAAAGTATGGCAAGAGTGTATGATGAACGTAAATGACGGGTCATGACAAGAATGTTCAAGAAAGGCAATAAAAATGACGTGGGTAACTAGCGGCCAATCTTCATGCTACCAGTTGTTTCAGAAATATTCTAAAAAGTTATTGTGAAATTTTTCGCTGAATTCGAGCGTTACTATAACCTGTTATCAAACTCCCACTATGGTTTTCGTAAAGGCCTCAGTTCCCACCATGCATTGGTCTCTTAAAAATAACTCATACTTTCCCAATTAGAAGACGGAAATATTGTACTTGGTATATTTGTGAACCTGTCAAAAGCATTGGACAACATTATTCACGACCTTTTTATAAGAAAACTTGACCGGTATGGCATACGTGGCAAGCCTGCATCTTTCATAAGTTAATACCTAAAACATCGCACGCAAACCGTTTCAATTAATTATTTATTTTCCGACTCATTTCCTGCATCCTCAGGAGTATACACAAGGAAGTATCTTAGGCCCATTTCTATTTAACACGTTCATTAACGATATTGTCAAAGTCGATGTAAGCACCAAGTTCATCACGTATGCAGACGATACCAGTATGTTCCTAATAAGTAAATCAATTGACGAATTAATAGACGCAGCAAATTTTGCTTATAACAAAATTAAATGCATGAACACAACAGAATAGCCTTCAGATTAATAGAAGCGAAACCGAAGCGGCAGTGTTTCGATCCACAAACAAGGTAATATTGTGACGGGGTGTCAAATAGATAAAAGGGGGACAATATTTATATACAGGGACTGTTGGCAGAGATAGCCAAGATGGCTGAACACGCGCAGCGTTTTCCGGCGATCATCGTCTTCTTCCTTAATGCAAGGAGGCGGCCCGTAACATCTAACCGCCCCGGCGGGTTGAGCGCCGTCTCGGCGCAAACTAATTACACGAGGAGGCAACGGAAAAGTACGGCTTCAGTCGGCATACGTGCACGACGTCACGAGATGGCGAAGAACTGTTCAGTGGGGTGATTTCATAGTTCACGTCACTAAGTTGCCGTAAAACCTTGGAAGGTCCGGTGTAACGCGATAAGAGCTTTTCGGAGAGACCGACGCGACGAGAAGGAGTTCAGAGAAGCACAACAGATCCAGGAGAAAAGCAGAGGTGCTGGTGGCTGCGGTCGTAACGGTCCTTTTGGCATAATTGTGAGTCGGATAGTAGCTCATGAGCTATCTGACGTGCCAGATGGGGTCGCGCGGCAGCATCGCGGGCATTCTCCGTGGTATGTTGTAGAACAGCAGGTAGGAGCGTGTCGAAAGGCAATGCAGGGTGGTGGCCATACAGGGGGTAAAACGGCGAAAGCCCGGCGGTGTCGTGACGGGTGGAGTTGTACGCGAACGTGACGTATGGCAATGCGCTGTCCCAGTCCCGATGATCGTCAGACACGTACATCGACAGCATATCGATTAAGGTGCGGTTCAGCCTTTCGGTGAGCCCGTTGGCCTGCAGGTAGTACGCAGTAGTGAGCTTGTGCTTTACAGAACAGGAACGAAGGAGGTCATCCACAACTTTCGACAAGAAGTAGCGGCCTCGGTCTGTGAGCTGTTGCCGAGGAGCACCATGACGGAGAATGAAGTAATGAAGGAGGAAGTCGGCGACGTCAGTGGCGCAACTAGTCCGCAAAGCTCGCGTGATGGCAAAACGCGTAGCGTAGTCGGTCGCAACTGCGATCCACTTGTTCCCTGAAGTAGACGAAGGAAATGGACCGAGCAGGTCGCGACCGACGCGGTAGATTGGCTCCTGGGGTATGTGAATAGGATGCAGAAGGCCTGCCGGCAACCCTGAGGGCCGTTTACGTCGCTGACAAAAGTCACACGCAGTAACGTAGCGTCGAACAGACCGATACAGACCAGGCCAGAAAAACCGGCGTCGCACGTGATCGTATGTGCTGGATACGCCAAGATGGCCAGCGGTCGGAGCATCGTGAAGTTCTTGGAGAACAGTAGCACGAAGATGCTTGGGGAGAACAAGCAGAAGCTCTGGGCCGTCGGGAGTGGTACTACGACGGTAAAGAATGTCGTCGTGAAGCTCAAACAGACGAAGCGATGGGTCGGCCTGACAAGAATTGAGGCGGTCGATTATAGATCGCAAGGTGTCGTCACTTTGCTGTTCAGCGCGTATGTTGGACAGATCTGCAATAGCCATGACGAAGTCACCGGTATCACGTTCGGCGGTGTCGGGATGGTCAATAGGGTAGCCTGATAAACAGTCAGCATCTTGGTGCATCCGGCCAGATTTCTAGAGCACGTCAAAGGTGTACTCCTGTAGTCGTAACGCCCAGCGGCCAAGCCTTCCTGTAGGATCCTTCAGCGACGAGAGACAGCAAAGGGCATGGTGGTCCGTAACAATCGAAAATGTTCGGCCGTACAAATAAGGGCGGAATTTTGCCACAGCCCAGACCAAAGCGAGGCGTTCGCGCTCAGTTATCGAATAATTCCGCTCCGACGACGAGAGAAGGCGGCTGGCGTGGGCAATGACACGGTCCTGGTCGCTCTGGCGCTGGGCGAGTACTGCACCTATGCCGTGGCCACTAGCGTCGGTGCGAACTTCTGTAGGGGCCGACGGGTCATAATGCGCCAAAATGGGTGGTGAAGTGAGTAAACTGACAAGGGTGGTGAATGCGGCAGCTTGTGCACGGCCCCATCAAAAAGAGATGTCCTTCTTAGTAAGTCAGTAAGCGGCCGGGCAATGTCGGCAAAATTCCTGACAAAGCGGCGGAAGTAGGAACACAAACCTACAAAGCTCCGCACATCGCTAACTGAGCGAGGAACAGGAAAGTCTCGGACGGCACGCACCTTGTCGGGGTCAGGTTGGACACCGCTAGCACTAACAAGGTGACCGAGAACGGTGATGTGAGGCCGAGCGAAACGACACTTGGAGGAGTTAAGTTGTAGGCCAGCGCGGCGGAACACATCAAGAACATCCGACAGGCGGGCTAGGTGGTCCTCAAAAGTAGGCGAAAAGACAATCACGTCATCTAGATAGCACACACACGTAGACCACTTATAGCCCCGAAGGAGAGAATCCATCATTCGCTCGAAGGTTGCGGGGGCATTACACAATCCAAAAGGCATAACCTTGAATTGGTAAAGTCCATCTGGTGTGACGAACGCAGTCTTTTCACGGTCCGTGGCATCAACGGTAATCTGCTAGTATCCGGAGCGTAGGTCGATGGAGGAAAAGTACGTGGTGCCGTGGAGGCAGTCTAAGGCGTCATCGATTCGGGGCAGGCGGTAGACGTCCTTGCGTGTGATGTTCAAGTGGCGGTAGTCCACACAAAAGCGCCAGCTGCCGTCTTTCTTTTTTACTAGTACCACAGGGGACGCCCACGGACTGGAAGAAGGTTTGATAATGCCTTTTGTAAGCATTTTGTCAACTTCACCTTGGATGACACGACGTTCGGCGAGGGAGACACGATAGGGACGGCAACGGATAGGGCTCGCGGTCCCCGTGTCGATGCGATGTTGGACAACAGACGTTTGGCTCAGAGAACGATCGTCGAAGTCGAAAATGTCGTGATAAGACTCCAGGGGGCGGCGAAGGTCGGTAGCTTGATCAGAAGGAAGGTCATGAGGGATCATTGCGACAAAGACGTCGTGCGGCGAACTGCTTGTGGTGCAAAGTAAGGACGAACTGGAGGGACTGGGGTGTTCCAACGCGCAAATTTCGCATTCTTTGGCAGCAGTGATGGCGGCGAATGACATGCCTGCCGGAATCAGTTGTGGAGAGGCGCTGAAGTTTAAAATGGGAATGGCGATGCGGTTTCCGGTGACAGTCACGAGGGTGTTAGGCACGGCGATGTTCTTGGCGAGAAGAACGTCTGTTACCGGGGATAGCACGTAATTTCCATCAGCGACAGGAGGGTTCGAGACCATGGCGATATACATGGCGGCTTGCGGGGGCATGCGCACATAGTCGGGAGAGCAGAGACGGACCGAAGGCGTGGTTTGGGCATCAGCTAGGAGAGGTAGTTCGAGCTGCCGAAGGCCAGTCGCACAGTCAACTAGGGCAGAATGAGTTGCCAGAAAGTCCAGACCAAGTATAACGTCGTACGGACATTGCTCAAGAACCGCAAATAAAACAGATGTTGGGTGACTGGCGATGGTGATGCGGGCGGTGCACATGCCAAGGATTGTGGGATTTCCTCCATCGGCCACGCTTACAACGTGGGAAACAGCAGTGTGACCACGTTCTTTAGGTGACGGCGAAGACCAGAGCTCATGACAGAAATAGAAGCCCCGGTGTTGACAAGTGCAGAAATATTCACGCCATCAACGTCAACGTCCAACACACAGCGTCGAGTCGGCAGAGTAACTAGAGGGGTTTGTGGCAGAGTCGTCGATGCAGCGTTACCTCCGGGCGCTGCATCGTTTAGTTCTCCGGAGTGAAGGAGCAACGGCTGCTCGGCGACGGGGCGCGGTGAGGTGGCGGGAAGCGGGAGGACGGACGGCGATACGGTTGCGAACGCGACTGGTGATCTCTAGGTGACGGCGAGCGGCTGAGCCATGTCGTGGCAGCGTCAGGATTCTAATGGTGTGCCGCAGATAGTGGTTTAAAAGGGCTGCGATCAAGGCGGCCAGCATGGCCAAAGGATGGAGTACGTGGCGGGAACGACCAGCGGTTGTGACAGTAGCGAGCAACGTGCCTGACACGGCGGCAGTTACAGCAGATGGGCCGATCGTCTTCAGTTCGCCAGTCAGCAGGGTTTCGCGATCGTGGAGCGAACCATGGATACCGAGGGAACGATGTTGGGACCCCGGAAGTGGATGTAGGGCTGACAACGGCGCAAGCAGCGTCAACCCCGAGATTCGCGAGTTCGTTTCGCACGATGGCTTGGACTAGTGAAACCGTTGGTGTGGTCGAGGCGCCGGTGTTAGAGCTGGTAAAAAGGCTAGCGGGAGCCATTGCCTCGATTTCACGGCGGACAATCCTCGTCAATTCGACCGACGGCGGCGAAAGGTTAGATTGCGGCCACTCTTCACACGAAGACGTTGCCGCGGTGTTGGGAAGCCGGGCGAATGGTTGTTCAATACGACGGCTCTTAGCCTGCTCGAAGCGCTGACACTCCTCGATCATGGCATCGACGGTAGCACAATTTCTGCACATGAGCAGATTGAATGCGTCGTCCGCTATCCCTTTAAGGACGTGGCCAACCTTGTCAGACTCTGGCATGTTACTGTCATCTTTACGGCACAACGCCAGCACATCCTGTATGTAAGACAAACATGATTCCGTGGACGTCTGGGCCCGAGTTGACAGCTGTTGCTTCGCAGCGATTTTCCGACTGGAGGCATGACCGAACAGGTCACGGAGCTTTTGTTTGAATGTATCCCAGCTCCAAAAGTCGGCCTCGTGATTGTCATACCACAATTTCGCCGTTCTACTAAGATAAAACACCACATTGACCAGCATGACTGTCAGGTCCCAGTGGTTGGAGTCGCTCACCCGTTCGTATAGCATGAGCTATTCCTCAATGTCGATACCATCGGTGCCTTTGAACGTTCCAGGGTCTCGGGGTTGGACTACTACAATCGTTGTCCGCGGTGCAGAAGCAGGTTCCGGTTGGTGTGCCATAGTGGTCGCACCGCAGCGCCGACCGCTTCGGAGCTCCGTAGTCTGTCGAGAATACCCAGCACCTCCCACCAATGTGTGATGGGGTGTAAAATGTATAAAAGGGGGACAGTATTTATATACAGGGACTGTTGGCAAAGATGGCCAAGATGGATGAACACGAGCAGCGTTTTCTGGCGATCGTCGTCTTCTTCCTTAATGCAAGGAGGCGGCCCGTAACAATATCTACTAATACGTGTATTTTGTTGAGATCAATGAACGTTAGGCATTTATTTCAAGAAAACATGTCATGGAATGTCGACGTAGATCTTATGCTGACCAAGCTGGCACAAATTATTGGTGTTATTTACCGTAATCGCCACATATTCGCATCTAACGTTATGGTACGAATCTACAACACCTTGTTTTATTCTCAAGTTAATTATTGCCATTTAGATTGGGCGATCACGACGCCTGAAATTTAAATTACAAAAAATATTCCTTAGGACTGTTGCAAACGTGCCTATGTATTTCACACCGAAAGTCTATTCATCAAATATAACATAATATATGTGACACATTTGTTTCATTCTTTTTTTGCAAAACATTTGAGACACAAATTACGAACAAGCATGAAGTACCTTTCCTAGAACGCTTAGCCAATTTACGAAGAAATGTTAAAAGTTATCAGACAGGTAGCACAGAACCATGAAAAGTGAGAACATATAGAACAAATTACGATTTACAAAGGCTGCAGAATAGACAACCTAGATAAACAAATAGCTTGAATGCAAATAGCAATACATGACATACCGGAAACTTCGTGCCAAGTTCGCAATGTGAAATAATTGTTTCCGATTTATTTCCCATTATCATAATATTATTCTCAATTACAGCACACGTTTCTCTTTGTTTTTCTTTTTTAACTGTCTTTTTCGTTTATTTTCTTTGATTGTATGGTGACATGATGCAGCACAAGTTCATGTATCTTGTGTCGTAAGGAGAAAGTGCTGCCTGTTATTTGTTGCCAGTTGCAGTGCCTCTTAATCTTTGTATCTTTTTCCTCTTTAAACATTTCCCTTATTTATAAGACAGAGACTTATTCTTCTGTTCCTTTCAATTGCCATGTACTTGGTTGCCAACTTTCTTGTCCTCTTCTTTCCGTGTCCACGCTTTTGAGGTAAACTATATGTGCACTTTGGTGGGCCATCTCTTTCCGTGCGTGTTTCTTAGTCCTTCTTCAAAACTAAGCTTGCTCTGCGCTTCTATGACTTCAAAAGAAGCCCAACACACCTTGCACTTCCAAAATTGTGGTTTTACCGTGGGCTCCTTAAGGCATACGGCGTACCACCGTCCGGTTAGACTACAATCACGACAAGATTTCTGGTTTATAGCACAAAATTACATTTGCGAACGTTAGCGAAGGTCCTATTACATTTTTCTAAGTTCCACGCACAATCTCGTATATATTGCAACCCCAAAGTACTATATGCCTCATTACAGCTGCCTTCCGCTTCTCTTTCATATTTATTATATCTTGGTGGGAGCTTGAGTAGGTCTTTGCTTCGTTTATATATCCATATTGCTCCATAAGCGTGTGCGTGGTGCGTGTCCTAATATATATTCGGCCAAGACTGCATGAATAAATTTGACGCAGGTTCAATTTTGCCCTGAACTGTGGAAATGTTAAAGCGTTTTGTTTGTCATTGAACAATGGCGCATACCCAGTGACCCAAGCTGGCATCAAATATAGGTTGATAGAAATTCGGCACATACGCACTCACCCGAGTTGGCGTGAAATAAATTCATTGAAGAGCGGCTCACACCCAGCGTCACACACCCAGCGATCGATTTCGATCGAACGGTTCCTATTGAAAACGATTGCCTCAGCACAGCAGCCCCTGTGCACTACCAATTGAACCATGGACTACCCAGTGACCCAAGTTGGCGGGAAAGCGGTTGCGAGACCGAAACAAACATTGATGCTGGAAAGTGTGTGAAATATCCTGAGAATGCTAATGGCATTAATACTTTCCCACTGAACTGTGGCCGAATGAGTGACTGAAGATAAACCTTTTCATGCGAGTAGCATTTTGTGGGTACTTTATTCGCTTTTAGGGGGTCTGTTTGAGGGTCTGTCTATGTCTCTGACAATTTTCCCTAACTATTGGATACGTGGCACTGCGTATGTGATGTTGCTTAGAACCCCTTTCTACTAACATGGGGCAGTAGGTATGTGCACTAGGTATGTGCCAATCTCCAATCAATCTCCTTGAGGCCAACTTTTGTCGCTGAGCATGTGCCACGGCGTATGTGGTGCGTTTAAACAAATCAGTTAGCGCGTTTCACGTTACCTTGCGTCCCTGGGTATGTGCCATTCTTCAATGAATCTCGTTAAAACTTAGTCCACTGAATATGTGCAACTGGGCACATGCCATACGGCATGTGCCACAAGGTATGTCCCCCTCTACAATTACCTTCATTTAAGCCTACTTCGGTAACTAGCTCAGAGTAACTGGATCTGTGCAGCTTCTCAACGACCCTGACGAAACCTGGGCATGTGGTGCTCTTAAATAACAACAAAAATCGTTTACATTTCTCTGGTGCTTGGTGGAGTCAAACCCACGTCATATATGCGCCGAGAATTGTATTTCAAAGCATATTCACACATGCCGTCCACCTACGCTCAAGGACCAACCCGCCGATTCGAAACTACCTACTGTAGACTGTCATTCTAACGGTGAAAATTTTCTGTAGTAATTTTTGTTTTAAGAAATGCATTGAAAATCGAGAGTCAGTTGCCCGACTTTGCATTGTTGACCCATGATCACCCATTATCTTACAGCAGCGTTATCATTCTTCGGCAAGCGGTCTTGGGCCATCAAGGAATAATGATGCAGAACTGCTCATGCATAACCAGCTCAACTATCCGGTGCTGTAAAAACAAAACGGCCGCAATCAGCCTTTTCTCTTTGTATTTACTTGTTTTTGACGGATGCTAACGAAACGTCTTCACAACAGAACGCTCCAGTCACAAGCTCATTGCGGATGACCACAAAAATACTTGCCATTTTGTTTCAGCGCCAGCGCTTGCCCCTGTCTTCCTAATGTGCAGCTACTGTGCTTTCGCGTTAGCTGTAATCTGCAGAGGTACATATTTCCCAAATGCACGTATTTAGCATGGTTTAGTGTTGCTATGCACTTACCTTAAGAAGAAGACGTTTGACAGCTGCAAACACAGACAGAGGTTCATGCTTAACATTCTGTTCCTTCCAATAGTTTGTTTTCCGTGCTGAATATCTGCAAAGACAGCCGGTAAATACCAAATGAAAAACCTAGATGACTCGGGCA